>NC_142519.1:48911612-49261612 GCF_964205215.1 Stylophora pistillata
TATATTTCATAAAAACGGAAAAAAAATATTTATGGATAAGAAAATTTAGCATAATTAGAATTTGCAAGTCAAATACGATAATGAAAATGATAAGCAGTTATGAAAAAAGAAAATAAACTAAAAAATTAAGAAAACTAAACAACGATTTCATTTCATTCTTTAAGATGGACGCGTGGCTTGAAAGAATGGAACGAAATACGTGATGAAAATATTTGTCTTTTAGCTTTGTAATTATTTAAAACAACAATTAACAACAGCTGTAAAAATCTTTACCTCTGTGTGGATGAATTATCTTCTGCTTATGCGGATAAATGCGATCAGTTTCTTACAGAGTAAAGGGACAATCAACATTCAGGTACTAAACATAAGAGCTTTGTTACTTTCAGTTATTTTCCTATATATTAGTTTAATTCAATTCCCTCTCGCTCCCTATACTTTAGAAATATTAGATTTGAAAGCAATAGGCATTCTTCGGGTTGATGACAAATAATCTTCTTTGGATGGACATATGTCGATGCTTTTGATAAATTTATCACAATATTTATTCCGAACTATTCTATCTCCCGCAATTATTCTGTAATTCAACTGCATGGTTTTCATTTTTCTTCTTATTGTTTGTGATTTTCGTGTTATTCCTGTGATGCATATTACGCGTTTTCTGCGAAACAGAGACACGGAATAACTGAAACATGAGTATTTTCTTTCATCAATTTTTATTTTTTCTCAGAATTAAATTTTTCCTCACCAAAGCCGGTTTATTTTCAGCAATAGAAATAGTAAAAGTTAAGGGTAATGATCTAGATAGAAAAGGATCCGAATTCTTTGACATATAAGAATGTGTGTTTTGTGATGATACTTTACAATGGAAATGCAAATTTTACCGAAAAGGATATATGTTTCTTGTGCGTTTTTCCAAGTTTGACGTAAATTTGAAAGTCAAATGAACGAAAATTAGACATGAAGCAGTCAGTTTTTAAATGATAAATCAATGATATTCACAGAGTAACGGACATACAGTTATCAAAAATAAAAGTTTACGATTCATTAAGAAATTGTAAAACAACAGAGGAAAAAGGAATTAAAGCAGTCTATCTGTGGGGAAAAAAATATCCCAAGTCTATTATTATTTTTACCTGAATATATAGATAGCGCATGCATAATGCATACAAATCTTTTTTTCTTATGTAATTTCTTTGATGATATGCCATGTAACAATTATTGCAAAGCGCAATTTCTCCTTCTATCTTCAACATGTGTAGAAACTAAAGCTGATTGGCTTTGAGAATAAAGAGACTAGTTAGACCTCAAAATTGCAACATTAACAGTTCTGTGAAGGTGTAGTCTGATCGTCCGGGTGAGTGTAGTCCTGAGAAGGACTGTTGTCGGTGGTAGTGACTGACGTTTCGACAACCTGTGCGGAAGTCATCATCAGAGTCAAGTGAATGATTGTTGTCAGTAGAATGTTCTTATTCCATTTCACACGAACTGGAATAAGAACATTCCGGGCTGCTTTTTGATTAGCAAATGCGTTATCCTAATATTAGTTTTTTCCTGAGTTATTCTTGTACAAGCGTTGTATTGTAAGGTTACTATACCGGCATTCCTTTTTCAACGAGAGAAAGGGTTAACTCTCTCAACAATATGAACACTTCATCAAGGAAACAGGTATCGAGAAAAACGAGATTAATCATTAATCGATTATCCAGAGTAAACTTTATTATAAGGGGAGGATCTTGTCCTTTCAATCTTGGTCCCAAACTACGTAGTGGACCGAATAAAATAATGAGCATTTTCTTGATATATTTCATTACCACAACCGAGTTAAAAAAGTAAATGTTTTAGAGTATGTTCTCAAAACAAGCAGGTATGTTCAAACCTCTGGTAAAATGTTTTATAGAAAAACAAACGTCAATGAATTCGGCGAAGATAAAACATAAATGAACATCATTTTCTCTTTGAATTAAAAAAAGAATGTTATTGCATTTCACTGTTCCAAAATCTACCTGAATTATAGTTACAAAATTTTTCTGGCTTGATGTAGACTTACAGTGAATGTTGGAGTGGCTCCAAGATAAGTAGCTCACCTTCAAATAACGACGAGTATCCAACATATTACTTCTGCGTTAACTGTTAATTATAAGACATTTAAGCTGGTGTTAATATAGAAGATCGTCAACGTGAGGAGTCAATCGATCACAACGTCTCTGAAATTAACGATGAAACGGTCACAACTGTCCATTAATCCAGAGCAAATAACTCTGATGTTTTGATAAATAAAAGAAACCCAAAGTCCTAATCATAGGCTTCGACGAGACGGGTACCCACTGCTTTGGGAATGATGGAGACATATTTACTAACACTTTGGAAAGGTGTACTTGGATAGAACTCTTAAACGAGCTCTAAACAACACAGTCTAAAATATCTCAGCCTTAAATTAGAATGTCTAGCTCAAAGCACGATTCATGTACAAGGATTCGGGAAATGGTCACGAAATTGAATATTTTGCATAGTTTTCATGTTGCATTAGCGATATTTTCCGAAGCGAATCGCTCAAATTTTTTTTAGGGGCTACGCTTCCCCCTTCCCCCCCCCCCCCCGTTCACCGCCTATGATATAAATTGTAATTATATTAAATTTCAAATTTGCGTTGACAACATTAATATTAACAACTGACGTTTACTGAAAGGATAGACACTTACGTTAAAAATCAAGGAAAATTAAGCATATCAACTTTATTTCTTCAGCAAGCAGCATTAGGACGGTATCTTCGATGGCCAAGTGGAGTTTCATCCTTGTTTTCTGTAAGCAATACAGATATTTACAGTCATTGCCTAACGTGTTAGGCGATTTGAAATAATTTTTTTCTAATGAGGGAGAGAGGAGGCCCCATAGGTAGGGTAGGCGGTGAGGAAGTGAATGGAGATAATGAATGGGATATCCGTCCAAGGAGGGTAATGAAGAGTTAAAGGATGTACGAAGATAGCTTCTGCTGAGGGATGAGTTAGAGACTACAACCTCTTGAGGATAACAGTGCAATGCAACTGAAACTAGGCTTGTGAAATGGGGTGCATTACTTCTAAGAAGATGTCCAAGACGACAACAGTGTCCCATCTGAGATCTAAGTAACGATCAGCAGTATATTTTGCTGACGCCTTCTATTTTTTGAGATTAAATTCAAGTGAAATAAAATTCATCCAAATTCAACAAAATCATCTCAATGAAATATACTTACACGTAAAAGCCAGTAATAAACAAAGTTTTAATTATCTTGCATACACCTTTTTCACAAGGAAACTACATGTACGGTCTTAATTCTAAATCGATGGCAAGTTTTTCAGTCGGAATCGGAGACTCATTTATAATGGCTACACGTTAAGCCTGGTGAGCTCCAGCCCTGATGTCTGTCGTGTTATTGAGCGAGATACTTTACAAAGCGTCTAAGCTTATGTTTTCCTTTTCCTTTTTCTTTTTATTACTGTGAATGCTGCGGAGGAATGTGTGGGTTTGTTAAAATCAATTTCCCTTTAAGTTTTTGGAATCGTCATTTGTTTTGTCCCAGCTCAAGCAAAGGTTGATCTCTGAGTACTGCCTCTCTCTCTCTCTCTCTCTCTCTCTCTCTCTCTCTCTCTCTCTCTCTCTCTATCTCTCTCTCTCTCTCTCTCTCTCTCTCTCTCTCTCTCTCCTATGCGGAGTATAAAATAAAGTAAATTGTATTTTTAATTACGTTTTTTTCCAATAGTCTAAAGTCTAATATATTGAGTCATTTTGCTCGCAGAACAGAGCTCGGATTGTATGCAAGCGCTTGTTTTTCGTAATGACACATTCTTCCTTTCGCTTGGTCGTTACATATCATTTAGAGTTTCTTTACGATAACCATTGGTTGTTTTTGTTACAACCAAACTAATTGGCTCGATACAGCTATTGCAGGTTTGTTGGAGAATTCTAGACAAGCACGAGTGTGGGAAAAAGTCCAAGAGTTTGATAAAGAACAAGTTCTTTCAGTCCCACAAGGACATTATGTGGAACTTAAGTTTATCATGCGCAGCCCGTATCCAGGACGATGTCTAAAGGGTTCTTATCTTGAGATTCGTGACGGTAGTGATCAGTCAGCCAATCTTCTTGGTGAATTCTGTGGCAATTTCAGAACTGAAGTAGTGCGATCTAGTGGACGATATATGCGGTTGAACTTTATTGAGAAAGCTTTCTATAATTTCACTGCAATCTATACTGGCAGATTACGCAATGAAACAGGTATGGATTTCCCTTCAATATAGATACGTTTATATATATATATATATATATATATATATACATATATGCATTATTTAATTGTAATTTCGCCTTCAATACGTTCAGGATTTTTTTATCATAGAAGTAATTACACCACCAAGTTAAATAGCTTTAAATCCGAGATGCAGACGGTCAGGCAGAGACATAGGAAGATGGAGAAGGGGATATGGAAAATTGGATTGTGATTGGATAATATTTTGTCAGGATTAAGATCATATTTCCGTATAATCTCTGAGTAATAGCGATTATTACCGACGGTTAAATGGCTGGCAAATCTGAGATACAAACTGACAGACAAAAGGACAAACAGAGGTCTTATGTTAATACGGTTTGCATAACACATCATGAATCGTGTCAAGATTAAATGTAGAGTGATATTTATTTTAATGTGCAAGTAAAATTGTTTCTTCTCCCATACTGTGTCTAAGGTTTAGTTGTTCTCTATACCATAATTATTCCAACAATTATTTTATTTTTCCTCTGAAACCCAATATAGTCAATCCAACCCTGGAACAGGCACCAAAAACGCAGTTTGTATTTTTGAACAGAGCTTCTAGCCTATGGTGCCCAGTGAAAGGTGCGCCGGCTCCATACATTGTATGGAGAAAATATGGTGTCGCTGTTCAAAATAGTACTAGCATAACATTTCAACTTAAAATAACATCGGAAAACAACGTAGATTACAGCTGCGAGGTACAAGGCGATGGAGAGATATTTAGAAGGAAAATCAGCCTCAGAGTTGAAGGTGAGGTCCCATTGCTTCGTAGAACTATTTCATTACTTTTCCTAACCGGATCGTGTAAACCTCCGTGAAGTTTTTATCCACTCAATTCTAACCTCGCAAAAAAGTTCGTGTTTCTGATCAAAGTCGGTTCTGACCTATAATTCATTTTTTGTAACCATGCTCGTCTCGTATGGGTAAATTACACCGTCACACTGAAGTGTTCAAGCGTAACCGTGGCAACTGCGATTTTATCTATTTGTTTACTTTAAATGAACTATTCTTCGTTTCCAAGACAAGTGACTAAATCCTTTCAAATTTTAAGCCTTTGATGTGCCAATCAAATCATCTTTACATTTCTTTATCTTTTTAGAGTGCCCAAAGCCGTGCGAATGTGACGTCTTTCAGCAAACTTTCATGGGTGTGGATTGTACTGGAAAACAACTGAATTCAGTTCCGTGGAAATTTCCACTTGCCATGGCAAAATTGTGAGTACGATTTTAAAGTTATCAACACCAAGAAAAGATTTATCTCGGGACTACCTCCCCACAAAATGCCTTATTCCAAAAGGAATCCCTTTCACGCTATTGTAAGCCTCGAGTCAATCAGGATAACCCCTGGATAATATATGATTTACGATGACGAATAGTCGATTCGTGAGAATTATTGATATGAAGGATGTTTCACACAGGATTCTCTTAAGATCTACAAGAGCGGGTCTGATCTTGAAAAAATTTCAGAGGGACTGGCTCAAGAATAAGCCTTACATGTGGTATTTAGTCACTTCACTTGATCCTATCCTAGAACTAGTAACACGCTTGTCCTGTGAAACAGTGCAAATCTAACTGTTAGCGTGTAGTGTAATAACAAAACAGAGAATGAAGGATTTTCTTGCTTGGGTCAAAGAGAGAGTGCAAAAAGTTGTTGAACCTAGCTAACAAGGAGTCTTAAATATACTTAGCTTCTAACTCTCAATTTAAACTGAGCAAAGGTTGTAACACGCACAAAGCTAAAAACGTTCTACATTACGTCACTAAGATAAAGGTGAAAAACATCAGCTTATCTTGTCTAGTCAAGTTTGTCTGCCGGCGCTGCTTTTCAAATTTAATTAGTTTGATAACTGACCAGTAATTGATGTAACTATCTTGAGGCCTGGAATACACAGCATTCTTTGTGTGAAGACTACCGGACTAGGAATATGTTCGTTGATCAGCTAAATTTGAACCATAATACAATTATTCAATACCAAAGGAAGTAAAAGAACGCCATTCATGAGAAGCACTACATAAGTCAATAGCTAGTTGGATACAATGAATATATGAGGTTCATATATTTTGAACTCCGGTACTAGATACGTATAACGCACGATCCTCGCAGTAGAGAGCCCTATTTAAGCAATAGCGAAAATCAGACCTGTAAAAAATCAGGCCTGTACGGGATTCGAACCACTGACCTCTGCGATACTAGTGCAGCGCTCTACCAATTGAGCTAACAAGCCAACTGGGAGCAGACCGTTAAGTTGATTCGTAATAAACCCGTGATGATAAATCAGATACAATGAATATCTGAAGTTCATATATTTTGAACTGCGGTATTAGATACGTATGATGCACGATCCTCGCAGTAGAGAGCGCTTTTTATGCTATAGCGAAAATCAGACCTGAAAAAAAAAAAATTAATAAATCAGGCCTGTACTGGAAGCAGGTCGTTAAGTTGATTCGTAATAAACCCGTGATGATAATCACGGGATATCATCCCGTGATTATCCCATCATTTATTACGAATCAACTTAACGGCTTGCTCCCAGTTGGCTTGTTAGCTCAATTGGTAGAGCGCTGCACTAGTATCGCAGAGGTCAGTGGTTCGAATGCCGTACAGGCCTGATTTTTTACTGGTCTGACTTTCGCTATTGCATAAATAGGGCTCTCTACTGGGAGGATCGTGCATCATACGTATCAATAGCTAGTGCTGCTCTTACCATATGTCTCAGAAAGTGGAAAAAGATCTGGAGGTAATGGCTAAAGAGAGTAGCCTAAGATCCAAGACACGGTCAAACACCACGTGCTCGTCATGAAAATCATGGTTTTTCCAGCCGTTAATCTTCCTTTAGTACCTAAGTGCAGTACAGGCTAGGAACTAAAACACTTTACATTAAGGTCTCATGGACGTTTTGACAATGACTCAATTGTTCTCGATTAGCTGCTTTCTGCTTTCTCATGTAATTTACACGTTTCTAACGATTCCTTAATAGGTTCTTAACCAACAACAATCTGAGGGACTTGCCCGAAGGCATCTTCAGTAACTATACCCAGCTGAGATTTCTGTAAGCCAAGACTCTTTTTTTATCGATCTGCTTGTTAAGGACAAAATCCGTAGTCGACACTTTTGTTATGATTTTTGATCGGAATGTGGGTAGCAGTGAACTAAAGGACTCCTCTCCAAGAAACCTACGATTGCAATGCTGAGCCTTTTTAGCTCCCAAAAATCATGACTAGCTCCTCCCAACCTTTACATGAACACCTTAAATAATATACCTGAATGGATTACTTCAGTCACTGTCAGTGACAATGACTGATGCGGGATCATGTAGTGTGATCATCCGGGTGAGGATAGTCCTAAGGCACTGTGGCGTATCTTTTTGCTTTTAATATTTGTACCGTTGCGAATGAACCCACTATTTAATGTCTTAGACAAAACTATACATAGATTGTGTGCAATTATTCCAAACATTTTCCTTTAGCAACTTTCTTGATAACTTACCCTCTCTCCTTCCCTTGAATCAGTATGGCCTTTGCTATAATGAGGACTGCACAAAATGACGATCTGATTATAGCTGCATGGTAATCCTACTTTGTCTACTACGGGCCTTTTCTTCAGATCGACAAGAAAACGTGTATTCTTTAAAAATGTTAATTTGTTAGCCGGTATACTTTATATCCTCACATCAGAACATGAGCGAAAGTGCAATGATTTGAGCATACAAATTTCTTGAACTTAGTTCACGAAAACAATGTTGTTAACACCACTTTGAATTATTTCTGGTAGGTTTGTACAAACAACCAGCTGAGGAAATTACCATCGGAAACTTTTTATAACAATACTCAGCTGACTGACTTGTAAATTTTGGAAGCCGCTATATTAAGTAAACGTCGTTAAATTCATCCCACCTCAGCGATAATATCATCAGATCTGAGCAGCGATTTTACAGCGACTTTAAAATTTTCCACAGACTTTTTCTAGTTTCCTTGATTTGCCACCTTCTCAATCACTACACTCCTAAATTTCGCATTTAAATACTTTTCCATGAAATTTCCTTGAAAAAAAAAATAAAGAAAAATAAAAACTGACCGGTCTGTTAGAAAGAAAACCCAGTAAAACAAAGAAAGGTTTACATATACATATATCGGAGTTAACGACAAAAAACCGCTGGAACAAGCTTTTGACATTGTCGAACGTTAGAACGGCATATTGAGTTATTTTCCCCACAACGTTTTAACGAAAAAAACGAAAACGTTCTCCTGAAATTGCAATACAAGGCACTGAAGGCGCCCTTGCAGGGCCCTTGTAATGCCATCACCACCCAGGTGGGAATATCTAATTTTTGGTTGCTTGCTTTTTTCCTAAATGACGAGTTTTGCCAGCGGTTTAGGATTAGTCACAAGATATTTTGTTGTATTGAGAAAGGTCGTATGAGCAATCCGTATCTTACTAGCAGTGAACAGGGCATTTTTAGTTGAGAAATTTGCTTGGACTAAACCCCAGCTCTCATCTGATAATATACTTACGATTATCATATAATTTTTAAATAGTCAGGAATATAACGAGGATTTTTTCACGGTCGTGTTCTAGGGTGAAAACTAATTTCAGGTGCTATTACCATCTCTTACTGAGATGATTTTTCCCGAGAAACTAACTGACATTTTTATTTCTCACGCGAAAATATTCTAGCCATAGACGAGTAAAGGTACATACTTTTCGATAGAATTTCACTTCTTTCGCAAAAGAGCCAAGGTCGCATTTGGTAATAATCATGGTTAGAAAAAAGCTATTCTGGAAAGTACAAACATCATAATAATAAAGTATTGCTCTTGTCTCACGATATGGTCACTTATAATGTGAATCATGACGTTACCACAGCATACTGCTTGTCTTCATCAGGTGATAAGGTTGTCTGGTTTCTGTTCTTCTTATAGAGCAGGATGCTCCGCTGTGATGAACAAGCACAGCCTTTTTTTACACAAACATTATGTTAGTAAATCCAGGACGACACCGATTTCTTTCAGTTCATTGGCCAATGGCTCAGAATGGTGAATGTTTTAAACGATATCCACGAACGATGAGCGAAAATGATTTATGGAGCTGACGGATGCGCCCGAAAATAGAAATTTATTGCTGTTTTAGTATCCTTGTTTCTTTTCCAAAACATTTTTAGCTTCTTAAAAGTACTTAATTGATTCATTTGTTGACAGGCGCTTGGACAACAATCACTTGGATGACTTGCCGAATGACATATTCAGTAACAATATGAACCTAGTAGAGTTGTAAGTCAAACGTTAAAAGAAAATGTTTCCTAAATCTAATCATAATGGCATTGTAATGGGGGGACAAGAAGGTATAACCAAGGAATATATGGGGTAGCTGTATCAGTTAAAGTATTACAATGATTAGACAGCGGAAGAAGTGGCAAAATGTAACATTTTTGATATATCAGTCTTAGAAGATCGGGCATCCACCGATGCAAAAGGCAAAGCTTTTAATTTATCTAAAAAGTAAGGGGGGTATAGTTATTGATTGTGCGGTAATTATCTACTTTAATGAAATCGGACTAATATTAAGACCTATTACGTAGCTCGCATATATATTAATCTATTCAAACACTTCTAAGCCTAATCAATTTCCTTTCGTGCATCGAAGTGGAGAAAGGGAGCGAGGTGAGAGGAGGCGGTGGCCACTAGAGGTTTACATGTATGTCTGCCTTCCTTGGGGAAAAGAATTGCTTCATTTTTCGCTTGACTTTCAATTTGCTGCAAAGCATGTGTTCGTTAGTTACACAAAATAAAGGCAGTTTTGTTAACGATGAGATTTCCACAAAAAAGATCGTTTGAGGTAGAAATAATTTGTCGTTGATCTGAGTTTTCACGAACTCGATAAAGTATGGCGATTGCATGCCGAGCAGACCCATTTGGGATGCATTTCCTCAGAGTCCTGCTCGATATTATTCTAAATTGAACCGAAAGTTCATTTTTGAATAACCTTTTGTCAGACAGTTCTTTGTCAGTCGACAGACTGTCCTCAAAAAAGAGGTATAATCATCCATAGCCTGAAACGGAAAACAAAAGGACCTTTAAGAATGCTTAGAAAATCGATAGCTGGAAGAAACAAAGACGCCATAACGGCCTGAGACAAGAAGTCGCAAAAATAAGGGCCTTACACCTGGACTATATACCAAAATGCACTCGACTTCTGTTTTGATAAATTTAAAGCACATATATCGAGGTTTACTGCTATATCTCTCTTTTTTCCAAAAGAAAAATCGTACAGACATCAGATTTTAAATAATAATAATAATAATAATAATAATAATAATAATAAGAACGGTTTATTCACAGTATATCCACATAAAAGGTGTGGCTCTTCATCTGTGAAGGCCTACGATACTAATATTTAATATTAAAACTAGATTATAATAAATAACTAAATTGTAATAAAAACTATACATGAAAGTAAATATGTAGAATATATTGGTTAGTGGTGGGGGTTGTTTCTATATCTTTACAAGGAAGACAAAGCGCGCGCCTTTAAGAACGCCTAGCAGAGCCTACAGGATTCTTTAAAATCTGTGCAATTCCTTATATTTGCGGACAATTCTTTAAAAATCATGGCTGCTGAATGCTGAAAGGTGCCTTGTACAAATGGAACATAAAGCCTTGGAGCAACACTGGAACGGAGATGCCTGACGGGTTTAAAGACTTGCAAATTTAAATGGGAGGGCCAGTTATCAGAATGCAGTGCTTTAAGAATAGTCTTTAGTAGCGAGTAGTCCCTTAGCTCCAGGATAGGTAGCCAGCCAAGATCCAAAATGGTAGATATACTGTTTACATATTTACAAGTGATGAAACTAGTCATAGCGAACTGGAGCCTTTGTATAAAGGCTGATAGTTTCGAAAGAAACTTTTTGGGGCTGCGTCGGTGGGAGTAACGAAATAATTTGGTTATATCAACAAAGTTGAAATGGTAAATTGGCCACGGTAACGATTACAAAAGCTGACGTTTCGAGCGTTAGCCCTTCGTCGGAGCGAATGACGAAGGGCTAACGCTCGAAACGTCAGCTTTTGTAATCGTTACGGTGGCCAATTTACCATTTCACCTTTGTTGACATATCCAAATTATTTTGGAGCCTTTGTAGTCTAGCTGAGAGGAACTTTGGTAGTGGATAAAAAACAATATCACAGTAGCCTATTTTAGACAGAATTAATGTTTCTACCAAATGTTTCCGTAGTTTAAAATTAGTAAAGTTCCTTATTTTGCTTAAGGTTCTCAGAGTCGCATAACAGGATTTAAGAATAGAGCTGATATGAGATTCCCATTTAAGATTCGAGTCAATGTGTACTCCCAAGAGTTTTGTAACATTTATACTTTCCAGTGGTTTACCGGAGATTTCTAATCCCAACTCCAGATTTCCGAGAGAATGTACATGAGCCATCTGTGGAGTTGTGATAAGAACGGCCTTGGTTTTCTTAGAATTTAGGGCCATGTTTGAATCATTTGACCAGGCGCCGAGGCCTGCCATGGTTGCATTCATGCTTTCCGCTTGAGATGTGATCTGTGGTGTAGAACAGCTAGAGTATAATGCTGTATCGTCGGCATATTGGAAACTTTTTATTGTAGGTGGAAGAATATCTTGAAGATCCGCGACGTAGAGATTGAACAACATCGGTCCAAGGATTGAGCCTTGGGGGATTCCAAATTTGGAGAGCACGGGTGACGATTTGCGAACATCAATTTGAACGTAATGTCTCCTGCCGCACAGGTAATTAGCCAGCCATTCGAAGACATACTTTGAAAAACCGAGGTGATGCAACTTGGTTATCACCGTTTTAAAACAAACGGTATCAAATGCTTTCAAAAAGTCTGCTAGTACCATAAGAGTTAACTCTTTCCTTTTCATGGTACTCAATAGGTCGTCCCTTATACCTAAGAGTACAGTAGAGGTCGAAGGCCCCTTACGAAAGCTCGAGATAGTGTCTCTAAGGAGAGATTCTCTAATGCAGAAATCAGTCATTTGAGAAGCAAAAAGCTTCTCAAATACCTTAGAAAGTACGGGAAGAATCGACACTGGACGCAAGTGACCTTCCGAGACAGGTGTGTCAACTTTTGAAATGGGGCTGATACGCGCGAGTTTTCAGGCATGCGGGAAGTACAACTTTGAAATACAGTTATTGGTGATAGTTGTGAGTGGTCCGGCCAAGTATCTAGCTACCAGCTTTACAAACCGGGCAGGCAATTGGTCGGGTCTAGTCGAACAGTCAGTATGCAGTTGTTTTAAGGGTTCGCAGGACTTCTCTTTGTGTAACACTTTCTAGGTGGAGGGCGCCCTCTTTATCCGTAAGATCGCAGATGAACTGGAAGAGTTCATCTTGGTTGGTCAATTCAACATCAAGCGTTTTCCTTGCGGTCGTAGCAAAATGAAGATTAAGCTTGTCTGGGTCGAACCTTAAAAGCTGTCGACAGGGGTGGAGTACGCGGTGAACCATGCGCCAGACTTCCTTAGACTTGTTGGAAAGCAAAGCCTTTTCCATGCAAGCTTTACGAGCTTTGAGTATAGCGCTCTTTATTTTATTTCGCACTTCTCGGAAAGCAGACCAAGAAGATTCTAAATTTGACTGATGCGCTTCTCGCCTTAGTTTGTCTCGTTGTGACTGGAGGTTAAGTATTGTTTCGTTATCCATCCACGGGGCGGGAGGACGTGTCACACGGCACCTTCTGAGGGGTACGTGCCTTTCAAGGCAGTCGTTAAACAAGGTTTTGAGAGTCTCTAATTGATCGTCACATAATAGTGATGGCGTGTGTGTCCTCAACCGTCCCAAATACGTCATCGCACCTCGACTTTAAATGGGATGATTTCTCCTACACATTTCGAGACCTTTCAGCCGACGCCATTCAAACTGCCATTGACGCCAAGCTCACTCTGTGCTAAAACAAGTGAACAGGGTCCCAAGGGCCATAAACATCTGAGACGAAAATGCTAGACTAAAATGTGGGGCTAGCTTAAGCTTTTTTTCGAACTTAAGTTGGAATGTGACGCCTTGTTTCACGAGGTCATGATATAGACAACACTATCTATGGCCTGGACTGATTTTCTCGGGCTTAAAAAGGTGGAACGTATTTTCACTGCGCATGTTGAAGAAGTCATATCTCAAAGGAAGGAATTTATCTATGCCCCGTGCGGCCCCGCTTGCGCAATCCCATTGAAAACCATAGTGTAAGCTGACGTGTGAGAAAGCGTCTAATTGGGTAAGTGAAGTAGTTCAATTCGCAGATCTCCCCCAGGCCACAGGCATGCTATGCCGCTTTCACATTGATTACTTACTTCCTAGGAGCACTGGTCGACATCCAGGTTCTACTAGGGCTACTGGAAAATGCAATATCTCAAGTACTTATTCCTGTGAGAACAGAGCTCAGGTGTTATCAGTTAGATAGGGACATCCTTGAGATCCCAGTCCGCCTGGGAGGCCTGTGCTATGGAAACCTAAGCCGGTAAACAAATCGGAAGTACGCTTCATCAGTCAAAGTGACAACGCCCCTCGTTAGGCATATCACTCCTCAAACACACCAGCCACAAGATGAGTCTTTAGTTGAGTTGGCAAAAAACGTAGTCAATTGCGAAACAACAGAAGAACTCAAATACAGAACAAAGAGAACTAGAGCGAGGGCGCTGCCAGAGATTAAGCCACCGCCTGGAATGCTATTGCTACATGTACTTACAGTACCCAGTTTATCATCGAGCTCAAGAACAGTTTGCATGAAACACAGGAGGAACTTTTCCATATGCTAACTTTAAAGTTTCGCGGATAGTTCATCGGATTATTCAACCTGAAGTTCAGCTTCCTTATTTAAAACGCAGTCTCGGTGATGGTTATAGAAACCGCAGAAAACAAACTTTCGTATGAATTTGGTTGTTTGAGCCCTCTTCTACAAAGTACATATGTTGGCAAGTAGCTACAGCAAATTGGGATTAAAAGTGAAAGCGTTGGACAAGTAGGCGGTTTATGGTCATTTTTCTCATTATTTCGCTCTCTTTTCTCGGAGGATCTTCAAATTCTCCGTCGATGGACTTAAAAAGTACCCGCATACTTTCTCGCTCTCCCAGGACCTTTAGTTACAAAAAATCATTTTCGAAATCTGTTCACGCAGCCATAATATTGGCTCGTCACTACACGACAACACATTTGCAAATTTGTACAACTCTTCTGAATAAACTTGAAATTCTAAATTTGAACCGAATACTTATTTTTCTAAGTTTATAGTTCAGAACTCAGAGCAATAAACCGAGTTTAGGATGGGATGTTCCCGAACATTTGTACTGTACAGTTCTACAAAACGAAATTCTTGATACAACTTTTTCGCATGTCAATCAGCAAGAACTCAAAAATACCATTAAACGGATCTCCTGGATGTATAATTCCTTGCACCCCTTGAGCGTTTATCGGATTTTAAACTGCTGTATTTCGTCTAAGTATTTAGATTCCACTGTGTATAATTTTTAGCGCTTAATTTTCATTTTTGCAGTTTAGGCGGTCGGAAGTAGTATTTACTTCCGGCCGTTTTCATTAAGATTATGTCGCGTGAAAACAAATTTGGTAAACCTCTCGCACAGTAAAAGTGGAGAATTCAACATCTAGAGTTCAGAGTGCCTTTTTAATTAAAAAGATTGGAGACAAAGAGCAAACGGCTAAGTGGTTGTCTAAATTTTAATCTAAAGTTGACAAGAACCAGCAGAAGTAAACTTACTTGTACATCGCTGATGAGTCCTTCTTCTGCAGTCGAGCAAACGCCCGCGGGATTTTCGCATCTCCTCGCAAGAAATTGAATTTGGAGGACAGGATAGAGATCGATATTTTTTTTATAATCTGGAGTATGGAATTACTTTTCTGACAAACAGGTGGTGAGCAGTGCAAGAAAAAGTGCATTTATAGCTACTTAAAGGTCCATTATTTTCGAAATATTTTACTTTTCATCAAACACATTCTCTAAGTTGTCGATAACGAATTCTTAGAACAAAAAATGATGTTAAAATTCGATAGCGATCTAATTCGTCGGACTAGAAAGGCTTTGTTTTTTTTTGGTCCCGCGCTATACCAAATGAGGTCGTGGCTCGAACTGTCATGTATGAATCATATAGTGTCACGCGTGACCCAATGTCGTTGCGAGGTTCTGTCAAAAATATATTGTTTGAAGGCAGTATATAACACGAATTTAAGGCGAACATGGATCCAACAAAGACCACAAACTTTGACGGCCACTGGGGCAGAGGAAGCGAAGTTAAGGGGTTTTTAATCATTTCAACAATGATTTCGGTAAACAGATACAACCAAAAGCTAACGATAAAAGTCCGTCGTTTCGGCGACATCTTGGGCCATTGTTGAGGAAAACTAAATTAAATATGCGATTTAAAGAGTAACTAAGAATCCAGAGTCACTAATTTGCATAGGCCAGCCAAAAACCTTGGCGCGAATTGAGTCTGATTCCACGTTCAAACGCGGTCGTAGTTGTTTAACGAGTAACATCTCATTAACAAGACAATCAAACTCGTTATGGCATTTTTTCAACACCGGATGACTTTCACAATTGTTCTAAGGTGGTGCTTCCCATGATTGAGAGGAACTATTCAGGAGAGAAGGGGGAAAACGACGACCATTTCTCAATTGTACTTTATAAAATTAGGAAGAAAAGTGACAGTGACACAAATCTGAGAGATAGTTTGTTTAGGTAACTGTAATATTTGATAGGTGAATCAATAGACACCAGATTTAATTGGAATGGAATAATTATAGAGTTTTTAAAATCGCCCATGTGGACTCATCATAACGTCTTATTTGGCGTATCTATAAATGTCCTCTATTTACCCTCATTGCATACCTTTTAAAGAAGAAAATTTCGTTTTCCTGGAAACTGAAAAGTTGTGTAAGCGATCTTTAAAGAGCCGGGTTTAGGATATTCAAGAACAAATATAACTTTGACATCTCGTTGCAATGACTACTAAGTCACTTCTGAAACACAACTAAACGGGGCGACGTTCTTGACCCAGTTTATTACAAGTACTTTTGATACGCACACTGTTATCAGTGGAAGTTTCCTTCCTCTCGCTAAATCACCCTAATAACTTCTCAACAAGACTTATGACAGCTTTTAGCTGAGTTTTTATATCGAGTTCGAGCTGACTTTAGACCAAGACAAGGCCACAAAACATTGAAAAGTATGGCGTTACAGGCAGATAGCGACAGCAGCATATCGGTTCCAAGCCTCAAACACCGCAGCAATCTTCACTTCACCTCTAATGCTTCAGTTCCTCCAAGGCCAGATCTTCGTAAAGATCTAACAAAATTTACATTCGATTTACACTGAAAGCTGGAAGATTATCGCTTTTCATCACGTGTATCAGGCCAGAAGCCTTCGATATCCACTCTGGTTTAACTTTTATCTCCAATGAAGAGAAAAGTAGGACCGATAAAGTCTTGTAGTTTTCAAATAGTCACTGCTTGGCTGGCAAGACGAACTCAATTTACGAAAGGCTAAACAGATTTCATAAGAGAGCAAGACCGTTGTTGAGCAAAACACATCAAGCCAAATAATATGAAGTTCGAAATGAATTAAAGCGAAGCGCCATTTGTTGGACGTGTAATTACGAAGAAGCAAAGGATAGGCAGATCCAAGAAAAGCTGACACAATATTCAAGATGCAGCGACCTACAGATGTGCTAGCAGTGCAGGGATTTATAGGGCTACTGAAGTACCTGTTTAGATTCCTACAAACGTTTTAGAAATGTGACAACCACTACGTTGCCTGACACACAAGAATGGCGAGTGGATCTGAATGTAATAGTAGAAAAAGGCTTTCGAAAAGATCAAAATGAAGATGCTGTCTCCAAAAAACGGTACTTCAGCTAAGGTGACCCAAAAGAGGGCCAAGGAAACGTGTCTAAGGACGGAGTTGGCTTTTTACTGATGCAGCATGGTCAACAAGTGAAATTTGCAAGTAGCGAACTCACGTTGGCAGAGAGGCAGCAGTCTCACATCGAAAAGGAACTTTTCCCTCACTCTTTGATTAGGAGCATAACCGCCAATATGTGTTCGGCTGATAAGTCATGTAGCAGGTTGACCAAAAACTCCTGGTCTCTATTTTGCAGGGGCCCTCAGAATCAGCACCCAAGAAGTTACAGCACCTCTCGTCGCAACTGCACCAGTGCGACCCCGAGATACGCTACAAACCTGGGAAAGATATGTTGCAAGCCGTCACTCTGCCAAGAGCTTGCATTGCCACCCTCTTTCTTCCCGTTCCACACAACCACCTTAAGGAAACCCATAGAGAGAGACAACTTGTGACTAAGCCTCACAGAGCTTGGAGAAAACAATCTTAGAATACTTCCCAGATGATAAAATGATCTCCCAAAGACCATCCATCCGAGCAATTGCAGACAAGCCACAAGCGCCTCCATAGGTAGGGGCTCCAACAATTCCTAAACAGCTAGGAAAAGCCGCAGTGCTAATACCAAGTAAGGCCCAGGATCTGTCTGTAACACCTAACAGGCCCCAAGCGATGGAAGCCAGAACCGTTAGATCTAGCTGGTTGTCAAAGCCACCAAGTTCCTAGCAGGACTAAGCATAAGTATAATCGAAGAAGTGGAGGTGCTTTCTCTTGCCGGGCCATTGCCATACTAACAGCACACTGCGATTCTCCTTGCCTCTTTTATTAGTTGAGGCGAGAGAGGTTTTCGTCCGTAGTTTCCTGAGTTGGAAGTTAAAATACAGGCACGTAGCTCCCTTTAAGCTAGTAAGCACGGGCTTACAAACTTTTCTCGGAATATCAATTTTTTCTTTGAACATAATCCCGCACTAAACATACGAGGTATGGAACCTCGTGAGTTTAACATTACAAGCCAAAAATGACTTGTAACGCACCTGAAATGAATTAGCGAATATGCTTCAACTAATGACCGATTGGTACTGACCAGTAAAGTATATTTCCACGTTCGACAGCATTAAAACAATATGCAAGATTTCCCACTGAACTTCCTCTTGGAATAGGAGGAAACCTGCACTTTTTTTTTTGTCAATGGTAATTTTTTATTTGGCCCATATATATCTGAGATGTTTCTTATCCTTAAATGAGAAAGATCTTATCATCAATCCCTAGATTTCAAATGAGTTTAAAACGTTTTAGGGCTTACCGCTGAAATACTTAACGCGTACGCGTGCACTCATCACGTCAGCGTACACATCTGAAAACTTTCCAGGATATTTTTAAATATTTTGTAGAGAGGTTGAGGGTCATATCTACCGAAGGTGACCCATTAACGGTTATATTTCTAATAAAAGAGACTTGAGATACGTGCAGCTTGAAATCTACGGAGTGACCACACATAAAGGATAAGTGACATGCGACGCATCCATTTTCTAAGGTTTCTTTTTAGAAAGTTTTTTTTTCAATTTGTAACGGTTAGCAAAAAATTTCCAAAATTAGAAAGTTGTTCCAAATTGAGCTTGGGGGAATTTGATACAGATGTTTTGTGGTTTTATGCCATCAGTTATAGGTTTGAAGAAAGTTATATGTAAGGAATAACATTTCAAATACTTTGAAATAGAATATAGCATCAGCTTCATTCAACGCAATCTCTTCATTTCATTGTGGACAACTTCTTTTCACGTTGTTTCTCACTAAGATAAAAATAATATTCCATTATCTTTTCTTGTCTTTATCCATCCACCGCTTAAGAAGTCAAAACCTTAGAATAATTATTACTGACCATAAAGGTTCATAAAGGTTGCAAGTTTTGCTTCAGAACGCCTGAGCAGAAGACTAACCTGCCGGTTCTCATTTGTTCATTTCTCTTGAAGTCCTAAACAAGTTCTTTTAAACAGACTATCGATTTCATATCATAAATATATGTGTAAATATCAACCTGAACATAGCGGTTTAATTTGCGCCTGCTCAATATATAACTTTTGATAAAAATACAATTTTGTGTTATTATCTCGAACTGACCCACCCTTAGCCTTTGTCAGTAACCGACCCTCAACCTCCTCTACTTCACAAATGGTAAACACCACAGCGTACACTATTGAGTTATGGATGCACGCGGGAGGTTGATAAGCACGGAAGAAGCGTAAGAGTCGCTCGAGGCGATAGCCGAGAGCGACTGTAGCTTCTTGAGTGCTTAGCAAACCTCCCAATTGCATCCATAACTCAATAGTGTACGCTGTGGTGTTTACAATTTGTTTTATAACATAACATTAATATATTGTAGCTAAAGAGTTCCCTTTTATTTAACAAATCTTTCGTGACCAGAAAAAACAAGCGCGTGTGGAAAAATAGTCTTTGCATTTGCTCACGTCAGCAGCGTACGCCCATGGGAAAATAGGGGACGCTAAATTGACCAATCAGAGCGCGCGCTTTACTTTGGTTATGTTATAAAATCAATGTCGTTATAATAATAATGATCTTTATTGAGATGACTTTTTCATATGAAATATAGTTTTCAAATAGGATCTCTTATAATGAGGACTACACTACAAGACCGAATACAATTTTACCCTTAACATGTATTATTGGGCAACTCATTAATCGTTTTCAAGCGATAACATGGAAGACCGAAAAGGAAACATCGGATCATAAATAAAGCGAAAGAAATTTGTTAGAGGGTATGTTTTAGGAACTTGTGTAGAATATGAACAACTACAGGATATTGGAGAATAACAGTTTTCTTTACTCTATTTACGAATACAGGGTAGTTAACATCTTTCTTAATTATCTTTGGTAGGTGGTTGCAAAACAATCAGTTGAAGAAATTACCATCAGGCATTTTCAGTAACAACAGCCGGCTGCTCTACTTGTAAGTTTGGAGCCTGCCTCTTTTAAGTAAAGTACGCATCAAATTCATCCAGAGTAGGGGATAGCAGCAGATCAGAGTAGCGATTTAATAGTATTTTTTATAGACGCCTCAGTTAAATATCGCTGGATATCATGCGTGTTCCGGTGCCCTTATAGGAGTGTAAACTGCGAAATGAAGATGTTATAAAACATCTTCTTCGGTGGTTTTACATATAGTAGCTGCGGATTTTTAGCTTAGTGTCCTTCTCAGAACGAATTTTTGGCGCTTACTGTACGAGTAGAAAAACAGTTTGGTCCTTTGTTTCAACTTCCTGTAACTTGACCTTCTGATAACTCGAGCCTTTTTAAATTTTCCTTAAAGGTTGGAGTTATCGGAATTCGACGTTTTAGGATTTTCAAAAAGCAAGAAAGGATAAAATGCAGCCTCATATAGGCAAAGACGAGTTAGAGAACATCCATGCGCACATAAAATAAACAACTATATGAAATAAGCGCTCTGCGAGATGGCAGTGGATTATCAACCAAGTTTTAATCAAACCATTATCGTCCGAGACCTCTTATAGGCAAATGCAAGAAGTGCGGTAGAACAAAATGAAAGCACTCGGTTTCTAGTCCAGAAATGTTCCGTTTACATTTTTATAGAGCTGTTCCATATGTCCCCATTTATTATTAACCGTTCAAGTAAGATCCCTTGTAAGACAAAGTTTTGTGTTCGCGATAGTGGCATTCATAGCTGAAGTCAATTTTAGCTGCAACTACGGTTGGTCTTCAACCATATTAATGATGTTCATGTGAAACGTTATCAGCTCAGAGCTCAGATATTGCTGTTTTTCCAAAATAGTCGGAAATGGAATACTATTTGAGGCTGTGTTATTCTGCCGTGACCATAGGAAATTATCCTTTTCTTAGGCAGCCTTAAAACGAATTAGTCGTAATTAGCAAAAAACGAATCAAGGAAATTCACGGGGATCCCTCATAAGAAGGATGTATTTGGATAAATTATGGTTGGATGAAGAACGAAGAGCGATATTACGAAACGGATTTGACTGGTTCTTACTCAAAACACTTCTAACCACTAAATGAAGTAGTAGGAAGAGGGGGTTCTGGCACACTTACAAAAATACCCTGAAAAACAGGGCAATTTTGAAAACTGATTTTTTTTTCATTTTTTTCATTTTTTATCTCATGATGACGATGATGATGACTTTATTTAAACTCGGATGAAAAAAAAAACATGTTTTTGTGGCGCATTTTTTCTTTGAAAAATCAAAGCAAATTTGAAGAATAATTTGAGATTTGATTTAGTGGGTTTCTGGCACAATTACCTGAAAAACAGGGCAGTTTTGAAAACTGAGGTTTTTTTCATTTTTTATCTCATTTTAAAAAAAACCATGTTTTTGAGGCGCATTTTTTTCTTTCAAAAATCAAAACAAAATTGAAGAATTTTGAGATTACATTGATTCTCAAGAAAATCTCAAAATTTGCTTGAAATATCAGAAAAAACTAATGACAAAATCTCAGAAAAAACACATTATTAATAAGTTACACTTTCAAGTTCTCTGTTGACGATGTTGAGCTGAGCATCAGAGAGAATGAAGATGTGACATTTAACATTTCCTGAACTCGATCCTTTCCTGTTAATTGCAAGATAAACTCCATCTTTTGTACTCACCAATCTCAATCCTGAACCATGAAGATCATTGTCTCTCATGCTTCTAAGATCGATAAAGAGACCGAATCTGTCTCCAACATAAAAGTCTGTTGCATTCATCCCGCTGTTATCCTTCCCAAATCTTCTAAAGACTTCTTCCCACATATCTCTCGCCTGCAGTCCTTGGCTGTAAATCTTATTTCGAATACCATCAACAGTCAGCTTAACATCAGTGATGTTGGGATTAAACGTCTTTTCACTATTTCTTCTTCCTGCTGTGTATGTCTCATAAAAGAGAAGAAGCCCCTTCATAGACCTCCTTGGAACATTGATGCTCTCATTGATGATTGTGTCAGAACCTTTATCTATTGAGATTGTCTTGAGATGAGTGATATGCTCGTACATGAATCTCTTTCCATTTTTGTAGTTAGAAAGGGCTTCATCAGCAGTTTTTGGCTGTGAATGACTTCATACTCAAGCTGGATGTCAGTCAATTTATAATAAAGTTTTGTTGGGTAGGATCCCTTCATAACACTACTAGCAGGTGCAAGCCTGAGCTCGAAGAGAAGCTCATCAGAAAGAGCTCTCGGAAAAAAGGCACCATGATCTTTCAAAATATCATGATCCAAAGAAATCCTGTACATTTTCCCACAAACTTCATTGAGCTTATTTTCTTTATCAACGCCTGAAGTCTTCTTATCTCCAGCGCTGCATCTGATTTTCGAAAGATCTTCAGACTGAATACCTTCTCTGAACATGTTTGCCCTCTCATTCTCAGTCGAGAAGAGGTCCTCCCAAAGCTTGAATAAATCATAACCATCAGTGTCTTGCACAGTTTCTCCTCCAAACTTCAAAGTCAGTCGGTCCAAAAGAGCTCTTGCTACATTGTTCACGAGGAAATTGTTTGCATGCCCAGCGACTTCCAAGTTGAAGGCGAGTGCCAGCGATCCAGGCACAAGTACTACCCCATTATCAAGTTTTGGAACTGGAACTCTGAGGACTTCACCAGGGAAAGCAGCATTCGGGTTGAATGTTACTCTGTGAATCACACGGTCTGCCTTGAGAGCGTTTGACATCTTTTTTTTTTAAACTCGGGCCAATTCTTTCACTGACTTCCATTTTTATAAAAGATATTTTATAAAATGGCAGATTTTGGAGATACTGATCCTCTGTTAGAACGTAATGATGATGATGATGATGGTGATGATGATGATGATGAAGGAGACACAACAACACCTTTTCGACCAGACGAGAACTCAACTCCTGGGCCCTCAGGCGAAGAAATTCCAATGACAACAATGAACAGAGAGCAAGAAAAGGGCTCAAAAACTGCTGAGAAATCTTTTATTAAAGGTGATATTTTTGGTTCGCGAGTTTTAACTTCAAATGAGAATGCATGGGAATCACTTACTACAATTTTTCCTGAGGCAAAAGCTTCAGAGCTTGAAGTTTCTTTTAGCAAGAAAGGAAGGTTGCAGGTGAAGATGTTTGGTCAAGGCAAGAAGACATATCATTTGTTTACTGAAGAAAGAGGCACAAATGAGCAGAGGTTGAATCCAAGTCTCTCAAAAGAAATTAAAAAATCACTTGGTCCAGAGTGAGAGGTTTTGATTGCACAGAAAAATAAAGAAATTGAGAAGCTACAACAGTCAATTCAAGATGATCGAGATATTGCTGATGATGAGAATGAAAACCATGCTATAAGAGAACGAGCAAGAGAATAGATAGCAGAAAATCAAGAGCAGATTGATGCTTTTGAGAATGAAAGAGAGAGACTAGAAGAAAGATTATCGCTCCGTGAGAGAGTGAGAAACATCTTCAAAAAGTATGGTTTTACAGTCTCTGCTGTTGTTTTGGCAGTTGGAACAACGATTGGAGTGATTGTGAGCACATTAACAAAAGGCTTGAAGACTGTTGCAAAAGGGGTGGGGAACGAGCTGAAGACTCTTGGAAAAAAGATGGCTGGAATTTTACCAGGTCTCATTGGTTTAATAGTCGACTTCGTCTTCAGAGCTGCTGGCTCAGTGATCAGCTTCCTCGGACAAAATGCGTGGGTTCTGGTAATGGGTGTTGCCATATTCATGGTTTAGCGATTTCAAAACAAAAGGCGATGAATCAGGAAAGCAGAGACCAGTCCAACTGAAATCAATCCAACCTTAATTTTATCATGATTTGTTTCGCCGACGCCAGCGCTGACGCCCGCGCCGACGCCGGCGCCGACGCGGGCGCTGGCGCGGGCGCTGTCGCTCTCGCTCTTGCTCACGCTTGTATTCGTAGCCTCAGCCTGAACCTCAGTTGAAGTCTTTTGAGAAGTTGGTCTCTTGATTTTTGATGAGCCCCTATTCATATGCTTCACTCCGACTGATTTCATATCCAAACTCAGTGATTTATTAACCCCAAACTTCATGTCAGAACCTTGCCTTCTTCAGCTTGTTATTATACCCAACTGTGCTCTGTGTGTTCAAAAGAAGATTTTAAGGCATCAGCCAATTACCTGGTGAGATTGCAAGATCAAGTCTGACTTTCGCCTCATCAATCGCGAGCTGAAACCTCTGCACGCTCTTTGAGATGCCTGTCATTCTGATCGCATCCTCAACTAAAACAAGGAATTCACTCTGAGCCTCTTTTGCACTTCCCGATAAACCCAAGATGGACGATCTTACATTGACTTGTGAACCGAGAATACAATAAAAAAAATGCCTCAATCTACTGATTCAATCTTGCCATCCCGGCTTGAGCCAAGCCTTCTGACTTATCTGCCATGAAAAACTCAAACTGTTTTTCAACTTTAACATTGTCATTCCTTATGAAATATATCAGATTGCCATTTGCAGCTTTTCCACCTTCATCGCTGAGCTTGTTGTCACCAGGATATGGGATTGCAGTTGCCATAGATCCAGCATTTGTGACATAAATAAAAACAGATCCGAGACCGTGATTTCTTCCTTCTTTGAAGCGGAAGTCTGTGCTTGACGAAATTCCAAATTCTGAACACAATCTTCTGAACGACGGCTGATCGTAATTATTTTTCATCTGACTGAAAGTTGTGTCGCCCGGGAGAGCCGATTCCACCCATCTCAAAAAGAATTCTTCTGGTTGTGAAATAAATGTGATACTGCAGAAACGATTTGATCTGTTCTGGAACCATGTCAAGTAGTTCACGAGAAATTCCACAGCCTGAAGTAGCGCACCACTCAGCAAAGTTGAGTTGTTGAGGCCAGTGAATTTTGCTTTGAAAATATTGATTTGGCGTAACAAATATCTTTATCTCTTCATTAAGGTGACTTGTCGAAGTCTCGTGAAATGGAACTGCTGGAACCTCCTTAATTGCAGAAGGATTAAAAGTGAGCTCGATGGGAAATCCTGCTATTCCAAGCGCGCGCTTCATTTCACCATCCCAGCCTTTTCTGATTGATCCTGAGACACTAGTTTGAACACCATAAGCTTGATTTAAGTAAACTTCTGCTTTTTCCTGTTTTTAGCTGAAGAATGTTACCACCACTTCGAACTTACTCAAATCTGCATTCGGATATTCTGCTTTGAAATCATTCCAGGCTTTTGTTCTTTTTTTCTCGGCAATTCTTTTTGCTTCATCTGATCTTAACCACGCAGTTAACATTTTAATTTGTTTTTTTAAATCAAAATGGTTTTGTTGACGATTATTGAAGTCTCAAATGATTTCACAGTTCTCTTCAAAGAACCTCTTTTGAATCTTGTTGAGCGAAGCATTGAGCGTAGTATCAGACTGGTGAGCTGTTCTCTTTACAACTCATGGCACAACTTGAGTCGCGCTGGAGAAATATCTAGATTTGATGCTCAGGACAATTCACCTGTAAAGGCAATTCCTGAAGGAAATTATTCACTGAAAAGCCTTGGTGAAGCTCTCGAAGATAGACTGAAAAACGAAGGAGTCAAAGTACGACTGAATGCCACAAGGGCAAGTTTGGAAATTAAAAATCCTCAAAAAAAAAGATTATTCTTGATAATGATCTGGCTGATCTTCTTGGAATTAAACGACGTTTGCGAAAAATCAATTTTGTCAAAACCTTTTCATCATTTAACAACTATCTTGTCCGCTGTGATATTTTGGATGAGAATGAAAACCTTTTCAATGGAAAGCCGTCACAAGTTTTTGCGTGTTTTGACATTGTAGGTGAACCCTTTGAGAGGGTGAACTATTTTTCTGAAACCCCATCACCTCGAAAAATATCTCAAAGTAATGAAATCACATCAATGAAGATTTCTGTGACTGATGAAAAGGACAAAATAATTGATTTTAATGGAATGCCAATGAAATTTGAGTTTGAGATAATCTAATTATAAAAAATGTCTGCTGAAAATATTTTACCAAGCGCACCACCGCCTTATCCCTCTCTCCCAAATTCAGGCTCTGATTTCAGGTTGAAAAAGATTTGTGATTGCCAGAAGGAAATTGGAAATGAGATTTCACATCACCAGAGAGTCGCAAAAAAATACAAGAGAGTAAAAGCTGTGTGCCGCATAACATCGTCAGTCACATCCATCTCGGCAGCTCTTTTGTCGATAGGTGGTTCCGCAGGTGCTTTGAGCGGTGTGGGAATAATAATTTCTGTGCCTTTGACAAGCATTGCGGGTTTGCTTGCTTTCGCGTCTGCTGCGACGACTCGCGCAAACAAATCTCTCGTGAAAAAGACTGAAACCCATGAAAAAACCGTCTCTCTTGCTGAAGCAAAGCAACGAACAATCAGCCGACTCGTGTCAAAGGTCATGAAAGACTCTTCGATAACAGATGCCGAATTCGCTTCGATACTGAGCGAAATTGATCAATATTATTCTCTGAAAAAATAACTGAGAAAAAATTCTCCAGAGAAAGTTGAGGACGAGACTGCAACTCAACTCTCAGAGAGGAAATAAAAAAAGAATACCAAAAAAAAAAAAACTGGGCTCTCTGCTTACACTCGCAAAGAATTGAGAATTGAATTCGACAAAAGACCGAGTCGGTTTTCTTCGTTTATTTCAAGACAAAAATCATGAATTAAAACTTGGTTTCTTCCGTTGTTTCTGGTTTGTTCTTCCGCGAGGAGGATGTAAACATGACAAAATTTGTCTGATGCATCAGACAAATTTTCATTGGCGGACGATTTCCATAACAACCCTGACGTCTTTGTGTTGGCTTTTGAAAAACAGACAGGTGAATTTAAATTATTCAAATTCGCTATCTTTCATCATGTCAAATTTCTCTCACAAATAATTTTTTCTGGTCTGATCTTCATTTGATGAAATTTCTTTGATTATCCAGCGCATATTTAATAGTAGAAGAATTCGAAATTCCACAATCTTTGGCGGCTTCTCCGAGTGATTGATATTCTTTGCGAAAACCGGTTTCATCACTCACTTCAACCTTACGTTTGTTTTTCAAAGGACAATAGCCGAGCATTTCTTTCAATTCTTTGCTTGGAATCTTGTTTCTGTATTTTATTCCGCAGCCTTTGGCAATTTCCCTGAAGTATTTTGTGCTTATTGAAAGCAACTGCGTTTTCAAATTTTTCTTTTCTTCCATTTTTTATATTTTTTAAAATATTTCTTATATCATATAAAATGTCAGGAAGTCGAGAAGCGAGTCGAGAAGCGAGTCGAGAAGCGAGTCGAGAAGCGAAGCGAAGCGAGAAGCGAAGCGAGAAGAGTTAGGAATGGATGAGGCAGACAAAGAATTCCGCTTTTTCTTTAAATTTCGTGATCCAACAAGAAAAATAAAAACACAAACAGTGAGAAGATTATTAAAACCATTCGAATGGACTCTTGATGATTATGATCTTCTTAGCGAAGAAGAAAAGAGAGAAGTTGACAGAAGACTCAGAAAAAGCAAAACTTTTCTCGTTCAAAGGCGCCCTGAAGCCAAATATCTTGAACCGAAAAAGGAATATCAAAAATGGTTGACAGACGAGCGTGAAAAGATAACAGGCCATCAATTCTCGATGATGTACATAGATTTTGATCTCATTCACAAGATAAAAAATAAATTTTGGAAAAATAGAATAGAAGATAGATTAAGACTGAAGAAAACTTACCGCTTTCCAAAAGATATTGATGAAAACCTCTTTCTGCTTTTGACAGATGAAGAAATAAAAGATCACTGCAAATGTGAGCTCAGAAAAATTTCACAATTTACTTTGAAAAGAAAAGCAGATTTTTTGTAATTACTACACTGATCTTATTCCAGCAAATTTCCAAAGCTGAAAAAGAAAAACCGAGATAAAATTTTATAAAAATATAAGTTTTCTTTTTTGATTTTCGTAAAAAATGGAGAACTGGAATGTTAAAGAATTGGAAGCCGAGGCAAAACGACTCGGGCTAAAAAATATTCAAGCCTCAGAAGTCAAGAGTTGATTGAGTTGATAGCGTTAGCGAATACAAACATTATTGACCACCCGATTCCAGCAGATTTCAATGCGCCAGTTCTGAGACCAACAAAAAATTCTGAGCAGCAGAGAACGCAGTCGCTAACGCTTGATCCGCAGAAAAAAAGGAGAAGAGAAATAAGAGAAATTGAAGAGATGCTTGGATTGAGACCATACGTCACCACTTCGGATGGCGCGACAATAGCAGATGAATGGACCGAGTAATCCATTTACAGTTCGGGACAGTGGACGCTGGCGCGTCCACGATTCAGCATCTGCATTGAGAGGTTTCGCAAGAAAATTCAGAATAGGTGGAGTTGAGGGTTTTGGGCCAAATAAATTCATGCAGGAGGCAAAACTGGCAGTCTTGAATATCATGAGAGAGAACCGCCAGACAATGTATGAAAGATTTGTTCAAACTATTCAGGAAAGAATTGAAGAATTCAACAATAACGGAAGTAACTGGGAGTTTCACAGAGTCATTTCACTTGACTTGCATCTTGTAGAGTACAACCCTTTCAACGGCAGCTCTTACATCGAACTTCCGAAAGAGCTCAAAGGAAAAAAAGCAATAATCAATATGGAAAATCAAGATAATGAATGTTTCAAATGCTGCATTACAAGAGCGCTTTATCCAGTTGAAGAAAACCCTCAAAGAATAACAAAGATTCTTAGAGAACAATCTGATCGACTCGACTGGAGAGGAATCAACTTCCCAGTTGAGCTTGACAAGATAAAAAAGTTTGAAAAACAGAACGAAAATATCGCGGTAAACGTGTTTGGTTATGAAAGTAAGGCCAGAGTCTATCCTCTCAGAATAAGCAAGTCACCAGCCGAAGAAAGGAATCAGGTGATCAATCTTCTTCTTATCGAGAAAGACAAAGTCGCAGTACACTACTGCTTGATAAACAACATCAGCAGGCTTCTCTCGAGTCAAGTTTCAAAGCATAAGGAACCAAAAGAATTTTGTCTTAGGTGTTTGAATCACTTTTCGAGCAGAGAAAAGCTTTCGGAGCACGAGGTGCTCTGCGCAAACAATGAGGCTGTCAAGATTCAAATGCCAAAAAAGGAACTTTTATCAAATTCAAGAATCATAACCGCTCAATAAGAGTGCCGTTTGTTGTTTATGCTGACTTTGAATCTTTCACAGAACCAGTTCACTCTTGTGAGCCAAGAAGCGATAAGAGCTTTACCATTAAATATCAAAAACATAAACCGTCCGGCTTTTGCTATAAGGTTGTCTGCTTTGATGACCAGCTTTATTCTCAAGAGCCAGTCATCTACAGAGAAAAGTCTAAAGATGAGGATGTTGCTCAGATCTTTGTTGAAATGCTTGAAGAGAACATCAAGAAGATTCACAAAGAATTTGACTTTAAAAAGAAGATGATCTTGACTGATGAAGACAAGAAAATGTTCAATGCAGCGAAGTTCTGTTGGATATGTGGTGAGTCTTTCCCCACTGATCCTCTTGTGCTCGCTTTGATTGGCAACTCGCGCGATAAAGTTAGAGATCACTGTCATTTCACTGGCAAGTATAGAGGAGCTGCAAATAGAAATTGCAATTTTCAATTCGCAAAGCCAAAGTTCACTCCTGTCGTATTTCACAACTTGGCTGGTTTTGGCTCTCATCTTTTTGTCAAAAATCTTGGAAAGACTGAGGGAGACATAAAATGCATCCCCAATAATGAAGAACAGTACATCAGCTTCAGCAAATCTGTTGCTGTTAGCTCTTACGCCAACAAAGACGAAGAAGAAGTTGCCATCAAGACTGAGCTTCGCTTGATCGATAGTTTAAAGTTCATGGCTTCTTCTCGATAAATTAGTCAGTAAACTGAGCCATGATAAGCTGAAGAAAACTGGGGAGGTGTTTAGAGACGAGAGCGGTCGCGAAATCGAATTGATCTTAAGAAAGGGTGTTTATCCATATGATTACATGAGCAGCATTGAAAAGTTTGGAGAAACAGAACTTCCACCAAAAAGAGAGTTTTACTCAAAGCTTAATCACTGTGATATAAGTGAAGAAGGTTATGAGCACGCAAAGAAAATCTGGAATGAGTTGAAGATGAAGAACATGGGTGATTATCATGATCTTTATCTCAAATCAGATGTTCTCTTGCTTGCAGATGTGTTTGAAAAATTCAGAAACGTCTGCCTTGAGAATTACAATCTCGATCCTGCTTGGTATTACACTGCTCCTGGATTGGCTTGGGATGCAGCATTGAAGGTGACGAAAGTTGAGCTTGAGCTTTTGAGTGATCCAGACATGCTTCTGATGTTTGAGAAAGGAATTCGTGGAGGAATCTCAATGATCCCACGTCGCTATGTAAAAGCAAACAACAAATACATGAATTTAAAGTTTGACAGAGAAAAACCATCAAAATATCTGACTTATCTTGACGCAAACAATCTTTATGGATGGGCAATGTGCAAACCTCTTCCTGTCAGAGGTTTCAAATGGATGAGTCAAGAAGAGATTGGAGACCGGAGAAATACTCCCTGCATTCTTGAGGTTGATCTTGAATATCCAAAAGAACTTCATGATCTTCACAACGATTATCCTCTTGCTCCAGAGAGAATCATTATCAACTCAAACAAAGTTGAGAAACTTGTGCCAAATCTGAACGATACGAAGAAATATATCATTCATCACCAGAATCTCAAACAGTGCCTTGAACTCGGCTTGAGACTGAAAAAGATTTACAGAGGAATCAAATTTGAAGAAGAACCTTAGCTGAAAAGTTATATAGAGCTCAAAACAAATTTTCTTACGAATGCAAAGAATGAATTTGAAAATGATTTCTTCAAGTTGATGAACAACTCTGTGTTTAGAAAGACAATGGAAAGCATCAGGAAACGAGTTGATTTAAGGCTTCTGAACAATCGAAAGAAAGCACAAAAGCTTTCAGCAAAACCAAACTTCAAGCATTGCACAATATTTGACGAAAATCTCATTGCAATACATGTGGGGAGAAAATCAATAAAGTTTGACAAGCCAGTTTTCTGTGGAATGGCTATTCTTGATCTTAGCAAGACTTTGATGTACGATTTCCACTACAACTACATAAAAAAGAAATATGAAGATAAAGCCAAGCTTCTTTTCACAGACACTGACAGTCTCATGTATGAGATTGAAACTGAAGACTTTAACAAGGACATAGCAGCAGATGTTGAAGAAAAGTTTGACACCAGCAACTTTCCAAAAGACCACATTTCAAAGATCCCAACTGGTTGCAACAAAAAAGTTGTGGGCATGATAAAAGATGAGGCTGGTGGAAAGATTATTGAGGAGTTTGTTGGATTGAGAACAAAACTTTACAGCTACAAGATTTTTGAGGGCAAAGAAGAGAAGAAGTGCAAGGGAATCAAGAAGACTGTGATAAAGAAGAATATAACTCACGAAGACTACAAAAAGTGCTTATCTAGCGGAAACATACAGATGAGAAAGATGAATGTAATCAGATCACACAGACATGAGATATTCAGTGAGACCATCAACAAGATTGCTCTGAGTGCAAATGATGATAAGAGAATCATAAAAGAAGACAAGATCTCCACTTTTTCACATGGGCACTATAAAATATGAATCCTCAGAATATTCCTTTCAATGCATTAATAGTTGGGGCAACAAATTCAGGAAAGACAAATATGTCGTCAATCTTTTGAGCTATAAATTCAATCAGAAATTCGATTACATTTTTTTGATTTGTTCAACATTCATCCACAACAAAACTTATAGTAATTTTAGAGGTTTAGACAAAGACCTCTTTATCTTGACTCCACTTCAAAACCAGATTGATTTTTTTCTCAAGCTCGTTAGTTTTGTTGATGAGGGAACTAATACATTTATCATCCTTGATGACTGCGCGGCTTCAAAAGATGTGAAGCAGAGAACAAATGAACTCGTGAAGACCTAAGGGAATCAGCGTTTGAGTGCTCATACAGCAGATGATAAGTATCGCAAAACCATTCAGAGAAAACATTGCTGCACTGGTTTTATTCTACACACCTTCGGCCAAGGATATGAAGGCGACATTTGATGATAATGCAGGTGATTTGTCGAAAGAAGAGCTAATTGAATTAATAGCAAAGCTGAAGAATGAGAAATATTCTCATCTGATTTTATCACTTTGCCATCCCTTCGATATAGAATTTGAAAAAGAAATAAAATAGAGATGAGCGAAGCGAGCAAAGAACAAGAAGCAATCGCAGATATTATTGCTATGAACATTCTTGAAGCAGAACCCACAAGTGATTCAGATCACCGAGAGCAACTTGCTGTTCTCGTCGCGAGCGGAAGAGCAAAGGAAATGATCGGTGTCTCTCTCACCCAGGATCAAGTCAAGAGGGTTTCTGAAAAAGATGTTGAGAAGTACTTCAAAAGATATGAGGCCTCAATCTCTTCAAAGACTTGCGATGCGATAGTCGACACATTTCTTCAGCTTTCGTGTAAAGCGTTGGCGTATTTTCTCCCTGTTGATGAAGGAAAACTCATGAAAGACCTGAACGATGACTTCATTGTGAAAAGAGAACTCGGAATGATTGCAGGAAGCTTGAGTTTGAAGTATGGAAAGTACATGGCGATCGCAAGTGCTGCTCTTCTCACTGCCAAAAATGTTGAAGTTCCCTTAAAACCAAATGCGGTTAATGTTGAAGTAGAAAGTAATTGTGAAGACCCTGAAAAAGAACTTGAATAAGAACTTGAATAAGAACTTGAATAAGAACTTGAATAAGAACTTGAAAAAGAACTTGAATAAGAACTTGAAAAATAATGTGACAAGAAATAAAATGGAAGAAAAAGAATCTCAAAATCCAGCAGAGCCGTCTCAGTCGCAGTCGTCGCCACCACAACAGGTCACTTCAACTGATCAAAATAAGACGAAACCGAAAAAAGATCCAGGGCGTGTCGCTGCTGGGAAAAAACTTGCTGAACATAACATAAGAGTTAGAGAGCAAAAAAGGTGAGGTCACCAACCCAAAGCCACAACCAGAACCAAAACCAGAGCCATCATCATCATCATCATTCTCACTCACTCAAATTCTTTCAGTAGCAAGTATTGTTCTTTCACTGGCTGGACTGTACTATAAAAGGAAAGAGTTGATGGAGCTCGTAAAATCCCGACCAAACCCAGAACCAAGGCAAATTCAGCGCATCTCTGCGGGGGAATCAGCGGAGTTGCCTCAAATTCAAAAAGGAGTAAAACCAATGGATTGATTTTTTTTGTCTTTCAAATAAAAATGTCTGATAATACACTTGTGAAAAATTTGGCTGATTCAGCTACATTGACTGGATTGGCTGCTGGAATTGGATGGGTGGCAAAGAAAGTTATCAAAGAACCGATGACTTCTGATCCGAGTTGAAATCTCATGAACTATGTAAAGTTCACTCACGTGATCGCTGGATCAATTGCAGCAAAAAAATATCTTGAAGAACAGAAGATTTTACCATCTTAAGGAATGCATTTAAGTTTACAGACTAACTCAATATTCTATGAGATTAATTTTATGATGAAAACTTGCCAGCAATTGATAAAATGGCAAGCATAGCAATAATGATCAGAGGAGTACCCATCAATGCAACTGCATTTGTTGGTGGGAGCTATCTTGCAAAATATTTGAGTGGAGATAAAAATAGTGTTGAAGAAGAGAAGAAGAGACATGATCTTGCTGTAGAAAAATACCAGGCAGCTTATGAGAAATATCAAGAGAATCGAACAAAGCTTCTCGATTAGATTGCAGCAAACGACCGAATAAAAAAAAAGGCAAATCAAAATGTTTTTGATACAGATTATGCTTTAAAGCTTTACAACAAGACACATAGTGAAGAGCTTGATATGAAAGAGCCACATTTTTCTAACTTCTACAAACCGAGCACACAACAGAAACAAGGTGGAATGATTTATGCCGGAGGAATAGCTTTGGCTTTGGGATTGGCTGCAAGTCGATTTTTGTGAAAGCAAAAGAAAATTGAGAGAAAACTTTCAAGAGTTTACTATAGCCCGAAAAGATTTTGGAAGGGATTGGGTGCAGTGAAAAAGTTGCCAGAAGAAGCTCAGGTTCCTGAAGATGTTACAAAGCTTTGGCTGATGAGGCAAGCCATCTGGCAGATTTATTTGCCTGCACCTAAGCATATCCCAAGGCCAACGTTTGATGTTGATTTTCCAAATGCTGTTCAACAGGCCGATCTTCTTTTCCTTCCTCATGACAGACTTTTTAGAAAGGTCTATAAATATGCATTGACAGTGTTTGATGTTGCGAGCAGATTCAAGGCTGCTGAGCCTCTCACCTCAAAAGAATCCTCTGAGGTCTCAAAGGCTTTCCAGACAATTTACAAGAGAGGACCATTGAGATAGCCAAAGATTCTTCAGGTTTATCCTGGACGTGAATTCATGGGTGAAACAACTAAAGAGATGGCAAAGTATGATGTGAGAATTAGAAGAGGAGATGTAAACGTTCATAGAGATCAAGGGATAGTTGACCGATTTAATCGAACTTTGGGAGAGCGCCTTTTTAGTTTCCAATACGGCCAAGAGATGAACTTCAAAGACAGAACGAGATCAACAGAATGGGTGAAGAGGCTTCCAGAAGTTGTTTCATCATTAAATCGTGAGGAGACAGGATTGACTGGAAAGAAACCAATTGACGCAATCAAAGAAAAGGTGGTTGACGCAAAGAGTTCAACTTCTTATTCAAGACCTGTTGGCTTGAAAGAAAAGAGACTAGACTATTCAAAAAACGTGAGATATCTCTATTCTCCCGGCGAGTTAGAAGGTGGACAAAGAAGAGCAACAGATCCAATCTGGTCTCTAAAAGTTTTCAATATCGAAAAAGCACTTGTGAATGAAAAAGAACCTGTTCTTTACCATCTGAAAGATGGACCAAAGCGAGGATTTGTCAGAGAAGAGCTTTAGATTGTTCCACCTAAAACTGAGCTACCTCCTGAAGGAATTCGATGAAGAGAATGCTTCCTAAGCCTCTATGTGTTTTTTTCTGAGATATTGTCATTAGTTTTTTCTGATAGTTCAAGCGAATTTTGAGATTGTCTTGAGAATCAATGTAATCTCAAAATTCTTCAATTTTGCTTTGATTTTTGAAAGAAAAAAATGCGCCACAAAAACATGGTTTTTTTTTAATGAGATAAAAAATGAAAACAATCATATTTCAAAACTGCCCTGTTTATCAGGGTATTTTAAAAATGTGCCAGAAACCCACTGAATCAAATCTCAAATTATTCGTCAAATTTGCTTTGATTTTTGAAAGAAAAAATGGGCCACAAAAACATGTTTTTTTTTTAAATGAGATAAAAAATGAAAAAAATGAAAAAAATCAGTTTTCAAGATTGCCCTGTTTTTCAGGGTATTTTTGTAAATGTGCCAGAAACCCACTGAATCAAATCTCAAATTATTCTTCAAATTTGCTTTGATTTTTGAAAGAAAAAATGCGCCACAAAAACATGTTTTTTTTTTAAATGAGATAAAAAATGAAAAAAATGGAGAAAATCAGTTTTCAAGATTGCCCTGTTTTTCAGGGTATTTTTGTAAATGTGCGAGAAACCCACTGAATCAAATCTCAAATTACTCTTCAAATTTGCTTTGATTTTTGAAAGAAAAAAATGCGCCACAAAAACATGGTTTCTTTTTTTAAATGAGATAAAAAATGAAAAAAATCAGTTTTCAAAATTGCCCTGTTTCTCAGGGTATTTTTGTAAATGTGCCAGAAACCCCCTTTTCCTACTACTAATAACAATGTGTTTGGATCGATATAGCAGCTGAATAATTGTTACTCATACTAACTACCGTCAATTTTTAACAGGTACTTGCATTACAACCTGCTGGAGGACTTGCCAAAAGACATGTTCAACAAAAATATCAAACTAATAGTCCTGTAAGTCAAATTGGACAGACTATTCTTCCCAGTTATGATCCCACTGACTGTGTAAAGTAAAGATAACAGGAGAAAAAATACATCATTTCAAGGATGGTTGTAACAATAAGGGCTTACAATAATTAAAATTTGTCGCCAGAGCAACAAATTCATGCCGATTACTGTTTCATACAGCAGTCTTAATAGACCCATAAGTTCTCTATTAGGGTAAGCTAACATGTATTCATTTTACATGCAGGAGGAATACAGTTAACAATTTACCTTACTTAAATCAAATCAATCTTTAATAATTGAGATAAAGTAATCTATTTAAGCCTTTTCAACCTTAGCTCCTTTGGAGCATCGAGGTAAGAAAACTGGGAAGAGAAGGGGGATGGCCACTAAAGGCCTAAATTTTGGTTATCTCGTTGTCGCTTTTAAGTCTCGACTAAGTTGCAATAAACCCTGCAGCAGTGAAGGATTACGAAAGCCAAACAGAACTGAAGTTAACAAAGGCATATCTTAAAATGAAAGTGTCTAGCCAAGTCCAATTGTGTCTCTGACCCGCGGTTTTATAGTCTCAAAAGAGTAAAGCCACAATAGATAGAACAGCCGATTATCACGAAGATTTAGGATGACTTGAAAATTTTGCCATGAAATTTCTTCGCGCTACTAAGCTTAGTTGTGAATTATGTTCGAGCAGCCACCAAACGACAAAACATTTGCAAATGTGCACACCGCTTCTTAATAAGCTTGAAGTTTTAAATTTGAACAGAATAATTGTTTCTGCAACTTTGTAACTCATGATTTGGGGCAAGAAATTGAGTTTAAGATAATTAAACACAGGCTGTAATGGATCACTTTCATCGTGCGGCTCCACAAAACAACATTCTTGATACAACTTTCTCGCATGTCAATGAGCTGAAGCTCAAACACACTGTTCAATGACTCTCTTAAATTTAATATTCCCCATACCCTTGAACGTTCCTTGCATTTGAAAATGCTTTATTTCGTTCAAGTATTCAGATTTCTCTGTGTAAATTGATTAGCGCTGGATTTTCACGCTAATCTGGCCGTAAAGCGATGCGAATATCAATTTATTTTGAATTACGAAGACGATAGACAAAGTGCAACGGTTAAGCTGTTGTCTAAAATCTTTGAAAACTGAGACAAGAAAGTCATTCTCACGCCACACAAGAAAATGATAATCAGTATTGTTTCGACGCTACTTTCTAAATCTATTAATTTCTTTCAGTCTTGAACGACTTAAATCGTGGCAAAAAAAGGCAAACAAACAAACAGAAACGAAGTCTAATTCCTCAGCCTAACCGTTTCATTGGTGACTAGTTTGAGTTAATTTCATTATTTCATCGTTAAACGAGAACTCACTGAAAACAAGTCTGTCGTTGCGTCGCTTGGTTTCTTTATGGTTTCGCCACAAATACTTTCAAAATGCATTGCAACTCTAACAAGGTGATCCTTCCCATCAAGGAGAAGAAACAATCAGTAAACAAGGGTAAAAACGACGATGATTTCCAAATTATACTTTGAAGAAAAATGAGTAGAGCTGGAATCTAGTGACAAGAAACGAAATGACAGCGGCACAAATCTGATATGAATCAATAGACACGAGATTTTACTGAAATGAAACAATTATAAAGTTTAATTGCCCATATGGATTCATATTAACATCTTACTTGCCGTATCTATAATTATCCTCTGTTAGCACTTGTTACATAACTCAGTCTCAAAGAAGATACTTTCGTTTCCTTGAAACCGAAAAGTTGTGTTGGCGATCTTTAAATAGCCGAGTTTAGGATATTCATGAACAAATATACCGTTGACATCTCGTTGCAACAACTGCTAAGTCACTGAAACACAACTAAGCATGGCAACGTTCTCGATCCAGTTAATTGCCGGTATTTTGCTGCGCGTGCTGTTCTCAAAGGACGTTTCCTTCCTCTTGCTAAATCACCCTAATGAATTCTTAACAAGACATATAGCAGCTTTTTAACTGAGTTTTAGCCGCATTTGAGCTGACTTTGGACCGAGATACGGCGACAGAACCTTGACAAACATGACGTCACAAGCCTCAAACTCTGCAGAGATCTTCACTTCACCTCTAATGTTTCAGTTCTTCCGAGGCTAGATCTTTGTAGAGACCTAGCAAAGAGTTAGAAAAAAAGAAGAAAGAAAATCCCAAAAAAAATCTATACTCCATTTACACTGGAAGCTGAATGACTATCGACTTTCATCATATGTATCAGGTCTGAAGTCGTTGATACCCACTCTGGCCTAACCTTTGCCTCCGATAAAGAGAAAAGTAGGACCGATAAATTGTTTCAGTTTTAATATGATTTTTGCGTAGCCAACAGGGACCGCGGAGCCCATTTTAAAGTGGTAGGGCTAAAAGATCTGGCTAATGCAAACAAGCCATAAGGAGGTGTTCGTCCTTTCTCTTGAATTTACGTGCCATCTTACTTACAACCTCGATAAATATAACAAAGTCGTCCTCACTTGTTATACTATCCAATAAAACCATTGTATTAAAGAAACCTAAGTACCATTACTACGTTTTGAAGGTGCTCGCAGCGCCGAAGTTTCTCTTGCGGCCCTAATTGTGGGAAACAAACTCTTGTCCGACGTCAGCTATAGAGGAACTGCTTGTTTTCTGCTTGTGATCATTGAACACTGCTAGGTTGCAAAACCTTTCGTCACCCATCCTGGATCAACGCCACGGCTTTAGACGTCGTGCAGGTGAAAATTAATGCTCGCCAGCAGTCCTGGTGGCAGGATTTACGGCAAGCAGCTTATAGATATTTGGACTTTCTGAGTTAGCTTCTTCTCTGGTTCTGGGAACTTTGACACCACCAACAGGATTCGTTAAAACATGATACTTTCTCCTTAACACAACTTCCAAAATATTTAGTTGCCCAGGTAGCGCCCCAGTACCAACGTCTTTGCTGTATGATGCTTCAAGAAACTTGAACTCTGCCTCATAGCCATCACCGTTAGCAGTTTTAACCAAGGGGGTCTGTTATAATTTACCCTCAGGCTCACAATCGCATCAGGCCTCTACTGTCAAATGCAAAAGATTTAATGACTTTGTAACAGTCAATTTTCAAAATGTATGTCACGACCGCCCCCTGTAACTCAGGTTGTTACTGCAATAGGGTTGAATAAACCATTGATTGATTGATTGATTGATAGATTGATCTGGGCGTGAGCGCCGAAGATTTCCTGGTCAAGGTGCTGATCGATAGCACTGACAATGAGATAAATATCCTCATAATATACCCTTCTGAAGTGATGTTTGGCAGTTTGGGAATAGCTTGGTGCAGCAGCTTTAACCTCCAGTCTGGCTGGTGTGCGTCGCTGTGTTGGAAGTGTTGGTTCACCAACCAGGCCTTCACTCTTACGGGAAACATTAGCATAGAAATGGTCGAAGCTCTGATCAGTGTGCATTTTTGTGAGCGTCTCCTTTGTTAGATTTGCCGGGTGATGTACACTGACAGCAGCCATTTTAGTACCCTGAAGAGTCTTAGATAGATTATCAGTGGGGGAATAAAGTCGCACTCTAAGATGCAAACCACAGGTAATTTCAAATCGTTCCGTTTGGGCGTTACATCCTGTTATCCTTGTATGCACATCGGGCTGTAATTGTTTGAACTGGGAAACATCCCACTCTTCCATAAGAACTGCATAGCTCTCAAGAATTCGTCTAAAAAAACTGGCTCTAACCGTCCACTTTGTAGGGCAAAGTCCGGTAATTCTAAGGGAATTCGTGTCCTCGTCTTCCATCTCCAGATTTTCTTTGAGCTGTTGAGGTAACGATTCCCACTTTGATGAAAATCTGATCAGGGTGACGATCTCCTTGGCAATATCCATTGTTTGTGATAACAGTTTACAGTTACAGGTCATTTCTTTCACGCTTAGACTCAAAGAGAGAGCGTAACAGTGTGTAGGACGAGCTTAAGGTTGAACGTCTTGAATTTGGTTAGCCACACCCGTTTTGGGTCCGAGTATATTGCTTACTCCGTCGTAACATTGACCCCTTCGGTTGGTTAATGGGGGCCTAGTTTAGCCAAAGTGCCCTTAAGAGCTGTTACTAATGTCTCCGCAATCATGTTTGGAATTTTGAGGAACCTAATGACGTCTTCGTGTGCAAAGTTTACAAGGGAGCCATCCACCCATCAAATGCAAATTTTGAGTTGTTCTTTATTGCTTATATTAGTATACTTATCGCAGATGATAGTGAAAAAGATATTGCCATTTGAATGTGGAATACTAGATCTTAAGAGCGACTTTTTTCAAGACCGCGTTAAAGGTGGCACATCGACCGAAAAATGGCTGTTCTCATATTTCTATCAGAGATGCCTTATTAGTGAACTTAGAAACGTGGTAAGGTTTTTTTTCCTCCAGACTTGCTTCTTTATCCTCGAAAACTCACAAGAACTGAAACGAGCGTCGGTAGCGGTAATACGGCGGAAATCAGTGCCCCGAGTAAAGGAAAATGAACTTCGCTCATGAGAAGCGCAAATAAGAGCAAGCTCGTATCAATTTGACAAATTTGTGTAGCAGGGATTGAGGTATGGGTTAATTCTGAAACGGGACCATTTCATTTAATTTTGAGCATAGGGAACGCTTTCAAAAATCGCCAATATTTCAAAATCCAAATATCGCATTTCGTAGCAAGTTTTCAATTATCATTTTCCCCATGCGGTGTAACTCAGAATCGGTTTAGGCTAAGCTCATGATAAGTGGAAATAGTGATGTTTTCGAGGATTTAAAAATTTGTTTGGGGCTTTTCATTTCGGCGCGGAAAAACTAGGCTGAACTTTGTGAAACTCGCAATATCGTCATTTACGACGCGACATAATCTAATTAGGCACAGTCGTGGTTAAATCTGGAATTCCAAGCACATTTTAGAAGTTAGCACCGTGTTCGATCAGGAAATCAATACAGTAAGCTACCTGGATAGCTAATAACGACAGATTGGTTTTTATCCCTGCTTTCGTTTCAAATACTCATCCATTTCCCATGGCGAAATTGTTTTCAATATCACATTCCGTAAGCTAGCGGAGGGCGTCTGTTTTTCTTTGCATATTCGTACACCAAAAAGTTTTGGGAAAGTTCCAGGGTAAAATTGAGCTTCATTGTGGACTTGATAGAGTTCAATTCAATCATTTATAAAGGCAGGTCAAATGTTCTTTGTTGAAGACGGGAAGCAATCTGTGTGTAGATGTGATACACTCAAGCATTTGTCACGCAAGGCTGAAATTATTTCAATCTTGTTTCCATCTTGTAATTTTACGGCTACGAATATCCATGAATAACGTCTTTTAACAAACTTGTTTACATAATAATTTTTCTTATCAGGTATTCATTGCTGTGAAACTTGTTAACTTCGCAGCGGGGATCTCATGCTGAGTTGAATGTAATAATGACATTTCCTAGAAGAGCCAATAAGTAGAACACAAAACAAATGGCTATAGAAATAGGATTAGGGAAAGGATCAAAAGTCAGAGTGAAGGCGAAACAGAAGCAAAATACAAAATGATTGAAATAGGAGAAGAATATCAACTATGGAGCTGGAATCAGAATGAAATAGATAATAAACGAAGTGCCATTTGAAATTACTACAACAAACAAAGAATTTCAGATAAGTTAAGAACGTTCTTCCCAAATTGAGAATTTTTTAGCTACAAATCTCATGGAAACTGGTTTGGCTGGAAACTGTAGCAAATTGAAACAACTGAGTCGAAAGAAAGGTAATTCTTTTGATACCTCAGCTAATACTATTTCAGCTAATGTCGTATCGCAAACTCTTTTCTGAGCACCTAGTGACTGTCAACATTACCGATGTCGAGGGCGAAATAAATTTAATTTTAAGCGGAGCGCCAATTCTTAACACACCATCTAGCAATCAGACTAGGTCACCTGTTCCGGGCATCACTATTTTTTCGGGATTGAATGAAGGAGAGGGTCACAAAAATGCTGTGCATTCTAGAATAGTTATCCAACCATGCTAAAGGAAAAATGCGCAGGCCCTATCGCAGAATGTATAATGCATTTTGAGAACAATTTTCTAGTTAAACCTTTTTCAGGTTTTCGTTGTTAAAAATTATCATTTCGAGGAAGATTTCCAAAATGTCGCAAAGCGCTGGTCTAGTCAAACTGCCAAAATGGCGCGGCACGTTGTTCCGGGTATTTTTTCAATTTGTGGTTTGCTGTGTCAACCCCTTTCTTAATTACAGAGGCTGTGCAAAGGAAGACAAATAAGCAGTTGCCGCAAAGAATAATTTCACTAACCAAGTGCGAGGGCTGTACAAGGGATTATTGGCCCAAAATGTTGATCATTTATTTACGTTGTGTAAATAAATGATCAAGAATTGCTCAAATTGCTGTCAAACTACGTATTGATGTTTTTTTTTTCAAGATTTGGTAGGTTTTGTCCAAGTGTTTTCAATTCGTGGCGCGACGCTCCGAGATTCGTCTGAAATTTTGAGCTTCAAAAACGGCATTTGGGCGAAATTCAGCTTTTATCGATTTTCTCGAAAATAAATCGATATTCAACAAGACGAAGCATGCAGCGCTTTGTTTCACCATAACGCCTACCTAACTTGAGAATATGAGCCGAATCGATTTTTTCGGCAATTGCCTCCATATTTTGAAAACGTTCGATTTTTGGCTACATTTCTTCTTAATCTTCATATTCAAAGATAACTGAAACAGCTTCATACTCGACTATTTAAAACTGGACACTTCGCGCTCGTTGTCAATCCTCAAAAAAGCCTACTGCCCACTTATTTCTATATCTGGTAGACCTCGGTACTGCTCTCTCTGCGCAAAGTTCTTCTTCCTCGATTGCTTTCGGGAAACGAAACCTTCCTTAGGCCATGGCAGAAACAATATGTAAATCATATCAAGTTCACAACGCTTTTGGAATACAAATTTGGTGCAAGGCGAAACTATTGGATGATTAAAAAAAAAAGCTTACAAATACTATGAATGCCGGCTAAATACAACAAATCATACTTACGAGGCATTTTAAAGAAAAATAGGAAAAATACAACATTGCATAATTTTGTATTGTTTCTTTGGAGAAGTCATTTCAAAAACTTATCAAACCCTCGCGCTCGTTTTTTAGACAGTACTATGAAACGATGTCGTTTTCTCGCTCTCAATAGAGCTGTCTTGCATTCCTCCCAGAAAAACCGTTATCTCCTTTTGGCAGAGGTTGTGATCATCACTTTTGAAGGAAGGTTGCAATTTTAAATTTTGCGATAAGATCACAATTTATTTCAAACAAAACAAATACTAGTTATGCAACGGGTTTTAGTGATTGTACCTATATGAAATATAATGTCATATGGCCTCTTATGAAGGTTACACCACAATTACCCCTTACATGTGTTGTTGGGTAGCTCATTAATATTTTTTCCGGCATTCATATGGAACACGGAAAAGAAAGCATAAAACTAACAAAACTAATTTGTTAGCGGGTATGTTTTAGAGCCTACCATCATCTTAATAAGTCAAAATTGATTTAAATCATTGCATATTCTCTCATAAAAAGACATGACTGGACAGCACTGAAACAGTTTTATCGATAAATCGGATGTTTTGTACGAATTTCCATCCTTGAGGAAAGCCATAACAGCGCACGTGTGAAATTACGAAAATTTGTAGGGTGTGTTTGGCCTTTGTTTGGTATCCTTAAAACTTAATGACGTAATTTCCACCGGCTTTCTTGTTATTGAAATGCGATCAACGTTCGATTTGGTAGGATTTTAATAGGGCAAGAAAAGATCAAATGCAACCTGAGCGAAGGAACCAAGACTGAAGTACACTTTGTCAGTCAAAGTGACAACGCCCCTCGCTAAGCATATCACATCTCAACAACACCAGCTACAAGACGAGTCTTTAGTGAATTCAACACAAAACGCATCCAGTCAGTTGCGAAAGTATTTGGATTCCTCTGTGTAAATTACTTAGCGCTGGATTTTCATTTATGGCGTTTTGGCGGTCAGAAGGAATATAGACTTCCGGTCGTTCCGCCCCCCCCGGTTGGCTCAATTGGTTAGAGCGCCGGATTGTGTGGTGCGAGAAGTCGAGGGTTCGAGACCCGGCCGGAATAATACTCATGGTCTTAAAATAACAGAGGAGAATTTGCTACCTTTCTATGATATCAAGAATTAAATAGATATTCTAGTCTTCTCGGATAAGGACGAAGGAACCGTAGGCCCCGTCTCCTGCGGGGTTAGGGGTAGGAGACGTTAAATTCCCACACGAGATTACTGTGTGGTGGATGTCCTCCCCTGGGGTGGGATGGGTGGTTGCTGTCTTACGTTTAATACATGAGCTCGGTCAATCTGGGTAGCCGTTCCTCACATAAAGACAGTAAACTTGATTGAATTGACTTGAATTAGGAAAATGTTGAGTGTGGAAACAAATTTGGTAAACTCACATAGTAAAATTCGAGAATTCAACATCTCGTGTCCGACTTGCTTTTTGAGTTAAAAAGACGAGAGACAAAGAGCAAGCGGCGAAGCGTGTTGTGAAAATTTTAATCAAACGTTGGCAAGAGCCAGCAAAAGTAAACTTACGTGTAGATAGCAGATGTGTCCTTCTTCCGCAACCGATTGAACGCCCGCGAGATCTCCGTATCTCCTCTCAAGATTCAATGACAATACAACACGAGGCAGTGGAAGAGACCTTGCCATACTAACAGCAAACAGCGATTCTCTGTGCCTCTTTTGTTGGCTGAGGCGGGAGACGTTTTCGTCCGCTAGTTTCCTAAATCGAGAGTTCAACTGAAATAACGAATATGCCTCAACTAATGACCCGTTGATACTGATTAACCAATTATGATCAACAAAACTGAAACTATGTTCATGTTTTCCTATTGAAATTCCTCTTGGAAAGAGAGAAAGCCTAAGTTTTTTTTTCACTTATAGATTCTCCAATTGGCTCATAATTCATCATAAGATATTTTCTTCATTGAATAAGAAAGATCTCATCACCAATCTCTGGGTTTCAAGTGTTTCTAAACCTTTTTTTGAGAGCTTAGCGCTAAAATAGTAAACACCTGTACGTACAAACATCACGTCAGTATGCACAATTGAAGACTTTCAAGGATTTTACAAAATAAGAAAAGTGTACAAAGTTTTTTGAAGACATTTTGTGGTTGTATACCTTCAGGTATAGGTATAAGTATAACATTTTTTAAATACTTTGGAATAGAATATAGAATCAGCTTCATTCAAACAGCTCTGCATTCCTTTGATGTTATTCCCCAGTAGGTGAAAATAGCGTCTTATTGTTTTCTCTTGTCCTCAATCATCTACTACCTGAGAGTTCAAAACCTCAGAGTATGCACCACTGCGTATAGAGCATGCAGATTGTGTCTGATCACAAGACTAAAATGCCGACTTTTTTTTGGTATTTTCTGAAATTAATTCTTTTCAGAAAAGTAGAAATAAAAAAATAACAATATAAAAATATGAATTTATAAGGCAATGTAAACCTCAACATAGCGTTTTAATTTGCGCCTGCTCAATATATAATTTTTAATGAAAACTATACAACATTTTTGAGGATAACAATTTGCTATACTTTATTTACCAATCCAGTATAATTAACATCACTCTTAATTATCTTTGGCCGGCGGTTGAGCAACAATCAGTTAAAGAAATTCCCATCAGGCCTTTTCAGTAGCAACACCCGGCTGTATGGCTTGTAAGTTTGAAATCTACCCCTTTTAAGTAAAGAACGCATGAAATCCGTCCCAACTGTAGCCAGGAATACCAGCAGATCTTCGCAGCGCTTTTAAGTGATTCAGTATTTTCCATAGACCCCTAAGTCATTGTAAGCATACATGTCCAATACACCCAAACCGTTGCAATTAGTCTACGGCTGTTGATGAATTGTCACACCGGAAATCGAATCGATTGTTAACATACCGGAAGTCAAGGGGCGTGCACGTGAGTGATGAGTGAAAATGAGTGGCAAGGTACGAGAACATCACAACATGAACCTTCCATGTTCTTAAAGCGTGCAACAGCCGGTCTATTGTCAGAATATTATAAACAATACAAGGGTAGAAAAGGTTCACGAATCGACACGAACTCGCATGGGTCTATTCGATTCGTCATGAGCTGAGTCGATTCGTCCCACTGGAAGTCAAAATGCAGGAGAAGAGAATGCACATTTCATTGTCAAATTGGGGTATTCAATGTTGACGATTCGTCATTAGTAAAGTCAACTCGTCTCATCAGAAGTCGATTCACAAAATAAGACAATACATACTTAAGCATTTCAATTTGGGTATCCAAGGTCGAGGAATCGACACGATTCGCACGGATCGACTCGACTCGTCTTACGTGTTTGTAAATTCTATGGACTGCCGCTGGATCATCTTCATCTTCTTTTTATCAGTCTTATTCTACCTATATTTACATATGCTGTAGAAGTATGGGGCTGCGCGTATTATCATAAGTATCTGAGTCGCATAGACAGACTGTTCAAGAGAGCTTTTAAGCTTGGTTACTGTAAAGAGCTTTTTTCGATTGAAAATATTATTACTCTAAAAGATGAGAAGTTGGGGGCCAAGATCACCAACAGCGATTTTACAACAGCTTTAGATGACCTTTTGCCGCCAGAGTGACCAATGGTTACACTACGTAAGAGGCGCCATAATTATATTCTCCCGCTTGTCAGAACTGAACGTTTCAAGAGAACTTTTGTCAATAGATCTTTGTTCTCTTATTAGTTAGTCAGTTAGTAATTTAGTTAGTTAATTAATCCTATACTTGATGAGTTCATATCATTGTAACTAAACACGTTTGTTGTTTAGAGTGCTTAAGACTTTTATTATTATTATTATTATTATTATTATTATTATTAGAACGGTATTTGGCCGTTGTTTTGCTTTAGGATGACGGGTTCGAACTAGTAGGACTGGCACTACTGCTCACAACCACGAATGAAAGTAATAAGGGTGCTGTAAACCATCACATTAATTGCTAAACATTGAATAGCTCTCAAAAAATTTTATCGCAAAATCTAAAATTTTCCCTAACTACCGTAAATTCTCTATTAAGCCCCTGGGGGGGGGAGGGCTATTTTTTCAATCACTTTTGAGGGGGGGACTTTAGGTGGCTCGTACCAGTTTCCTCGCGTGGGGAACAGGTCACTCTTGCGTGACGCGCGTGAGAGAAACGTGCGAAAGAAGTGCGAGATCAAAAGATGAAAATTCAAAACAAAGATGGCGGCGCGTGGAATTTTTTCCACTTTTGTGAGAAGTTTACCTAAGAGCTTGTATTTGATGTGTTGAGCGGCCACTGTGAATGCAGGAGATAGAAACTAAGATAACGAGGACGATTTTCGGAGAAGTAAAGGTTGCTTCACTTCACATTTAAAAGAAATATTCAACCGATATGAGATCTTGCGACGGCAAAAAAAGAAGAACTCAAGTGAAGGATAATCTACCTGAAGTGGAAGAAGACTTTGAAACTTCAAGGAAAATAATATGATATAGCCAGAAGTCATGTGTAGGATTTTTAAGATGAGCTCGGGAGGCTGGCTTTGACGGCTGTCTAATGATTTTCTTAGCAGTAAACGTCTGTAAACATCAGATCGTAGGAGCTCGCGCGAGCACACGCAATTGTCAGCGATATCTAAAACAGATCATGGGCAAATGTCGATCTTATAGAATCCAGATTTTTAAATGCGCAAGAACGCCCGTGGAAATTTCTAAACTCACGAAAGCTATTGCATGAAAACAAGTCCGGTGACCCCTTCTTTTTATTGTTCCAATATGATAATAACGTCGAAAGGAATCATAAGAAAAAAGAAACTAGAAAATTCTACGGAAGGAAATTTGTGATGTGTGAAAATTGCCCTTTTTATAGATTTTCTGAAATTCCGCTCGGTAGAATATTTAAAAATCTTTGTGCATTTTCCTTTTCAAGTGCCAAAAGCAATCACTGAAAAAAATCAGGGGGTCACCGGGATGGTTTTCGAATTATTTAAGCCACAAGCTAAAAAATGCTTCTGAATAAGCCTATAAAGCGTTGCCATGGAAACTGCTAGTGACGAAATGACACTTATTTTTGGATAACCAATGATTATGTAATTCAACCCCGTAAAAGTGTTCAACTAGCCTTAGTCAGTCTTTCTGTTGTATTCTTTCAAAGTTACAAACCATCAAAAAGATGAAAACCGGTACGAGCCACCTTAGTAATAGAGATGGGGGGCTTAAAAGAGATGAGGGCTTACTTAATTTAGCGAAACGCATCACCTGTAGCAAAAATACCGTGGTATGAGACAGAGTAGACTTACGCGTTGTACAATTAGTCACGGTCAAAAGTATTTAATTCACTTGTAGGAGCCTAAAAGTAACAAAAACTAAATTCTTATTCTATAAAAATGTGCTTTCGGTCTCATGTTCTTCGGCAATTTTTATGAGAATGGTTACTTGCATTGATTTGTCGTACACAACTTACAATCGAAAATCTCTGGAAAACTCCTCTTATAGTTACATTTTTTATCTCTTACATTTAAATATTTTATGTAAAGAGCCTTGAAATTTATGATACTATGATTCTACAGTATTTCGTAATTTGATAACCTAAAAAAAACAGCAGAAAGTGAAATCGAAAAGTTTGGAACTTTGTGGTCAAGATTCAATGTCAATGTCAAGGATTTCATCCTCATCATCCTCATCCAAAATAAGGTGTGCGACGTTTTCTTGAGCCAGCTCTTCTTCTGAAACAAAAGTGTACTCGAAAGGATCGGACCCTTCCTCTTCTTGGTGAAACGCTTGCAATCAAGGTAACAGACTTGGCATGGACCATGCTTGGTCTGGGGGAGGGGGAGGGGGGCTTAATAGAGAGGGGGAGGTTTTTAACTTTCCTCCTCTGAAAAGGGGGGCTTATTAGAGAGGGGGGACTTATTAACTTTCCTCCTCTGAAAAGGGGGGGGGTTATTAGACAGGGAGGTTTATTAGATAAGGAGGGCTTATTAACTTTTCTCCTCTGAAAAGGGGGGCTTATTAGAGAAGCGGGGCTTATTATAACTTTCCTCCTCTGAAAAGGGGGGGGGGGCTTATTAGAGAATGGGGGCTTATTAACTTTCCTCCTCTGAAAAGGAGGGGGGTTATTAGACAGGGGGGCTTATTAGATAAGGAGGGCTTATTAACTTTTCTCCTCTGAAAAGGGGGGCTTATTAGAGAAGCGGGGCTTATTATAACTTTCCTCCTCTGAAAAGGGGGGCTTATTAGAGAGGAGGGGGCTTATTAGAGAAGGGGCTTATTAACTTTCCTCCTCTGAAATGGGGGAGCTTATTAGAGAGGGGGGACTAATAGAGGATTTAATGTAGATAGAAAATACAGGACTAAAACACTTATGACATTAAACGTTTAACTTAAATCTAGGATAGATATCCTCAGTCTACAGACTTAAGATAACCTGATAGAGGAGCTCACACCTGAAGTGTTTCAACAGACAGCGATATTAGCCACTAATCATAATTATATCAGCAATAGCTTCCATTCGGCCGGAAGGAATTCTCCGATATTTGTCCATTACCTGTTTCGAAAAATGAACAGAGAGCGAGGCACGAAGAAAACTTTGAGCTTCAAGAATCAACTTATGTTCAAGGACAAATATTACATGTTCAATAATCTTACTTCATTATCAGCAAGACTAATAAAACTTGCAACGGATGACTGACAGAATACAAGCAAGCTGCAAGGATCACAGAAAATATGTTGATGTGAACAATCACATTAGTAATTATCTCATCCCCGCATAGAACACGCTATTGATTGAGTCTCTATTGCACGACTAACCTAGAGCACCTTCTAAGTATTTTCAACACAAGTTGACTTTGATTGGTTCACAAACTTGGGTAAAACTTACAACTCTTGGTATATTCTTTGAATAGGTACTTACATGGGAATCAGATAGCACAGCTACCACCTGGAGTCTTCAGCAACAACACCAAGTTGATGCGACTGTAAGTAAAAAACATGCATTGCTTATTCCAAGACACATATTTAAGCGACTCTTACAAACCTAATCACACGTATAAAATATCTCAGCTCGGGTATTTACAAAATCTTGGTTCCAAACTTTAAGTGCCCAAGAGTTCATGAAACATGCCATGGCGTTCCTTAAAGTTGAGAATTAAAGCTTAAATACTAATCGTTCTTATGTACCTGAAATATTGCTGGTTACCGGAAGCCTTACTAAGTTACCCGGAAGTAAGTTTGCATTATTTACCTTCTAGTTAGATAATGAAAGTATGATGTGGTCTCTTAATTTTATCAGGGTTTAGAAAGTCTAGTTTTAATAACCCAGAAAAAACTTTAGATCAAGAATATATCCTTTTCGTAGTGACCTAGATGACAACCCAATAAAAGAGCTACCACCTGGAGTCTTCGCTAACAACACCGAGTTAACTGTACTTTGAGTAATACACTTATCCGTTTATATTTCACAATATTGTTCAGGGAGACGCCTTTAAACGAACGTTGCAGGATTCAAAACGCAGCCATTCAAGCGGAAATCTCAGTGTATTTGTATAATACAATGGATAAATTCTAAATTCCTCCTCCTTCCTCCCCTCTTTGACTCTTAAATATCTGCGTGGCGCACAAAATCCAATGGAACCGTCGCAAAATCTGATGACTTGAACCTGTAGAGCGAGTGCAAACCCCCGCGCGGACAAAACCGTTATACAATACCATTAGCCAATGTTTTGCTTATAAAGACGGATGGGAACTAGTAGCCTGATACAACTGATCACAACTAATGGCAAAAAATCAAAATAGTCATGGTGCTGTAAACATCACACAAATTGCTAAACATTGACTGGCTCTGGAATTGTATCGAGTGTCCAAAACGTTTTTACGGAAAATTGTCGCAAAAATAGACATTTTCTTTGGCCAGATAGAAAATGAGACAACAAAAGACATGAATGATAAAATGCTTCACCTAAATCCAGGATATGCCCTCGATCTACAGACTTGAGACAACCCTATACAGGAGCTACCATCTGAAGTCTTCCAAAACACAGCGATTATCGTTCATTTATCATAATTATATTTACAATGGCTTCCGTCTGGCCTGAAGAATGCTCCGATATTTGTCTGTTACAAAAAAGAAAAAAAAAAAAAAAAAAAAAACCAAAAGAGAGCGAGGCTCGAGGGAAACTACGAGCTTCAAGGAACAACTTATGGTGATAAAAAAAACCAAATATCCAGGCATATTGTTAGGTCAAAGGGGAATATTGTGTTCATCATCCTTCAAATATTTTTAGCAGTGCGGATAATAAATAATTTGAAAACAGTTCATCGTCGAAAAAGCGGGTTAACTTTTCTGCACGTCATTAATCTATGAATTCGCAATGAAATATTTTCTTTTGATCTGCGGATTGAAAATCAAATTTAACAAATGGTGAACACCATAGCGCACACTATTGAGTTTTGGATGCACGCGGGAGGTTGCTAAGCACAAAACTGAGAAGCGTAGGAGTCGCGCAAGGCGATAGCCGAAAGTAACGCTAGCTTCTTGAGTGCCTTGCAAACCACTCAAAAACACTGACTGGCTCTCGAAATATGTCGGGTGTCCAAAACATTTTACGGAAAATCATCGAAAAATTGAAATGTACGCTATCCGGAATGTTTAACCTAAATCTGGGATATGTCCTCCATACACAGATCTTAGCAACCTGATGGAGAAGCTATTATAGTAATTATCAGTCATTTATGATAATTACATAAAGAATAGATTTTATTCTGCTTGACAGAATTGCTCTGATATTTGTCCATTATCTGAAGCCTGGATATACTTTAGGTTTAAACGGGATTCGAACTCGTGCCTCCCAGCGCAACTATCAACTGAGCTAAAGAGCCACACTTTGGAAGCGAGGTACAGTTGAGGGGGTTCTTCTTTTTCGTGGAGAGGACTCATGTAATTTGTAATTAGGTAAATTTCATTTCATCAGTGGTATTGAGAATCAAATGAAGCTTTATTACTAGCAGGTGAGCTAAAAATTTTAGCAATTGCCGAAATAAGCCTCAAAAGAGAAAATTCATTCTTCAACCCGCACATTTACCAAAGCCTGGCTCCAAATTTTAATAAAAATCCCATTCTCCTAGTTATCAATTGCACTACTTTCAACCCTTCACCCAGTTCAAGGAAACAGGATAAATCCAGGAGATTATAACCAATAAACTATTTATATCCTCTTGATCAAAAAGGAGTTATTTAACTTTATCTTCAAATTACGGCTCTCTTTTTTTTTTTTTTAGCACAATCTGATTTCAGTCATTATTAATCCCTGTAGGTTTTAAAACAGGTCAGAGGAACACCTTGCATGGGTCTTTTTCCCCTAACGCAAGCAATGTAAAAAATCATCGAATTGGACTTCTTACATTCGGAAACTTGGCCATTCTAAAAGATGGTGTCAGAATTATAGTTCTACGAACTCAAGCTCCATCTAGACCTCAGTTGCTCTAAAGGACTTAAAATGTTTTTTTTTTTTTATGATGCTTAGACTTATTACACTACTCTTTTGTCGGTTCCACAACAGGGGATAACTCTTTACCCCTTGTTTCTGGTTTCTCACTTTTTGCCGTGCAAAAATAATTAACCTGAACTTTCCCTCCCCCAAGCCTATATAGTCTCATAGCCCTTTAATATTTACTTGGCATAAAAACCGATTACGACGCAACAACATTTCCTGACTTGAATCATTCCAGCTAATACAAATCAAGCTTTAGAAAAAACCGGTTTACAATATCACATGTTGAATCGTCATACTTTATTCAAAAGCATCACAACAGATATGTTGATGTGAAAAATCGCGTTAGTGGTTATCGTCCATATATAGAAAAAGCTATTGATTGAGTCTGTATTTCATGAGTAACCGAGAGCATTTTCTCAGTATTTTCAACACAATTTGACTCTGCTAGCCGAGGGAAACTTTAGATTCTCGAGTGTTTAGTAAACTATCCAAAAACCTTGTCTGGCTCTCGAAATATGTCAGGTGTCCAAAATAGTTTACGGAAAATTATTGCAATATTTTAATTTACGTTGGCCAGAAGAAAATGACACGAAAAAAATATACGATATGTAAAATGTTTAACCTAGATCCAGCATATGTCCTCCATCAACAGATTTAAGGAACCTGATAGAGGAGATATCACAGCAGTCATCAACCACTTACCATAATTAAATAAAGAATAGCTTTTATTCGCCTTGCAAGAAATGCCCTGATATTTGTCCATTATCTAAAGCCTGGATCTACTCTAGGCTTGAACAGGACTTAAACCCGTGCCTCCCACATACTACTTCAGCGCTTCTACTAACCGGGCTACAGAGCCACACAATGAAAACGAAATACAGTTGAGAGGATTTTTCTTTCTTGTGGAGGGGACTCATAAATTTTGTAATTAGGTAAATTTCATTTGATCGGTGTCATTGATATCAAATAAATCTTTATTACCATCAGGTGAGCGAGATTTTAGCAATTTCCGAAAATAAGCCTGAAAACGCACTAAAGTTTGCCTCGTTCCGATAGTATCATTTGTTGAGAAATCCAAAAAGAGGCCTATGATTATTTTCTATTTCGAACGAAGTTCTCTTTTCTCAGCATTTTAGTGTGTTAAGAAATGTTATGAATTTACTCATTTGATACTTGTCAGTATTTGGGGTAGGAGACGTTAATTTCCCACACACGAGATTACTGTGTGATGGATGTCCTCCCCCAGGGTGGGGTGGGTGGGAGGGTGGACTAGCACAAATGGTTCCTATGTTCCTTTCTAGTCCTTCCCCACTGCAAATAATGCAGTGGAAATGGACTGAATTAAATGAAGAGACTTCATATCACTTTTAAATGTTATCTTTTCTATTACTATGGGTCAATTAAAAGCCTTGGTCAAAAGGACACAATAACATAGACACACTCTCAAAATCATAATTACCTATTTAGGAGAGATCTTAAATTTAGTTATGTCCAATTCTTAGGTACTTATAATACTTTTTAGGTACTCATAACACTTTTTAAATGTTATCTTTTCTTATTACTATAAATAAATTAAAACAAAATGGTCAAAAGGACATAATAATACAGACACACTCTTGGAATCATAATTACCTATTTAGGAGAGATCTTTAATTTAGTTATGTCAATCTCTTAGGGCCTTAAGTGGAAACGAAATCAAGGAGCTACCACCTGGAGTCTTCACTAATAACTCCAAGTTGACTCACCTGTATGTAACACATGTAACGCAATTTACCAAAGCCTGGTTACAAATTTTAAAAGAAATCTCATTCTCATAGCTATCAATCCCACTGCTCTCAGTGCTTATTTTCACTCAGTTTAAGGTAATGGTATTAATCCAAGAGAATATAACTGATAAACTGTTTACATCCTCTAGATAAGAAGGATATATTTAACTTCATGTTCAAATTACGGCTCTTTTTTTAATCGGAATCTGACTTCAGTCATTATTAATTCCAGTAAGTTTTAAAACAGGTCAGAGGAACACCTTTCATAGGCCTTTTTCCTCTAACGTATGCAATGTAAAAAAGAATCGCATTGGAAATCTTATAATTACATTCAGAGACTCAGCCATTCGAAAAGATAGTGCCAGAATAATAGTTCTCCGAACTCCAGCTCCATCTAGAAATCAGCTGCTATAAAGAAATTAAAAGAAAATTTTAATGATGTTTAGACTTACTGCGCTACTCTTTTGTCAGTTCCGCTCCAGGGGATAACTCTTTCCCCCTAGTTCCTGGTTTTGCACGTTTTCCGCGCAAAAGTAAATAAACCTTACCTCTCCTGCCCCGATGACTATTCACTCATATACGACACTCTATAGCCCTTTAATATTTACTTGGCATAAAAACCGATTGCGACTCAACAACATTTCATGACTTGAACCATTCTAGCAAATACAAACCTAGCTTTAGACATAACTGGTTTAAAACATCACGTGTCCAATCCTCTTACTTTATTCAAAAGGATCATAAGAGATATGTTGATGTGAGCAATCACGTTCGTAGTTATCGTCCACGTGTAGAAATTGCTATTGACTGAGTCTCTATTTCATGACTAACCGAGAGCGCCTTCTCAATATTTTCAACACAAGTTGACTCTGATAGCCGAGAGAAACTTTAGATTCTCGAGTGCTTAGCAAACCATCCAAAAACATTGACTTGCTCTCGAAATATGTCGGGTTTCCTAAAAATTGAACGGAAAAATTATTGCAAAACTGAAATTTAGGTTGGCCAGAAGAAAATGGAAAAACAAAAATATACGACTTACCCCTGCTATTTGCGGGCGTGAACGGTCTTTATAAACATGAAAGTTTTCTTGACAACCGATTAATGTTGATATCTTGTAGAACGTGTAGATTAGATGAATAATAATTCGATTAAAAATAATAATTAAGTAGATGTCAGTACAACTCCTGAAGTTTAAAGGTCTAATAAAGGTAATCCAGTCAACCTAAATACAGAGTATGTCCTCCATCAACACAGTTAAGCAACCTGATAGAGGAGCTATTACAGCAATTATCAGTCACTCGTCATAATTACATGAAGAATAGCTTTCATTCGGCTTGAAAGAAATGCCCTGATATTTGTCCATTATCTAAAGCCAGGCCATGCTTCAGGCTTGAACGAAACTCGAACCCGTATCTCCCACATACTAATTGAGCCCTACTACCAAGTGAGTTACAAAGCCACATGTTGGAAGCGAGATGCAGTTGAGATGGTTCTTCTTTCTAGTTGAGGGGACTTATATAATTTGCGATTAGGTAAATTTAATTTGATCGGCGGCATTGACAATGAAATGAAGCCTGCTATGTATGTAAGGCATGTTTGTTAAATACATATTTCTGCGGAGTTTCGTTTAGCCTCTGTTTTCGGTATCGGATTTTTTACGCAGAGAACGTGAGTACCTTTTGGAGTGTTCAATAACAGCATGAAAATTATTCAAGTGCTATTTAATACGAGATGATAAATAACCATCAAAGTGCACAGTCCCGAGTTTTTTTTATAAAAAAAAGTCACATTTTGACAACGATGGGAAGTTTTGTTTGAAGCCAGAACAGGAAACAGCTCTGATAGGTCTTATAAGGGCAGAAGATGTTTTACAGCAGCAGAGCGTACGTCAGTAAGCATAAATGAAATACTGGAGAATTTGTAATTGCTAGCATTTATTTATGCTCCTGGGGAGAATGCTCTTCAGGAATGTTTTCTTTGGGCCATGAGACGTGTTTACTATTAACATCGATTTTCGGCTATCTCTTTGTAGAAGAGATCAAAGAATATTTCTTGAATTCTGGGCGTAGAATTCCACCCTTAATCTCCCTCAGAAAAGAATTGGCATCAAGGAGATGACTTAAGGAGATCCTGACATTAACAGGCTGGACTGATTTGCCAAACAACATGACATCGACTGTACCAACGCTAAGGGTTTATAAAACAAGTGCGTTGCTGATGACAAGATGGTGAAAGCTGACAGCAACTTGGCGGGCAAGACGACCCTGACGGAGCAAATATCAAAGAAAATTATTCAAGCTAAGAAACCACTCAGGTTGTGAAACGAGCAGTCAACCCATAATTAATAAACGTCATTATTAAACGTTCTCAAAAATGTACCAATGCCAACGTGAATATCACGTCCCTTAGCACACTCTAACGTCGCTCGAGCTGTAAAAATTCAATCTCTCACGCACGATTATTTTAAAAAACTGAAAACATAAAATCGAAGCATTGTTTCTTTATCTTACTAATTCGTTAACATATCTACATTGCTCATGTCCACATCTTCTTGAGAGTGCCTCCTCCTGATACTCTCAGGCCTTGTCATATTTACCAAGTGATCTGCACAATGTTCTTAGGTTTCCGTCTCTTGTTGCTTCTCCTTCTTTATCGCCGATAGTTTAGACGAAATACGAAAACATGGTATGTTCAGGAGAGAGTTGTTCGCCGGTTGAAACAGTTCGTGTGGAGTTGTGATTTGTTGGGTTGTGGATTTGTTGAGGCGTTCCCCAAACTTTCCCCAGAAGGAGTTTAACATCAATAAAGCCACCGTTTTACGACCTGGGTTCTTCTGAGTCTGCTCAGAAACTAACTTGATTTTCTCGCGCTCCTTATACTCTCGCACATACTGGGCCTTGAGTTCACGCATTGTCACCCACGATGGTCAACAGCTAGCCTCTTGACTAATTATCGGCCAGGTGTTGATACAATTGGCGAAACGTCTCTTGGCTTTTTGTTCCTTGGGAAAGTTCCTAAAGTTCTCCTATGGTGCGATCGGGATGTTCACAGACTTGACCGCGATCTGGAAAGAACCTAGGACATCCCTGCCAAACGCAACCATAAAACTCGCGAATGGTACTTGTACAAGTATCATATCTATCGACGTAAATAACGAGTTGAACTCAAGTTTTATTCAGAAAATGTTATGCCATTCCCCCCCCTTTTTACAGGAAGTCGATTACCATAACTTATCCAGTGCCTCCCAATAGAGATAATGGCGTAATCTATCATTCTTGTAAGCTTTTTAGTGCAATTGCTGAGACTCGGCCATTCGAATAGATAATTTAAGAGCTCTACTCCTAAGAACTCCAGGTCCAGCTATTCCTAGTTAAATTTTTTCTGACCAAATTGAAAAATGAGGCTCAAAAGAACACAGTGACATAAGCCACACTCTGATAATTATGATTACCCATTCAGCTTTGCCAATTTCGTTACTTGTATAGAGACCAAATCAAGGAGTTACCACCTGGAGTTTTCAATAACAGCTCCGAGTAGACTCACCTGTACAAAACACACTCAGCCGTCAATATCTGATAGGTTTTCCCAGATATGACCATACAATCTCCTTATTCATAATAGTAGAAGAACCAAGTGGAGTCCAATTCGGTCTGTAATCATAGAAGAGTTTAGCAATATAGGACAACTGCGAAGCAAGAAGTCCTGTTAGCAATTGATCAAAACTATGACAAAATTGGAGAAAGTGAATACACATCGCTTATAGATTTTCATATAAAAACAACAATTAACTCAGCGAAGTCCACGACAACAGCTTCTCTTTCTTTTGTGCTTAAGGAATTGCTGGCTACCAGCAGCCGCGCTAAGTTACTCGGAAGCGAATTAGCGCTATTTAACTTTGATAATGAAAGTATGCTATGGTCTCTTTACATCTCATCAGGGTTAAAATAAACTTAAGTTTAGTAACCCAGAAAAGACATAAGATTGAGGATTTATCCTTTTCGTTGTGACTTGGACGACAACCAAATAGAAGAGCTATCACCTGGAGTAAGCCATTCGAAAAGACATTGCAAAATTCAAAATTCTCTCTGACCAGACAGAAACTGGGACAAAAAAATTACATGGACCATAAAATTGATGTTTAACCTAAATTTAGGATCTATTCTCCATCTACCGTGAGACTTGAGAGAACCTGATGAAGGAGTTACCATCTGAATTCTTCCAAAATACTTCATGAAACTTTTAAAATGGTATTTTAAACCCATTCCTAGTTTAGTTTATCTAACCCAGTTAAAACAAAAAAATGTTGAAAAGGACAGACAACATAGACTCACTCCAAGACTGCCTTTCTTGACATGTCAGTTACGAAGGAACCAGAGAGACGCCTGAACACCATGCAGTGTCTACAGAATACCAAATCACACTGACTAGTAGTTTGCGTATGATTCACACCACGCTTGATCAGTGGAGCCCGGTATTGACTGACCGGGCGAAGTGCCTTGTGTAAAAACCGTCAGTCATCTCCGAGGAAAAGGAACATTTGTCATCACTTCTTGTTTCCAACAGCTATCCCTCCTCCTTTGAAGGTCGCGACAAAAAAAGAAAAAAAAATAATAATAATAACAAAATTCTCCCGTTAGCAGAGAGCCCGTAAGTTTATGTAACCCAATTTGAACAACAAAAAAAAATTTCAAAATGGCAAATAACATAGACTAATGATTATCCACTAAGGAGCGATCTTAGGGTCAGTTTTGTTCATTTCTTAGGTACTTATTTGGAAATCAAATCAAGAGGCTACCAGCTGGAGTCTTCAATAACAACTCCGAGTTGACTGAACTGTAAGTGAGACATTCATAAGTTAACATTTGATGGATGTTTTAGGATGCATAGGATGCTTTAACAGAAATGTGATTTCAATCCTAATAATCCCACTAAGTTTCAAAACAAGTTAAAGGAACACCTTTTATGGGGTGTTTCCCCTAAGACAAGCAATCATGAGAGATAATGATCGATTTGGACTTTTTGCATACAATGAATATATATCCTGAATTGAAAGAAAATGGGCCATTCGACAAGATGCTTTAAGAACTGTTTCTTCGAACTCTGAGCGACTTTATGAACGCTTTCAAAGGATGTGTAGACATGCTACAGTATTCTTTTCTCAGTCCGACACCAGGGGTAGCTGTTCTCCCCAGTTTTTGGCTTTGCTCTTTTCCGCTGCGAAAATCTCAGCCCCCTCGACCCAGTGCCTATTTATTTTTCATGGAAAGTTTTGCGTAATGAGCTCAAGTTATTGTTATTTGTTAGGTCCTCAGCGAGTTAGCTCCCTTTCCAAAAGTGCGGAGAAAAATTGTAAATACGAGAGAATTTTACGTCATGGCAACAATGCTTAAGATGTACGACTTTATTCTTAAATCCAGAGAAAATCTTCCTGTGGGGATTGGGTAACAATCAGATTTCAGAAAATGTCTTTCCTTTTTTGAATTTTAAATTACAATTTTCGTCATCCCTGTTGTATTATTTTTGTATTCACGCGCAGCGCACATGATTTTACAAGTTAGTCAATCAGGTCAAAGAACTTTAACGTTTGCATTGGAAATTGACATGGTCAATTTTTCTCCGGCATCCTTTGTTGTTTTGTTTTTATGGAGTTGTTTACCGTTTTTGAGTTTTCGTTCAAGTCAATTTGTTGTCCCTCAGTTTGGAATTCTAAGAAGTTTCTCAAAATCCGAATGTTGTGGATACTTTAACACATATTTGACTGATACATACTTTTGCGGAGTTCGGACTCTAGCCTCTTGTTTCGTTATTGATTTTTCACACAGATAAAGGGGGTACCTTTTGGGGTGTTCTATGAAAGTACCAAAAATTATCCAAGTGCTAATTAACAATTATTGTACGAGAGCAAGTCGAATATGAGATGATAAATAACCTAAAAAGTGCATAACCCCGAGTTATTTATAAAAATCTCACATTTTGACAACGAACGAAAGTAAAAAGCTACTTTCTTTTCAAATGGAGCATAGGTAGTTCCATTAGCTTCAGCTCAAGTTCTTTAGCCCTTTTCTAGTAAGAGTGTTTGAGCTAGTGCTAACCGCTGGAATTCCCCTTTCCCAGTACACATATAAACAAAACTCAGACACCTGCTCACCTGTTTACCCCTATCACAGCCCTTTAGTATCTTTTTGACTCACAGAATAAACCTGTAGGGCGAGTAAAAAGCTACCCCAGGGAATTAAAATTGGTTCACAACATCTTGCTCTGGTATCAGAAGACAAGAAGACTGGTAAAAACCAGTACGATTGGCAAGATTGAATATAAACGTATGGCAAGAGTCAATATAGTGTTGGGAACGATTATGTCGCTAAAACACTGCTACCTTGTAAACTCCTTTGGGTTTCTGTTCTATGTTAACCTTTGACACTCACTATTTTAACCATAAACTGACTCTGAACCTGAAATATTAATTTAGAACAGACCGTAAATTCAACATTTTTCCGTGATATCAAATTCGAGAAAACTCGTTGAAATGCATTTTTCGGCGTTTTACCGCTGATCGGTTAACCTATGGAAAATACCATGTATTCTCCCATTCACAGCCGTTTTGCGCAATAAGGACCCTACAGCAAGACTTCATGTCAAATATCAGCTAAATCGGTGAAATGAAATGGCCTACGAAAGTTCGAAGTTTACAGACAGTCGCACTTAACTATCACTGGTGACCAATTCCTCTTTCTTTGGGCATCTACTTCGTATGCAATTGCGAGCGCATCTTCATGACTGGTAACAATAAAGTAATCTTAGAAAAAAAAATTTCATTTATAGCACAATCAAGAAACTACGTGATTTATTTGGCAACAGTTGCAAGTAAAAAGGCATCCGTTGTCTGCCTCACGACACACATTTTTAAGCGACTAATACAAATCCTATCACACGCCTGATTGGCGAGGTTGGAAATCCCTTTCTTATTATTATCAATCCCACTACCTGAAAATAAAGGGGTCAGAGGAACACAATTTTCGCTATATTAATCAAATCAATTCAACCCATATGATCACCCACCAATCGTAACTAATCCTACTAAGTTTCAAACAAATTTGCGCATCACCTTTCATGTTGTTTTCCCCTAAGAAAAGCAATCACAACAAAAATAGTCGATTTGGATTTCTTGGCATACAAGATACGCGCATGCTGTACTGAAGAAATGGGTCATTCGAGAAAATGATTTAAGAATTGTTTCTTCGAGCACCGGGGGACTTCATAAAACGTTTTAAATGATGATAAGAGTACTACAGTACTCTCTTCTCAGTCCGAGACCAGGGGTAACTGTTTTTCCCAGTTCCTTGTTTTGTTCTTGTCCCTGGCGAAAAGAGATAAATCTAAGCCCCCTCGCCCCAGTAACTATTTATTTTCTTAGGACACTCCAGAGTCCTTTAGTAATATCTGCGTGAGACAAAAGCCGATGGCGATGTGATTATAATTTATATATGACCTAAATTATTAGAGCTAGAACAAATCAAGCCTTAGACATAACTGGTTTACAACATCACCTACAACACATCATAGACCATAACTTTCTAAATGTATCAAGCGTGCAGATATTTTCCTTAGTTTCAAGAAATGCTCAGTCCGAAATCTTTGGCAGAGTAGAAGATAAACCATCCTAAGAAGAAAAAATGCAACTTCCCCTTTTTTCTAGAGGGAAAAGCGAAGCAACAGCATAAGGGGAATTCACAACACTTTTTAAATGGTATTTTAAACCAATTCAACTTTAGTTTATCTCACCCAATTTAAAACAGAAAAATGGTCAGAAGAACAAATAACAGACTCACTCTAAGATAGTCTTTCTTGACACGTCAGTTACGAAGGAACCAGAGAGGCCCCTGAACACCATGCAGTGTCTACAGAACACCTACTCACACTGATCGGTTCTTAGCATATGATTCACACCACCCTTGATCAGTGGAAAGCGGTATTGCATAACCGGGCGAAGCGCCTTTAACAAAACCGTCAGTCATCCCCGAGAGAAAGAAACATTTATGATCAGTTCTTGTTTCCAACGGTTATCCCACCTCCTTTGTACAGAAGGTCACGACGAGCAGAGAGCCCGTTAGTTTATCTAACCCAATTTAAACTGCGGAGTTTCGACCCTAGCCTCTTGTTTCGTCATAGGATTTTTTACACAGAAAATCGGGGTACTTTTCGGATGTTTAATGACAGCACCAAAATTATCCAAATGCTAGATAACAATTACTTTACGTTGAAACGCATTTTCCTACGTTTTACCATTTACATGTATTGCTGATGGGTTAACGTATGAAAAATACCATGTATTCTGCCATTCACAGCCGTTTTGTGCATTCTAACGTTATGTTCACTGGAGTTAACCAGAAAGCATACATTTTCCGGTGTTTTCTGCAACGGTGAATTCGTGCAAGGCATGCATTTTCCCGCGTTTACCGCCGCTCGGTTAATCGCTGTTCTACCCAATAAGGGCAAGTGACCCAACTGCCTGAACCACCAAAATCACCCGATAAGCTCAATTTCCTCAAATGGTCCAAACAGCTCAAATGACTGAATTGCCCCAAATGACCCAATCGGGGTCAGTCTTCTAAATACTAGACAAGATATCCACTGGCGTTTTCATGGAGCAGGATTAAGGGCAGGAAATAATTATCACAATCGACGATCATCTTGTTTTCAGGGCGCTGACCGTCATTATTTCCCCCCCAAAAAAACTCTAAAAATGCATTGCTCGGACGCGTTCGAAAACAGCTGAAAAACGTTCCGGAAAACGAACTATTCATTAGCGTTTCTATGATTCAAGAAAACAATCGACGAACATCGTGTGTTCTTGCCGTTCATCATAAGTAATTCTGCGTGAAAACTGTTGGAAGATGCAGCGCTCGTGCGCTTATGAATACTGCAGAAAATCGAACAGGAAAACAGTGCAAGCTGTTCACGAGCGTTTCAATACGGCAGGAAAACAATAGACGAAGAACACGTCTTCATGGCCTAATCACGGTCGTTAGTAATTCTGTGAGAAAACACTTGGCAAATGCAGCGTTCGCACCCTTAAGAAAACTATAGAAAAACGTTCAGGAAGACAAGCCATACACTCGCGTTTTAACCTTGATTCATCAATTTGCGACGGGTTTATTACGAACCAAACTAATGACCAGCTCCCAGTTGGCTTGTGAGCTTAGTTGGTAGAGCACTGCACCTGTACCGCAGAGATCATGGATTCGAATCCCGTACAGGCCTGAATTTATTTCAGGCCTCATTTTCACTACCGCTTAGGAGTGAGTGTCCACAAAAATAAGAAATTGAGCGGCAAATTTAAAAATTTCAGAATCGCTCAAACTTTGGCTATTAGTAGTCCTTATTGAACTATCTATCGCTACGGGGTTGATTTGTCAAATGGTGTTTTCTTTCGGCAGAAAACGAATGATAACCGATTTCAGGGCCAAGTATTGAAAAATTAGGCTCAAAAATTAGCCATCTTGAAGCTGATGGCTTGCCGTAACTATAAATCCAGAGGACATCCACTTAGAATCAGATTATTTTGCAATGTTTGCAGGTTTCATATTATAATTCCTATGACATTTGAAAAACAATAAGGTATTGAGTAAGACCTGAAAGGAAGCCCTCTGTTTTTCCATGGAAATAACTAGTAAACTTCAAAAAATAATTTACCCTACTTTCTTTATCACAAATCAAATGAAAATTTTTATTTAGAATGCAGAGGAAATGGGATGTTAGCTGATAAAAATTTTTTTTCTGGGGAATTTAGGTTGTGCTAGGTGAAAGTGTACTCAAAATTGCAATTTTTTGGGAAATCAAACAAGAGAGTGCGTGACAGACCGTGACAGACAGCTCTCTCATTCCAGTCCAAAGCCCAAAACTGGAAAAAAATATATCTTCTTGTTGTTGCGGAGTTTTGTTATTTATTACTTTTTTGAGAAAATACAGCAGCTAATGGAATGCTTGTTTTATCACTGACTTGTACAATATTTTTATGTGAACAGTGCATAATTATGCAGCACATTTACAGTATTTTCTCAGGTGAATGATGCTGTTTTACCGGTACAAGAGTTAATTAATTGCTACCATTTCCACTTTTAGAGCAGCCGACAGCTGGAGATAATTTATAGTTTAAAGAATCAAGATTTCATCACAGATCACGAGGGGCTATGCAAATGTTGATCTAAAAGCCTTGAAATGAACTATTTATCATTGTTCTTATGGTTGCTAATCATAAACAAGTTGTGAATCAATTCAATTATAGGGAAATTTTCCCACGGCCTGTCGCACGTTATGCAACTCAGCAATGGCGTTCTCATCCTCCTTTCAGAGAATAACTGGAAAAGACTGCTCGTTTGATAGGTTAGATAAAAGCAAGAGCCTTGAAATCGTTACTTTACTCAATTGCTCAAAGGACATTTGGAATCATTGTTCTCACTGGTCATTTTCTGGAGTGAAAACTGAAAGTGAAATTATACTTGCTAGAGTGGGTATTTTCCGCGAGGACGAGACGCAGAGCTTAGACACAATCTGCCCTCACCACCGGCGTAAAATTGGACCTGGCTGGCGGCAAAACACTTCCACGTGCTGTGTGCCACAAATCTTATCCCAACATGGAGCAAATGGAAAAGCGGATCGAGGAATTTCGAAAATGGTGAATTAATTAATGTCCAAAAGCTCCGCTGTCCCTGACCACTGTAGAGCATACGCTCTGAGTGATCCTGACGACCCAAATTATTCTTTGACTTGTGGCTACGCCCATTGTGACAGCTGTGACCGCTGCTTGCTTGTCTCGTCTGTAACGAGGGAGATTGAGGAAGGCTTAGAAACGGTTGAATGCTCGGACAATGAAGGAGAAGAACTGTCTTTTTTTTTATTTCCCAGCCCAAACAGAGCATTGAATGCTAAAAAGCCCATTTATTACGGTCTATAAATCAGGATGGATGCAGACTTGACATCATGAGCGGCCTCAGCGCCCCACCCATTTTTCTAGTACTTGACTGGGTGATAATATAACTTCCACGTAAGTTCTGGGAAAGCCAGTTGGATTGGTTTGGTAAAAAAGGTATATCGTGGCATATAGCAGTGTCGATTAAATGCGAAAGCGGAGAAATGGAGATGATGACATTCGTTCATGTGCTTGAGAGTGCTACCACCCAAGACAGTAGCTCGGTGTCAGCCATGCTTGATGACGTCTTCATTCAACTGGATACTACTATGCCAGAACTACAGACCATCTATATTCGAGGCTACAAAGCTGGATGTTATCATATTGCGCAGAGTCTGATTACAGCTCCTCAGATTGCCAAACCTCATGACCTTCAGATCTCTCGGATTGACTTTTCTGAGTCACAGGGAGTCGAGGAAAGGGCGCTTGCGATCACAAGGCAGCCACTATAAAGTCACACATGGCGAAATATCTGAATTCTGGACACGACATGGGGATTACTGCACTGATGAAAGAAGCTATGGAGTCTTCCAGGGGTGTGCGCGGCGTAATTGTGAAAGTGTGCAGTCCTCCCAATGCTATATCCATCAAGAGTTTCAAGTGGGAGAAAGTGAGTTTTGTCAAAAACCTTTGCTACGGCCAGGAAGGGGATAAGAACGTGGAGAGTCTACGACATTGGCCCTGGAAAAAGTATTCCCTGGACAAACTGCGATGTCCCTGAACAATCGGAACTTCCGACGATGGAGATCAGACCCTCGACCAGCGAGACTATCACAAGCTTTGTTCCAGTAGTACCCAGACGAATAGGTGGCCGGACCCCCGCAACTGATATAGAAGGCAACTCCGATTGCGTAGATGAGTCTTCAGATGAGTCAGGCGTTGATGTTGATGTTGCTAACAATTGTCCATTATTTACAGGCGTAGAAGAGGGATGCGTGAAGACGTTTATACGGCATTCATCGCTGGTTCAACACTTGGGCTACGGAAAGCACAAGCGTGTTCTAGAGTATGAAACGCTCTTTGACAGGGCCATGATAGAATACGCGACTAATCTGGATTGTGGCGCGAGTAAATGCCTAACGGTCCTAGAAGGTAGTAAACCATCACTACCAACTGTGCCCACTACTCTTCCGATGGGATGGGCACTGAAATCGACACAGTCCCGTAGTAAAAAGGTTACTGACAATCAAAAGCAGTTACTTAATTCCAAGTTTCAAATTGGAGAGAGAACAGGAAAGACGGCCGAACCGACTGATGAAGTCTCTAAAGCCATGAGGACTGCAAAAGATAACAACGGGGAGATACTATTTAGCTATGGGAATTTTCTCACAAACCAGAAAATTAGCAGTTACTTTTCCTGCCTTGCTTCTAAGCGAAGTGTAGAGGTAGATCAGCCTGATAGTGAGAACGAGACTCCGAGAATAGACTTTCAGAGTGTACTTAGTGACAAGGTTTTGTCTGAAGTCAGCATTCAGCATTCAACATTCCCATTTAATCATATATGACTCCTACAACATCTGTGAGTTAGTGTTGAACTCTTAACTTGGCTCCTTTTCTGTACCTATGTTACGGGGTATCTGCGAATCCTTTGGTTCTGACATATCGGAAAGAACAGTTCGAAGGAAAAAGCCATTTGTGACCTTGCTCTCAAACCTGGTACAAGGCTGTACCTGTAGCTCTGCGAAGCGCTCATAACTGTATTCGGTACACGTTATTACTACCTGGCAGCTCGATCTGGCCATCGTATCTGGCCACCAAAATTATTCTCATCATTATTTGGCAAAACACCGTATTATTTGATAAATAAACCTTGTTTACAGATGAATACTATTATAAGGACGACTAATCGCCGGAGTTTGAACAATTTCGAGTTTTCGCATTTTAATTTTGCCCCTAATTTACGATTTCCTTTGATCCTTGGAGACATTTGCTCTTGGTTTGTTGTAAAATTGAGAAGTATCAGTTCTGTAAGATATACTTTGGTATCAAGTATCTAAGTTAGTTGTTGCGAAAAATTTTTATGAGTCGTTTGTAGAAGGCTCGTGAGCGAATTAAAAACCCAGTGGCGTATGAACAAACCCACTTGAAAGCCAATTTACCGCAGGAAAAAATAAACCAGTCAACCTCGGGCTTGAAAATGCTGCCCGAGTTCTGGGACCTCGGGAAGCATTTTCAAGCCCGAGGTTGACCAGCTTACAGTTTTTCACTATATGGACTTCCCAGCCGGCAAACCTCACGAGCACGTTAATCTCTACATGTTAAAGATAAAGATAAAACAAAAATAAAGATAAAAACGTTAACAAAAAAATTAATACATGTTTATAGCACGACTCAGCTACCACAGGAATAACCACTATATTTTCAATGAGTTTTTCTTTGAGCATGGGCGGAAATGATAGATCTGTCTGTCACGGTCGGTAGCAAAATCTCTTGTTTGATTTCGCGAATATGTGTAAGTTTAAGCACTCTCTCATTGACTACAGCCTTATTTCCCCAGAACAATAGCCATATGAGTTAAAAGCCCATTTGCAAAGGGTTCTGACCTCTAAGTTTCGTTTAATTTGTGATAAAGGTAGTAGGGTAAATCGTTTTTTCAAGCTAGGTAGGGATGTCCATAAAGAAACATGGGGGGATCTTTCAAATCTCGCACAATGTCAGATCTATTTTCAAATGTCAGAAATTGCAGTGAAAAACCTAGAAAAGTTGTAAAATAGGCTGATTGCATGTGAATATCTTCGGGCTCTTTATTTAAGGTGTAAGGTTTTCTTGAAAATTGCTGATTTCCAAGCCTAATTTGCTTACATCTGGCCCTGAAATCTAGTATCGCCATTTTCCGCCAAAACAAAAATCTATTCGAGAAATGAACCACATAGCGATGAATAGTTCAATATGGACTACAATCGCATCATTGAGTAAAATTTCGCATTTTTATTGGTTCACGTTGCGAGGTATTTAGCGTGGATTTGCGGGCTGAAAACTGTTAAAATTGTTTCGCATCTACGTCACTAAGCACAACAACTATCGTCAAATTGTTACAAAGTTTGGTTTCTAAGTCAATTTAAAATGTTTTCAAAACCATTTCACCTTCTAAAGAGCAAAATCAAAACGAGCGTTTTTAAAGCGAGGCTGACGTTCTTCCTTGTTTTGAACTGAACTTCAAATTCTTGGAGAGGCATGAAAACCTCTTTCGCTCGCGACAACCCGGAAGCGAGAAAATCCTGTGAACACGGCCTAGAAAAAAGAATCTCCGAGGTAACAGGTCACGCCAACCCGGGTTCAATATCCATCTGCAGCCATAATCTTTTAGGAAAACAACAAAGGATGTAAAGCAAGTTGGCTGGGTTTTCAGTCGTACTACTACGACTGTCACAGCTGCCAACGCCAGCGACGGTCCACGCACTAAAGCTTTGCGAGAAATATATGCCAACAGCCTTGCACTTCCTTCAGTAGTTGGCAATAACACAACATCAATGAATAACGGCATTGATGATCTAGCAATAAGAGTTCTTGGTGGATTGTTCACCAACGTATCTTTCAACAACTCTCCAGTGAATATTTCCATCAACTTTCAGTCGAATGCTCATCCCAACGATTCAGCTAATGGCATTCGCCTGTAGTGAATTTCTACAAATAAAACGATTAAAGTTTTTGGACTTTTCATGGAACACTTCTTTGTTTTTAAAGGTATAAAGTATCGTTCAATACACGTATTTACACTTCAAGGCACTTGCCTTATATTAATCGCGATGTTATTGCACTTGAAATCAGTGCTTTCGCTTGCACACTTCGTTTCTCTCAGTTCGCCACCAAAGAGGTAAAAGGTGTAAATTATTTTCCTTCTCGAGAAAATTATTTGGAATTTTGAAAAAAACATGTTAACGATAAACGGCTTGTAAATCCTGTGAAATAACACTATTATCCTTAAATAGTGTGAAACCTGTTTAAAAAGTTCGAAAATGAATGTAAAATCAAGCACGAGGTACAAATAAAATTGTCGAAGGTTCAAACGTTTACGACTATTTAACCTTGCTTTCTATTTGCTAACATTATCATAAAGTGGCAAAATTACTGAGTTGTGATTGGTCAAGACAGAGGGCATTTTTTCTTAATTTTTGTAATTGCCCCGGGCAAAAATTACTTGAAATTGATTGGCTGAAAATCGCTTAGCAACGGCTGCCAAGGTAAAGAAATTTCTGTTTGTTTTGTAACAATGCCGTCCCGTTTTGCGACAGATCTGTAAGGAAACATTTTGCCCCTTATATTATAAAGAAGTAATCACATGGTTCCTCGTAAAATTAAGGATTAATATCCGGCTTGTGTTTTCGGAAGTTGCAGAAATTGCCCGAGTCGCGCAGCGACTCGGGCAATTTCAGCAACTTCCGAAAACACGCGTGATATTAATCCTTAATTTTACCCGGCCCCATGAGATTACCTATACCAATGACACTTCTGACAGTTGGCTTTGAAATGGCTTTCAAGAGCGCGCACTCGGGATAAAAACAACAATAATATTGCTGATTTAATTTCTCGTTTTCTTATGTTCATTCAGTTATGCGATTCAAGGAAAATTCATTACTTGACTCGTGAATTCCGCGTTAAATTGCACTGAAAAACCGATATCGCACTCATCGCTTCGCGATTCGTGCGATATTGGTTTTCGCGTGCAATTTAGCCAGGTAATGAATTTAGTCAGGTAATGAATTTTCCTATCTTAGTAGCCGGAGTTTGAGCAAATTTCGCTTTTCACATTTTTGCCGCTAGTTTCCGATTTTGTTTGATTCTTGCTGACACTCACTCTTAAGTCGTGTTTGTTACTGCGAAGATCGCTCTCATAGTCAAAAAACATAATGTTTTCATGGCATTCACCGTTGGTAATTCTGCGGTAAAACGCTTGGAAACTGAAATCCAGCTTTCGTGTGCTCGGGAAAACTATAGTAAAACTTTGGGAAAACAAGCTATATACTAGCGTTTTCGTGCAGCAGGAAAACAATCACAAACAATCATGTTTTCATGGCATTCACCATTAGTTATTCTGCGGGAAGACGTTTGGGAAATGTAGCGTTCACGAGGAAGGGAAAACTTGAGAAAAACATTAAGGAAAACAGGTATTCATTAGTATTTTCCTGGTGCTGAATAACATGCGATGAAGATCGTGCTATTCTTCAGTTTTACTGAGAGCGAACAATGAATTTTCCGTCCGTTTCCAGATATCTGAAAACGTTGGTATAATGTTAAATTTTTCAGTCATTCACCATTTTGAACCTTGATAACCCCAGTAAACAACGCAGTTGAGCAAGCGTGGTTGGAAATCAATTTGCCAAAGAATGCAATACTTGAACAAGTGCTTTTTCGTATATTCAGACGAACTTTGTAAGCCAGAAGTTTTGGGTAAAGGTGTCCAGGTCTTCCAACCTTTCTTCAAGACTTTGCACTCAGTGAAAATCCTAATATTTGAACACACTATCCAGCTCTAGTAAAAAGGAACTCTTTTGTCAGGTGCAGCCTTTGAATTTCAAAAACATGAAAAGCCCACTTATCTTTGTACTGTATACTTTTAGGCTTAGAAGGTTCAAACACAAAAACTTCCTCGTGGTAACTTTTAGAGTCGAAAACCGGGTAGACTTACCCACTGCTGCTTCTTCCGCTTCTCAAAATTGCAATTGAAGGGGTCAATGGAAAGTGCAACTGCCTCTGATTAAAATGAAAACACCTCTCATTACATTAGCTAGCAAAATGTACATGTGTTAATGAAGAAAAAGAAAGATAAACTAAATAAATGCGTGATTTTCCACTTTCCTCGTGATCAAGAAACCCTGATAAAACACTTTCCCTTTTATATGAAATGCTACCTCCAAAAACTTTAGTTCTAGTTCCCAAGCTCTTTTCTAAAGGACACAATAACACAGACTCAGTCTAAGAATCATGATTACCCGTTAAGTACATGTTAAATTTAATTTATTTCCATTTCTTGGGTATTTCTTATGACCTCAAAATCTCTTTATTAACAGTGCAATCTCATTAACTTCGGTTCTAAGCTCCTTCTTTGATTTCTTGCATCAGAAAGAGTTTGTAAGGCTGCAAATTTTGTTAAAGCTGAGTCTGAGGTGTTTAAGCTGAGAGGTCTTCGACAACCATAATAATTATGCGATTGAAAGAGAGTGGCATGATTGTTAGAGCATGTGAGTTAAACAGAGGCAAATTTACCCAGTCAAAGGTTATAGCATCAACCACAATACCTATAAACAATTGTTCAGCAGGAGGACAAATTTACTTACGGTGATTCCGTTGTTTTGCACTGCGCAACCGTTTCTGCGCATAACATTGCGACATCCAAGAGGGCGGCCGTTCTTCTCGCTAGCGTGAGAAGGACAAGGACCGCTTTTGCAAAGTGAAAGCTTTTATTCGCAATAAGGATGACTCAAATTGGTTGAAAGCTTCCTGGTCTGCTCTTGAAAAACAAGAAAATGAAAAGAATGTGTGTGATCCGGATGTCTGCAGTGGATTTCCGCTTCGCGGCCGTCGAGTTGTAGAATTAAATGTCCTCGCTGAGGCTTTGGATAGAGGCTCTGAAACCTGTGGAACATCTCTACGGCTCTCCTACTGCATAAAAGAAACAGTGTCTGGGCTAGGATCACTACTCTACATATGCTGTTCAAACTATGAGTGTGGAGAGACAAATATCGGTCGAACAAACAAGACCCACCGTAGCACCGGAACAACGCGAAGGAGACCAATCTTTAATGTAAACACGAAGCTCGCTGCAGGTTTGTTTACATTAATTTTTAACGTTGCTAAAAATATTGTTTTCCAGCATCCATTTAACATCTAGCCAATTTCTTGATATGTTAAATGGACATATTTATAGGGATGCTGTACGCAGGAATACGTCCTACCCATGTAAACGAGTTGTTGTCATCCATTAATATACCATCACTTGGAGAGTCCATGCTGAAGGCTCGCGAGAGGGAAGCAGGGCCCCAAATTGAAAAGTTGGCGAAGGAATCATGTCTGGAAAGTTTAGAAAGCGAAAGAAACCTGTGGAAAGATGATAGTGAAAAGGAAAATGTGGAGACAGGAGCGTCATATGACATAGGATGGCAAAAAAGGGGAAAAGCCCACAACAGCCTAACAGGTACACTGCAAATTCTACATTTGAAAGAATTGAAAAGGGGGCATTTGGATATGCACTTTTATAGAAAGCTGCTATTTTTTGCTCCGGATTGTTCTTTAGCTTACAGACAGTTCTCGTGTCAGCCAATAGTCAAAGTTAATTAAACAAATTAATGAATAAAATATATCCTTACTTTCACCACTAGGTGTTGGCTCCATGGTTGAGAGACTTGTGGAATCTGTTCTTATGATATCAGTGTTACAGTAATGACACTTGAGCCATAAACAGTGGAAAGTCTTACAATACCTTACACCCTTGCATAGTTAATCGAGGGGACTGGTTATGAAAGCCGGCGAACTTCAAAGGGATAGCTTATTGTTTTGGTTTTTCGAGTTCAACCTAGCGTGACCGTGCATCACATAGATTCAAGATGGCGTCTCACATGTGAGCGTTTGTACTGATGACTGCACGTTTTACGTCTGTAATATTACTATTCCTTCTTAAATACTGCTTGTATGTATCTATAAATGAAGAAGGAATGCCCGGAGATAACTGCTCTGTTTTTGGTTGCGGCTCGTCCCGCAAAACGAAAGGAATCGGCATCTGGAAACTTCCTGCCCCTCGCAATGCTGAATACAAGAAATGGCGAGAACTTTGGCTAAACGAATTGACCAAAACACGCGTTGTAGACAAAGATTTCAAGCGCCAGATCGACAATGATCGTGTCTTTACGTGCGAAAACCATTTTAGGCCCGAGGATATTGAGATTTGTAAGTATTAAATGCAATCTTATAAGTTTAACTACACGCGATCCTAGACATAATCTGCGCGGTGCTTAGGTGCATAGCTTATCAATTAACTTGAGCTTTGATAAACTTCAAACGTTATATTCTGATTCTGTTTGTTTGTGATTGTTTCTACTCTAGTTCAATCTGAAAAGATGCAGAAAAAGAGACCGAAGTTTGGTGCCTTGCCAACAGTAAACATGCCGAAGCGTAGCTTCACAACACCAGTAAATGTGCGTCCACCTCGAAGCGCAGTCAACGAAATCCCAGAAGTGGCCCCTAAAAAATGCTACAGTGACTTTAAAGATCTAGTAAAACGAGTGAAATCTTTAAAAATTCTAAGTGAGTGGATCTTAGAGGCAGCAATCGATCGAATTGTATTGACAAAGAAGAGTTCTCTGCTTGTGTTACCAAAGATTCAGCTCACCATCGATGATAGTCTTGGTTTTTCTGTGTCTGTGTTTGGATGGTTTCTGCCAGATGATCATGCGATTCATCTTGAAACCTTGCGATCCGTTATGAACATCACAGTCTCTGAACTTATCAAGAGAATTGATGTTCTCTTGATTTGCCCTGGAGTGAGACCATTTGAACTGTCATCCGATATCGTACACCACATTATACCGAAGTCAGTGGATCCGTTATTCAGAGATGATTCTGAGATATTCCCACAGCTGGAATATTGGAGAACACGGGACTGTGAAGTTTTGGTGGAGCATGGTGAGCAGTGCTGTGTTTGCTACAAATACTCTCACAAGTCAGAGGTGGATCAGAAAGCAAAGCAAAGAAAGCTTGCAAAGCCTGCTCATTTGTTTGCTCCAGTCTCTCACACAACACCAGAGAGAATAAAGCTAACCCTAAAAACACAGAGGCTTAAGTGTGCAGAACTAGAACGAAAGCTTGAAGAAATGAAATCAGAGATAGAAAAGTCAAGTGTAGAAGTAGACAACCAGTTAAGCAATGACATTACAAGTATATTGGGGACATCCAATGAAAATATCACTCCATTCATGGATCTGTTCTGGCAGCAGCAAAAGAAATTGATGACAAAGAGTAAAACTGGTGTCCGATACCATCCTATGATCATTCGATACTGCTTGTCACTTGCTACCAAGTCCCCAGCATGCTATGAAGAGCTCAGGAAAAGTAACATCCTTGTACTGCCGAGCCAACGCACATTGAAGGACTATAGAAATGGTATACGACCCAAAGCTGGCATTCAAGAGGAAGTACTTGAGGAGTTGAATGTTCTTACAAACAGCTACTTCGATGTGCAACGATACATTGTGCTCCTTTTTGACGAAATGAAAATTTTGTTAAATCTGGTATTTGACAAAGTATCTGGGGAACTAACTGGTTTCCTTGACCTGGGAGATCCTGATATAAACTTTGGAACACTTGAAAAAGCTGACAAGATTGCAAGCCATGCTATGGTCTTTTATATCAGAGGTCTCTGTACTGAGTTGAAGTTCAGCTTAGCCTATTTTGCCACCGATGGGATTACATCTTATCAGCTTATGCCATTGTTTTGGCAAGCAGTATGTGTGCTTGAGTTAGCTTGTAATCTTTGGGTGATTGCAAGTACATCAGATGGAGCGTAACCCAACCGAGCATTGTACAGAATGCACAAAGCTCTTGATGGTAATGCTGGAACTGATGTGTGCTATCGCACTGTGAACCTCTATGCACCCGACAGGTTCATATATTTTTGTTCTGATGCTCCCCATCTCATTAAGACTACAAGAAATTGTGTCTACAGCTCTGGTCATGGTACATGTACTCGGTAAGTCGATATATTTGAAACTATTATTGTAGAGATATAATTTCACAGAATAAAATTTGCACTTTCAATGCATCCATGTTAGAAATTGTATGATTTATTCATATAATTGACAACAGAGTCAAACATTTCCCTTGCTTTTAGTAAGAGGTGAAATAATATAGTCAAGCTAGAATTATTGGTATTTTGACTAGATAACATTAGCTAACATGGTTACTATGGTTACAAACAATAAGATTTTTACGTAAGGAGGGGGGTTGTGATTGGGAACTCCCTTGAAAACTTGGGTGGATTTACATTTCCTTAGTTATTCAAAACAACATTACATTTACAGAATTCATATAATGATTTAGGTGTAAACTACGATAAGGAAGTAGTTTGATTTAGTGATTGATAGTAATAACCAATGTCTTATTCTGTAGGTACATGTGGAATGATGGCCACTATATCCTCTGGCAGCATTTTATCCAGCTGTTTCATCAAGACCTTGACAATGGCCTAAAGCTGCTTCCTCGGTTAACTTATGACCATATTAAGCTCAGTGCTTACTCTACAATGAGAGTCAACCTTGCTGTCCAGATCCTCAGTGCTTCAGTGGCAAATGTTCTTAAGTCATTTGGTCCTCCCGACACCATCGCCACATCTAAATTGTGCGAAATGATGGACAACTTCTTTGATTGTCTGAATGTTCGCAACCAACATGAGCATGTGCGTAAAAGAAAGCCATTTCTCAAGCCATATTCATCAGTGAATGATCAACGGTTTGCCTGGTTAACCAATGATTTCCTTGGTTATTTGAGAAATTGGAGAGAGAGTGTGGCCAATCGTCCTGGTGAGTACACCAACAATGCAAGGAGCAAGATGTTTCTCTCTTGGCAAACCTACGAAGGCTTGAAAATCACAGTTCATTCAGTTGTAGAGGCTACAAAGTTTCTACTTAATGAAGGGATGGAATATGTGCTCACTGAGCGCTTTTGCCAAGATCCCCTTGAGGAGTATTTTGGGAACCAGAGGAAGCTTGGTAGGAGAAGTGACAACCCAGATATGCGTCAATTTGGTTACAACAATAACACCATCAGAGTGCAACGCGTTGTCACCTGTCAGTCTGGTAATACCCGAGGCAGGAAAGACAAAAACAATGCATGGGTTAATGTCTCAGATGACCCTGTCCCAAAAAGGAAGAAAACTAAATAATGCTGACATTGCTGATTATTATAACCTGTGTATCTCCAAATGAGTGTGTATCTAACTTAAAACATAGCTTAAAACTTAGGAAAATATAAAAAGTATCAATTTCTTGTTTTGTATCATAGGGTTATTCATAAATATATAGTGAGTGATCTTGTAATTTTAAAATAATACATTAGAGTGAGCATACTTATTCTGTGAGGATTTTGGATTAATAGTTATCTTAGAGACTAATCCCTTGTTTTGATTATCCCCTAAAAATATTTTCTTTCATTGTTCAAGTGTGCTCACTCTATCAGGTTTTTTGTAAATTTGTAAATAGCATTATATCATAACACTGTTTTATTTGGTGTTTCATAAATCAATAGGATTAATTGTTCCCATTTATTGTTGGGAAAGGTTTCTTACTTATCTGTAAACAGTCTGATATATTCCATATCATTTTCATATCAATGTATTCAACTCACAAACATCATTGGTTTTAACAATTGTGCTTTAATAATTTAATATAAGTTTTAATAATATAATACATAAGGACTGACTTTCAAACATTTGCCTCCTTTGTATTTCTACTTGAATATTTGTAGCATAATTCCTGAAATACATATTCTAGGCACAGCGTCAGTCAAACTTATTATGATATTTTTTAAATAAAACAGGAACATTAAATTTACAGAAAAGTCTATTTGTTTTGGGAATTTAAAGAATATTACAGTAATTAGTCTGTTGATGACCTATTGATGTCCTTGCGAAGAGCTTTTGATTTCAGTTGTTTCAATCTAATTTTGTGTTTTTGAATAACGTCCTTCACAAATGAAAAAGAACGAACTCTAACATACAAACTAATAATATTGTGGAGAACATCTTTGGCAACATGGCTACTAATCTCAACTTCAGAGTCGGCTAACATGGCAGAGTGAGATGCGACAACAGTTACATCATGCATTGATCTTGAAATAATATTAGCTAAAGGAATGTTTTTCAGACTGGTTTTACGTGTAGCTTCCCTGAAATAGTGTTCAGTTCTTTCAAAAACAGACTGAGCATTTCTTGTGATCTTCCACAGTCCACCTCGATTCAATGTTGTAGTCAATCTCTGATCTTCACCAATAGGATTGTCCCATTTCCCAGCCATTATCAGTGAGATTGCGTGGTCATTTTCTAGTGTTTTACTTGCTTGTTTGTGCTTGTTATGTAGCTTATGTAGTACATAACCTCCAATATACTGTAACCCTGACTTCTCTTTATCAGATAATTTCGTCAATGGTTCACATGTGTGAGTTTCTGCTTTTTCTTTGCTATGTGTTAAAAGGCAGTCGGCCACTTTTGAACAAAGTAATGTAGCAGAGTTTCTTGATAATCCTACTAAATGGCTCGAAGCATGCAAGACTATGCTAGCGTAAAAGGCTGCATAAAACCTCTCTGCATTTCCAGACTTTGCCAATTGAATATAAAGCCCCTGAATTTCAGAAAATTTAGGTGTTGAAGATTGTAGAGTGTTGCAGTTGTAGGACCATATCTCGTCTCTGTTTACCTTTGGATAAATTTTGCTGTCTCTAAGTTTCACTTTAGCATTGCCAACGATGCTTGCATACGTTTCCACAGTTAATAGATCTCGATTTTCTGGTTTGTCTGTCTCAGTTTCTTCTGTTTCTTCTGTTTTATCTTTGTGTTTAACAGCGATGTGACGTTTCAGTCCGCTCTTACTCTTGCATTTCTTTGGACAATGAGGGCAAGTGACGCTCAGTGGGTGAACCTGCAAAACCAAATTCACGATCAACATCACACACTACTTAGGTTCATAAATCATCTTTAAATCAACAGCTGATAAAATAACGTTTAGGCAAGAAATGGTTTATAAATAGAGCCCGAAATAAGAGTGATTGATCGAAAGCATGATGTCGAAAGCTAGTCTGTTCGACCTTCATGTTCAATCTTCCTTTTTGACGTTTTTAGGCTATATTTGAACTATTAAAACAGATTCTATAGCTTACATCAGCAGCTGCTTCTCTGAAGTGCTCATCAAGGTCTTCTTCTTCTTCTAAAACTCCTAAAATTGCCTCTAAATCGTCTCCAAAGAAGAACATGTCATCACACGCGTCCGCCATGTTGTTTTTAGATGCACGGTCAATGTCACGTGACGGTGCATCTCAACCTCAAAACCCAAACAATAGGCCGGTCCTTTGAAGTTCGCCGGCTTTCATAACCAGTCCCCTCGATTAACTATGCACCCTTGGTAATAATGATTCAAAATTTGACAAGAAAGCAAACATAAAAATGCACTTTTATTTTATAATATGAGTATGTTGAAAATGCAGAAAAGAAAATACTTTAAGATGTAATGCCCAGGTGAAGTTTGAGTGCCCTCACTTTTTATGGCACAAAATTTTATTTTTGTGGTTTTACTCTGCTTAACAGTTGTGGAGAAAGAAAATGTAGTTGTATCTGTTCTTGTTAGGGATGATGACTCATCCACCATAAGCAAAGTGAGGAAAAATGTTGAGCATGAGGTTGAAAAATGGTCACACGTAGTCCATGCTGAAAGATCCTTTGGTAGCTCACTATACAGCATGAAGACCCAAAACAATAGCCTGACAGATATCGTGATACAGTATTTCCAGCGATGCTTTGGTTGCGCACTAAAGCAAAATGAGGATGATGAAGAAGATGTGCGAAATGATCTGAAGTCTATTGTGCCCCATGCTTATGGTGACCATTCTTCATGTGGCAACTGGTGTGGCTACTTAAAAAATTCTGCATCCTACAAACACAGAGGCCTTCCCCATGGCAAGGATCTAATGGACAAAAGCTTGAGGCAGTCCCTGGAAAAGATCCTAGAAGTAAGTACAGTGTACATGTATGGTGGCACACTTCGCTCCTCACAAATTCCCAATTCCCACCATTTTATATGCAGTAGAGGAACACAACTCTTAGAAAATAGTGTTAATGCTTATGATTGTATTCTAATTAATAACTGCAAGGGATAAAATTATAAGTGTTAGGGGACTATCAACCTCTTTCTCAGTTTCAAAAGCTTTTATGAGATACCAAATTTTAGTGAATAAAAATCATTTGTTTCTTCAATTTAGATTTATGCTTCAAATGCCAAGAAGCTGGCTCCCCTTGGGCCGAACCAGGTAAATGAAGCACTCAACAACACTATAGGAAGCAAAGCTCCAAAGACCAGACACTATGGATCTAGTGAAAGCAATGACTTCCAGTGTTGCATGTGCTGCTGGCCAAAAGAACTTAGACCAATCTAATGTTTCTCAGGTGAGTAGATATAATATTATGAGCATTTTGTACACTTCCCAATTTGTAAGATCCATAATTTGAACATTACACATTATCCACCATGTCCAGTGATGTACTACCAGTACCTTGCATATCATAAGTCACAAAAAAAAAAAAAACAAATCAGTAAAACATCACAATATTAAACTTAATATATGGTTTTCACTAAGACTGGTGAATTTCTCTTAGGCTTTTATGAAGACACAACTATCTCCAGGTTTCGTTTCTTTAAAGTTTGCAAAGAAAATGGACAAGAAAAACTCTAAGTTTGAAAGAGAAACAGAAAACAAGAGAGTACAAGAAGAAAAGAATTGAGAAGAAAGAGAAGCGGTTGAAAAAGACAAAACAGCTTGAGAACAGAGAAGGGAAACAGTATAGTTGTGGAATGGGCTTTCATGGACACAATGCTGCTCAGGAAATTCCAGTACCACCTGCAGCCTCAAAGATTGAGAAAGTATCATTGACCAAAGACTAGCTACCATCAAATCATATTTGATTTGGAAACATCTGGAAGGGGAAATTAGCTTTGCAGGGTGGAGTTTAGTAAAAATGTAACAAAGTGAATATAATGATGTTTGTCTTAGCAGGGTATTTCTGAATTGCACATTAGAGAATAATTATATTTAATGATGGAATTGTTTTTGTATTTTGCTAGATTGCCGAATACTCATCCTGATAATTTGCACCACATAGATTCCTTTGTTTTATCATGCCTTGTTCTTAAAGTGCACCTAAACCCAAAAACTTTTTTTTCGCTTAATGAAATAAGGGTATTTTTTGGAGTATTTCTTCGCAAAAACTTTTTGATTTGCTCAAATCTTCAATTTTCTGTGTCCAGTGAAAATGAGGAAAATCAGCTGCCATCTTGGCTCACGATTGAGTTTAAAGAGGAATGGTTCTAGCAGGTAATGTGACGTCAAATCAAGAACACGAAAGTTTACATTTTGCATATTTTCATTTGTTTGGGAAGGTTGTCGTCGATATTGTCCGAAAATATGCCAACTAAGTGTGTTGGACATAGGAATAGGTAGCAACGTGCGAAATTTGCAAGAGGGTATCGCGCTTCATACATTCCTTATACAACACATCTAGTCGGCATAGTTCAGACAATATCGATGACAACCTTCCCAAACAAGTGAAAATGTGTGAAATGCAGACTTTCAAGTTCTCGAGTTGACCTCACATTACCCGCTATAGAACCATTCCTCTTTAAACTCAGTTGTGAGCCAAGATGGCAGCTGATTTTTTGTATTTTGACTGGGCACAGAAAATTGAAGATTTGAGCAAATAAAAAAATTTTTGCATAGAAATACTAAAAAAAAACACGCTTTTTTTTTAAGTGAAAAAAAATTTGGGGTTTAGGTGCACTTTAAACAAAATAGGTGAGATGCAAATTAGCAGGACAGGTATTCAGAATCACTCCTATTTTTATTTTAGATATACCCTGCATAGATGCACTAAGCTTTTTTATTACATTTTTCTTTGTAATATCTTTATCAAGTAATAATTGGATTACAAAATCGTAAAACAGGTAATGATGCTGAAATCCTACAAATTGCAGCAACAGATGGTAAAGATGAGTTCTCTATTTATATGAAGCCTTGTAATGTAATATCACCAGAAGCATCTGCTGTGAACAAACTCACCTTCCAAAGAGGAATACTGTTTTATGATGGGAAGCCAATCACTGATGCCATTGCAACTGATGTGGCCCTGAAGACCTTCATTGGAAGTTGAAAATCAAGAATGCCTTGCATTTTAGTTGTACACAATTGCAAATTCTTTGATGCCAGGTTCTTGGTGCAAGCAGCAGAGAAAAATAGAGTCATGGAGGACTTAGTTAAAACAGTTTCTGGCTTTACAGACTCTCTTCCAGTATTCAGGGACTTGCTTCTTAAAATGAAATCCCATAGCCAAGAAAACCTTGTACAAGATCTTCTCTGTAAATCCTATGAAGCTCACAATGCTCTTGCAGATGTGCAAACACTCTACCAGCTAGTGAACAAGTTTCTAAAGGTCAAACTGCTACAACAGCACAGCTTCAAAGTTTCATGGGTGGCATCCTATCAGAAGCCCCTAAAAGAAAAGAAACTTCTGGTTAATACCCTGCTGCCATTAGTTAGAAAGAAGTACATTTCAGCCTCAGTGGCCATTAAGTGTACAAGCTCAGGTTTGGGTCTCCCTCACCTACAAGTGGTATGCCAAAGAGGCAAGGAAAAAGGGGTGAAGCAAGTTCTGATGGAGAGGTTTGACAACAAACCCAGAGTCTCCTCAAACAAGCGGGTGCTGGCACAAATATGTCAGTACTCTATAGATAATGCAAATTAAGATTGTGATTTGCGTAATTAATGTTCTGAAATAATTTTGCACAGAAAATGTAGCAGTCAGAATGAGGACCAGTGAGACATTGAAGTGTGGTTCTCAGTGAAGTATAAAAAGCAAATTTTAAAGCACAGTTTGTATTTTTCAGAGTATACTACATTGTACTGTATGTATCACTTTTCGATATTTCGTATTTCATATTTCCACCGTGAGTTTTGACTTATTAATTACATGACTTCTTATTTTATACATTGTTAATTTTGAGGGCCTCACTGAAAACCGCCATGGCGAGCTGGGCTCCCTCTTTAAATATTTTTTAATTAAAAACTCCTATTAGAGTGATGGGTGAAGAATTCCCATTTTGATTTGTATAGAAACCAAAAAAGTAAACATACAAAGAATAGGAATCAACAGTCTTTTCTTCAAGTTTCTTTGTCAAGCCTTTATTGCCCCAAAGCAAAAAATATTGAACCCTAGCTCACTGGAATTAACAAAACGCCAGCGCAACAAAACAGTTCCAACTAAAGGTTTATAGCTTCAAAATCTCTTCAAATCTTGAGTTACCTCATATCTGTTATTTATGCACGCTTTCCAAGTATGAATTTCTGTGTTGGCGATATCAAACACACGAAAACAACCGAAAACAAGCTTAATATCGAGTGCATACTTCGAACACGATGGGCACCATTTTGTGTCTCGTCCCAGTCCTAACCGTGCAAATTCTCTATCCTGACTGTGATCTCAAAACCATGTCGACCTTTCACGGCAGTTTGTGAGGAGACAAGCACGGTGACACCCGGTTTTTTCTTTTTTTTTTTCGGTATTTGCTATGAACAGTCTAAGAAAGAACATATTTGAAGAAGGAAAAAGTTTGATAGTAGAACAATTTTTTTTGGAAAATAGTTCCGTACTTGGTGTATTTTGGCCAAGGCGAGGTTTTCAAGCTAACCACGAAACTGTCCGAAAAGGTGCAAAATCCCCACAACGAGGCAATCAGAAACAGCTAAAAAGAAGCAATGCTACTTATTTTGATAAAAGAAGCTTTAATTTTAAAATAAACTTTTGTGTCTTTCAAGTTACCGAGGCTAAATTCTGTATAAAGGTGATTTTGTTTCGAATTTTTAAAGCACAACCAGTAAAAATACCCCATTTTAAGAGCCTGCTGACGCTTAAACAAGAACGGTGACCCCATTTTTTTATTCCATTTTTTTAATGTCTATATCATGAAGTACCTTAAGTCACTTTGAAGTCGACTTAAATCGCCTTAAGTTGCAATGTTTCTTTTGTCAATTTTGCTTAAGTCTCCTTAAGTCGCCTTAAATTGCTCAAAGTCGCCCAAAGTTACGGCGACTTAAGGCCCCAGAGTAGGCCTGAATTGGGAAACAAAATGTACATGCTAACAAGTCTGGTGTAGAAAGTAAAGACAAAAAATTTATATCCGAGCCTGCAAATTGTCTGACCTACAATTCTGCAGACTTTCTTGTCTAAGCTTTTAATTTGGTTTGTGACTTGTACCTCCATCACTGATTATAACACAAGTACAACTTTATCCAATTTTTACATAGGTTACATAGGTTAAATTGACCACTCCCCATAAGGGCTTTTCAGGGCCAGCACCCACCCATCCACCCCAGGGGAGGACATCCACCACACAGTAGTCTCGTACGTAGGAAATTAACGTCTGCTACCCCTAACCCTGCAGGAGACGGGGCCTACGGTTTATTTGTCCTTATCTGAGAAGACTACATTATCTATCCATTTCTTGTTATAGAAAGGTAGCAAATTCCCCTGAGTTATTTTAAGACCATGAGTATTGATCAGGACGGGGCTCGAACCCTCGACCTCTCTCACAACACAATCTGGCGCTCTTACCAATTGAGCAAACAACTCTGATAGGTCTTATAAGGGCAGAAGATGTCTTGCAGCAGCAGAGCGTATGTCAGTAAGCATAAATGGAATACTGGAGAATTTGCAATTGCCAGCATTTATTTATGCTCCTGCGGAGAATGCTCTTCAGGAACGTTTTCTTAGGGCAATGAGACGTTTTTCAGAAAAGAAATGGCATCAACATCTGGGACCTGGAACGAATTTAAAAAAGAGATTGACTCAAGGAGATCCTGATATTAACAGGCTGGACTGATTTGCCAAACAACATGACAACGTCTAAGCCAACGCTAGGAGTTTATAAAACAAGTGCGTTGCTGATGACAAGACGGTGGTTATCAATAAGGATACGGAATGAAAGTCTCTCTGTTCACTACCCGCTTGTTAAAGACACGCAGTCCGTATTGCTTGACTATTTTCACAGTTTTGACTTCTTTACTGGAGGCTTCTCTTACAAAGCGTGACTACATCTAAATTGCGCCTCTCATCTGCAAGAGGGCGCTTAATTTCGTCCCAGTCATTTATCAGCACGACCTCCTAGTTCAGTAAGCTTCCGTGGCTTCCCGCTTCCATTTTTTTCCGCCGATTTCTATTCTGACTGAGAGTACCTCCTCCTGATATTCTCAGGCTTTGTCATATTTACCAAGTCATTAGCAAGACCAGTAAAAACCGGTACGATTAGCAAAATTGAATAGAAACGAGTAGCAAGAGTCAATATAGTTTTGGGGACGATTATGTAGCTAAAAAATATCTACCCTATAAATACCATTGGGTTTCTGTTCTATGTTAACCTTCGACACTCACTACTCTAACCACAAACTGACTCTGAACCCGAAATATTAACTTAAAACAGACCGTAAATTCAGGGTAAACTTCGTTTTGTAGGTACTTACAGTACAATGAGATAGCAGAGCTACCAGCTGGACTCTTCAGTAACAACAGGAAGTTGACTGAACTGTAAGTGAAATACTCACGTTCCCGCTAAGTGACTGAATGTACGCCCTTTGCCAAATTTGTACTAAAAGAGACTTTGTTATTAATAGCAAGCAAAAGGGGGTGTGGGATAATTAAAAATTGGAAGCAGTAAACAAAGAATTAGCCATTGTTCCGTCCAACAGAGGACCAAATAGCCAATACCTCTAGAGGAAGGACCGTATTAATGGCACAATTTGATCTAAAATAAGAAAAAACAAAAAAACCAAAAAGAACAACAACAAAAAAGCAGGGTCTTAATAACCCATACAGCAAGCATTACATACAAATAACACATATGGAAAAACAAACTAGCGTTCATCTTATGGAAAATGAAGGTTGAATTCATGGAAAACGCTGCATTTTGCTAACGTTTACCTGTGTTTTACTAACGGAAAACCGGACGTTTTCTGTGTGTTTTCGCATCGGTAAATCCCAGTATCCGTTTAGTTATTCATTAGTTTTTCTTCGCCAAAACAATTCATTTTCCGGCATTAACCGTTCGGTTAACGCATGGCAAACAGTTTGTTTTACGTTTTCTTCATTAGTATTTCTCGAGTGACCAACAACGTATCCACCTAAATCAACGGTTGAAAATACGTATTTTCCGGGAAGGTTAATGTGTATAAATAGAGGAAAACGTAATGTTTTCCTGGGTTTGCCGTTCGTGTAACGTACAGAAAATGTCACGTTTTCTGCGGTTAGCAACCATTTTTCACCCGGGAAACGAAATGTTCAAAACAGTTTTGTGGTCGAACGCATGCATTTTCCAACATTATTCCACGATGGTGAATTCGAGAAAATTAGTTGAAACGCATTTTTCGGCGTTTTACCATTTACATGTATTGCTGATCGGTTAACGTCTGGAAAATACCATGTCTTCTGCCATTCACAGCCGTTTTGCGTTCGGTTAATCGATGTTCGACCCAATTAGTGCAAGTGACCCGATAAGCTCAATTTCCTCAAATGATCCACACGGCTCAAATGACTGATTTGCCTGAAATGACCTCATCGGGCTCAATCTCCTAGACTAGACAAGATATCTACTGGCGTTTTCATGGAGCAGGATTAAGAGCAGGAAATAGTGATCACGATTGACGAACGTCTTATTTTCAGGGCGTTGACCGTCATCATTCTCCAGAAAAAAACACTTTAAAAATGCTTTGCTCAGACGCGTTGGAAAACAGCAGAAAAACGTTCCGGAAAACGAACTATTCATTAGCGTTTCTATGAAGCAAGAAAAAAATCAACGAACATCGTGTGTTCTTGCCATTCATCATTAGTGATTCTGTGTGAAAACGGTTAGAAGATGCAGCACTCGTGCGCTCACGAAAACTTCAGAAAATCGTACAGGAAAACAATGCAAGCTGTTCACGAGCCTTTCAATGGGGCAAGAAAAGAATAGACGAAGAACACGTCTTCATGGCCTAATCATAGTCGTTAGTAATTCTGTTAGAAAGCACTTGGCAAGTGCAGCGTTTGCACGCGTAGGAAAACAACAGAAAAACGCTCAGGAAAACAAGCAAGACACTCACGTTTTCGTGGAGCAGGAAAACAATCGACAAACATCATGTTTTCATGACATTTACTATTAGTTATTCTGTGAGAAAACGCTTGGCAAGTGCAGCTTCCGCGTGGTTAAGAAAACTATAGAAAAATGTTCACTAGCGTTGTCGTGGAGCCGGAAAACAATCAACAACTATCATCAACGTCTGTGAACATATGAAAGTCATATATTTGAACTGTGGTTAAAGAGCGAGTATGAGAGCGATCTTTGCAGTAATGAACTCTATATAAGCGTTGATTCATCATTTCACGGGTATATTACGAACCAACCTAATGACCAGCTCTCAGTTGGCTTCTTAGCCAAGTTGGTAGAGCACTGCACCAGTATCGCAGAGGTCATGGGTTCGTATCCCGTAGAGGCCTGAAGTTTTTACAGCCCTCATTTTCACTACCACTTCAGCCGCGGTAACGAACACCACGGTGGTGTTCGTTACCGCGAAGATCGTTTTAGTACTCGTTCTTTAACCGAAGTACAAATATATGACTTTCATATATTCACAAACGTTGATTCATCAATTGACGGGTTTATGACGAACCAACCTAATGACCAGCTCCCAGTTGGCTTGTTAACTCAGTTGGTAGAGCACGGCACCGGTGTCGCAGAGATCATGGGTTCGAATCCCGTACAGGCCTGAATTTATTTCAGGCCTCATTTTTATTACCGCTTGAGAGTGTGCGTCCATAAACTGATCAAGAATTCAGCGGTAAATTTCAAATTTTGAAAATTTCAAAATCGCCCAAACTTTGGCTATTAGTAGTCCATATTGAACTATTTATCGCTATGGGGTTGATTTGTCAAATGGTTTTTTGTTTCGGCAGAAAATGATGATACCCGATTTCAGGGCCAAGTATTGAAAAACTTAAACTAAAAAATTAGCCATTTTGAAGCTGACGGCTTGCCGTAATTATAAACCCAGAAGGGAACCACTTGCAATCAGCTTATTCTGCAATGTTTGCAGGTTTCATATTATAATTCCTATGACATTTGAAAAACAATAAGGTATTGAGTAGGACCTGAAAGGAAGCCCTCAGTTTTTCCATGGAAATAACTTGTAAACTTCAAAAAATAATTTACCCCACTACCTTTATCATAAATCAAATGAAATGTTTTTGCTTAGAATGCAGAAGAAGTGGGATTTTAGCTGATATCGAGATTTTTTTTTTTCCAGGGGAAATTAGGTTGTGCTATGTGAAAGTGTGCTCAAAACTGCAATTTTTCGGCAAATCAAACAAGAGATTGCGTGACTGACGGTGACAGACAGCTCTATCATTCCAGCCCAAAGCCCCAAAGTCGTTTAAAATATATTTTCTTGTTGTGGCGGAGTTTTGTTATTTATCACTTTTTTGAGAAAATACAGCAGCTAATGGAATGCTTGTTATATTACTAACTTGGATGATATTTTTATGTGAACAGTGCATAACTATGCAGCACATCTACAGTATCTTTTCATGTGAATGATGCTGTTTTACAGGTACAAGGGTTAATCAATTGATATCTTTTCTATTTTAGAACAGCCGCCAGCTGGAGATAATTTATAGTTTAAAGAATCAAGATTTCATCACTGATCACTAGGGGCTATGCAATTGTTGATCTAAAAGCCTTGAAATGAACTATTTATCATTGTTGTTATGGTTGCTATTCATAAACAAGTTGTGATCCCAATTCAATTATAGGGAATTTTTCCCACGGCCTGTCTCACGCTATGCAACTCAGCAATGGCGTTCTCATGCTCCTTTCATAGAATAACTGGAACAGACTGCTCGTCTGATATGTTAGATAAAAGCAAGAGTCTTGAAATTGTTACTTTAGGCAATTGCTCAAAGGATATTTCGGATCATTGTTCTCACCGGTCATTTTCTGGAGTGAAAACGGAAAGTGAACTTATACTCGCTAGAGTGAGTGTTTTCCGCGAGGACGAGACGCAGAGTTTAGACGCAATCTGCTCACACCACCGCCGTGAACTCGGACCTGGCTGGCGGTAAAACATTCCAAGTGCTGTGTGGCACAAATCTTATCCCAACATGGAGCAAATAGAAAAGCGGATCGAGGAATTTCGAAAGTGGTGAATTAATTCTCAGCTCCGCTGTCCCTGACCACTGTAGAGCAAACGCTCTGAGTGATCCTGACGACCCAAGTTATTCTGTGATTTGTGGCCACGCCCATTGTGACAGGTGTGACCGCTGGTTGGTTGTCTTGTCTGTAAGGAGGGAGATTGAGGAAGGCTTAGAGACGGCTTAATGTTCGGATAATGAAAATGAATAACTGTCTTTTGTTATTTCCCAAGCCAAACAGAGCATTGAATGCTGAAAAGCCCATTTATCGCGGTCTATAAATCAGGATGAATGCAGACTTGACATTATGAGCGGCCTCAGCGCCCCACCCATTTTTCTAGTACTTGATTGGGTGATGAAATATCTTCCACGTAAGTTCCGGGAAAGCCAGTCGGATTGGTTTTATAAAAGAGGTATATCGGGGCATATAACAGTTGCGATTAAATGCAACAGCGGAGAAATGGAGATGATGACATTCGTTCATGTGTTTGAGAGTGCTACCGCCCAAGACAGTAGCTCGGTGTCAGACATACTTGATGACGTCTTTATTCAACTCAAGACTATTATGCCAGAACTGCAGACCATCCATATTCTAAGCTACAACGCTGGATGTTATCATTGGGCGCAGACTCTGATTACAGCTCCTCAGATTGCCAAACGTCATGACCTTTAGATCCCTCGGATTGACTTTTCTGAGCCACAGGGAGTCGAGGAAAGGGCACTTGCGATCACAAGGCAGCCACTATAAAGTCACACATGGCGACACGACATTGAGATTGCTGCATTGATGAAAGAAGCTATGGAGTCTTCCATGGGTGTGCGGGGCGTAATTGTGAAAGTGTGCAGTCCTCCCAATGCTCCATCGATCAAGAGTTTCAAGTGGGAGAAAGTGAGTTTTGTCAGAAACCTTTGCTACGGCCAGGAAGTGATAAGAACGTGGAGAGCCTACGACATTGGCCCTGGAAAAAGTATTCCCTGGACAAACTGCGATGTCGCTGAACAATCGGAACTGCCGACGATGGAGATCAAGCCCTTGACCAGCGAGACTATCACAAGCTTTGTTCCAGTAGTACCCAGACGAATAGGTGGCCGAACCCCCCAACTCCGATTGTGTAGATGAGTCTTCAGATGAGTCAGGCGTTGATGTTGATGTTGCTAACAATTGTCCATTATTTACATGCGTAGAAGAGGGATGTGTCAAGACGGTTATACGACATTCATCGCTGGTTCAACACTTGGGCTATGGAAAGCACAAGCGTGTTCTAGAGTATGAAACGCTCTTTGACAGGGCCATGACAGAATACGCGACTAATCTGGATTGTGGCGCGAGTAAATGCCTAACGGTCCTAGAAGGTAGTAAACCATCACTACCAACTGTGCCCACTACTCTTCCGATGGGATGGGCACTGAAATCGACACAGTCCCGTAGTAGAAAGGTTACTGACAATTAAAAGCAGTACCTCAATTCCAAGTTTCAAAATGGAGAGAGAACAGGGAAGACAGGCGGACCCGACTGATGAAGTCTCTAAAGCCATGAGGAATGCAAAAGATAGGAACGGGGAGAGAATATTTAGCTATGGGAATTTTCTCACAAACCAGCAAATTAGCAGTTACTTTTCTCGCCTTGCTTCTAAGCCAGCATTCAGCATTCACATTTAATCATATATGACTCCTACAACATCTGTGAGTTAGTGTTGAACTCTCAGCTTGGCCCCTTTTCTGTACCTATGTTAAGGGGTATCTGTGAATCCTTTGGTCTTGACATATCGGAAATTACAGTTCGAAGTAAAAAGCCATTTGTGGCCTTGCTCTCAAACCTGGTACAAGGCTGTACCTGTAGCTGTGGCAAGCGCTCATAACTGTAGTCGGTCGACGTTATTACTACCTGGCAGCTCGATTTCATCGTATCTGGCCACCAAAATGATTCTCGTCACTTTTTGGCGAAACACCGAATTATTTGACAAATGAACCTTATTTAGTGATAAATACTATTATAGGGACGACTGATACCCGGAGTTTGAACAATTTCGAGTTTTCGCATTTTTGCCCTTATTTACGACTTCGTTTGATCCTTGGAGACATTCGCTCATAGTTTGTTGTAAAATTGAGAAGTATTTGTTCTGTAACATATACTTTGGTGTCTAGTATCTAAGTTAGTTGTTGCGAAAAGTTTTTATGAATGGTTTGTAGAAGGCTTGTAAGCCAATTAAAAAACACAGTGGCGTAAACAAACCCACTTGAAAGCCAATTTACCGTAGGAAAAAAACCAGTCAACCTCGGGCTTGAAAATGCTGCCCGAGTCTTGCGACCTCGGGAAGCATTTTCAAGCCCGAGGTTGACCAGCTTACAGTTTTTCACTATATGGACTTCCCACCCGGCAAACCACACGAGCACGTTAACATATACATGTTAAAGATAACAATAAAACAAGAATAACGATAAAAACGACAAGAAAAAAATTAATACATGCAAATAGCACGACTCAGCTACCACAGGAATGACCACTCTATTTTTAATGAGCTTTTTCTTTGAGCATGGGTGGATATAATAGATCTGTCTGTCACGGTCGTTCGCAAAATCTCTTGTTTGATTTCGCGAATATGTGCAAGTTTAAGCGCTTTCATTAACTACAGCCTTATTTCCCCAGAACAAAAGTCATATCAGTTAAAAACCCAATCGTAAAGGGGTTTGACCCCTAAGTTTAATTTAATTTGTGATAAAGGCAGTAGGGTAAAATTGTTTTTTCAAGCAAGGAAGTAATTTCCATAAAGCCTGAACATGGGGGGATTTTTCGGATCTCGCACAATGTCAGATTTCTTTTCAAATGTCATAGAAATTACAGTGCAAAACTTGGAAAAGTTTTGAAGTAAGCTGATTGCATGTGAATATCTTCTGGCTCTTTATTTAAGGCACCAGGTTTTCTTGAAAATTGCTAATTCCCAAGCCTAATTTCCTCACATCTGGCCCTGAAATCTAGTATCGCCATTTTCCGCCAAAACAAAAATCTATTCGAGAAATGAACCACAAAGCGATGAATAGTTCAGTATGGACTATCATTACATGACTCGGGCAGTCAGAGGGCCAATAACTAAAATCAACCAATCGAAATGCTCTATTGCCGGTCAATATTCTCTCAGTATTGGACCGGGCATTGTCCCGAATGGTCCCGAATGATACCGCTCTTGTGTCCCTTCGAACTTCAGTCGTATAATAAATCTCTTATTAACCAAGCTTGCTCGGGACCGTACTGGAAGAATATCGGCCCTCGGTCTTTTTTTTACGGAATGAGCACAGCGAGGTCCGTACAGTCAAGACCTCGGGCCGATATTCTCCCCGTACGGCCCTCGAGCTTGGTTAATAAGATATATTTAGTAGCCGGAGTTTGAGCAAATTTCGCTTTTCATATTTTTTCCGCTAGTTTCCGATTTTGTTTGATTCTTGTTGACACTCACTCTTAAGTCATGTTTGTTACTGCGAAGATTGCTCTCATAGTCAACAAACATCATGTTTTCATGGCATTCACCGATGGTAATTCTGCGGTAAAACGCTTGGAAACTTAAATCCAGCTTTCGCGCGCTCGGGAAAACTATAGTAAAACATTTAGGAAAACAAGCTATATACTTGCGTTTTCGTGGAGCAGGAAAACAATCCCAAACATCATGTTTTCATGGCATTCACCATTAGTTATTCTGTGGGAAGACGCTTGGGAAATGCAGCATTCACACGCAGGAGAGAACTTGAGAAAAACATTAAGGAAAAACAGCTATTCATTGGTATTTTCCTGGTGCTGAATAATATGCGATGAACATCGTGCTATTGTTCAGTTTTACTTAGAGCGAACAATGAATTTGCCGCCCGTTTCCAGATATCTGAAAACGTTGGTATAATGTTAAATTTTTCATTCATTCACCATTTCGAACCTTGATAACCCCAGTAAACAACACAGATGAGCAAGCGTGGCTGGAAATCAATTTGCTAAAGAATGCAGTACTTGAACAAGTGCTTGTTCGTTTGTTCAGATGAACTTTGTTAGCCAGAAGTTTTGGGTAAAGGTGTCCAGGCCTTCCAGCCTTTCTTCAAGACTTTGCACTCGGTGAAAATCCTAATCTTTGAACACACTATCCAGCTCTAGTAAAAAGGAACTTTTTTGTCACGTGCAGCCTTTTAATTTCAAAAACATGAACAGCCCACTTATCTTTGTACTGTGTACTTTTAGGCTTAGAAGATTCATACAAAAACTTCCTTGTGGTAACTTTTAGAGTTCAAAACCGGGTAGACTTACCTATTGCTGTTTCTTCCGCTTTTCAAAATTGCAATTGAGGTCAATGCAAAGTGCAACTGCGTCTGATTAAAATGAAAACACCTCTCATTACATTGGCTAGCAAAATGTACATGTGTTAATGAAGCAAAAGAAAGATAAACTAAATATATGCGTGATCACTTTCCTCGTGATCAAGAAACCCTGGTAAAACACTCTCCCTTTTTTATGAAATGCTACCTCCAAACACTATACTTCTAGTTCCCAAGCTCTTTTCTAAAGAACACAATAACACAGACTCAGTCTAGGCATCATGATTACCCGTTAAGTACATGTTAAATTCAATTTTATTATTTCGATATCTTAGGTGTTTCTTATGACCTCAAAATCTCTTTATTAACAGTGCAATCTTATTAACTTCGGTTCTAAGCTTTTTCTTTGACTTCTTGCATCAGAAAGAGTTTGTAAGGCTACATTTTTTGTTAAAGCTGAGTCTGAGGTGTTTAAGCTCAGGGGTCTTCGACAGTGATAATATGAATAAAAAAAAACAAAACAAAAGAGAGCGAGGCTCGAGGGAAACTACGAGCTTCAAAGGAACAGTTTATGTTAATAACAAAAAAATATCTAGGCATATTGTTAGGTCAAACGGGAATATTGTGTTCATTATCCTTTAAATATTCTTAGAAGTGCGGATAATAAATCATTTAAAAACAGTTCATCGTCGAAAAAGCGGTTTAATTTTTCTGCACGACATTAATCTATGAATTCCTAATGAAATATTTTCTTTTGATCAGCGGATTGAAAATCAAATTTAACTAATGGTGAACACCATAGCGTACACCACTGAGTTTTTGGATGGTGCGGGAGGTTTCTAAACACGAAACTCAGAAGCTTAGGAGTCGCACAAGGCGATAGCCGAGAGTAACGCTAGCTTCTTGAGTGCCTTGCAAACCACTCAAAAACATTGACTGGCTCTCGAAATATGTCAGGACGCAAAACATTTTCAGAAAGTTATTGCGAAATTTAAATTTACGTTTGCCAAAAGAAAATGATAAATAAAATGAAAAAGATAAAATGTTTAACCTAAATCCAGGATATGTCCTCCATCAACAGACTTTAGCAACCTGATAGGGGGTCTATTACAGCAATTATCAGTCATTTATCATTATTACATGAAGAATAATTTTTATTCGGCTTGAAAGAAACGCTCTGATATATGTTCATTATCTTAAACACGAAGGTGCGCTATAGAGGTTTTGCACAGCAGCCATGTTGGATGGCAGGAACAATGAAAATATTTTGCATAAGAAGGAATTTTTTTCCCATTGGTAAAATAATCTATTCTTCTTGCCATCCAACATGGCTGCTGTGCAAAACCTCTATATAAGGAAGTCTTCCCTGGGAAGACCAATGCTCATTTGTCACTCCCCGTTAACGTGTGCGGGTCAAATTCGAATGCTGGTAGACGAACAAAAGGGGCTTATGAGATATCTATTGTTTACATACACCAGCATGTTCGCATGAGGTAACGTGCGAACCACCTACCTCGATCTGAAATTTACCGCCACAAATAAAGACACTTTCCATTGGAGAAAGGAAATACAAATCTCATTAATTCTTGTATTGTGATGAAGACATAAAACAATTTTGAGGAATGCGCCCGCTGTTCACTGCTTTGGAGTAGCTGTAACTCAAGGTGACTTGACTCTAAGAGTTCTACATCACACGACGGTTGATTGACGAGTGGTCCAGTGGGACCTAAAGCTCCTTTTATAGCGCGTCTTCGTATTTAAGCCTGGATGAACTCAGGCTTGAACGGGACTCTAACCCATGCTTCCCACATACTAACTCAGCCCCTCTACCCAGTGAGCTACAGAGCCACACGTTGAAAGCGAGTTACAGTTGAGAGGGTTCTTCTTTCTCGTGGAGGGGACTCATATAATTACTGATCCCCATAAAATTCTATTGTTCTCTCTCTGCATTAAATCAACGATTGTAGTCTTTAAGATGACAAAACAACTGTAGGAGGGAAATTATTAGGGGTATTATAATTAAACACGCTAAATAAGCATGCTGCAATATTAAAAATATTGCAGTGTCCAGGCTGCAATATGAAAAATATTGCAGCGTGCAGGTTACAATTATTAAAAATATTGCAGCTTTTTTTAGGAAATTTAATGTATAAAGCGCACCAAAACTGATAGCTTACCACATTGTCAACATTACCGTTTGCGTTTAACTCTCGTTCATTGCAACTTAACTTTTTGTTTCGAAGTGCCACTTTAATCAACTAAAACTTTCAAACACTGAAAATAAATACAATTAAGGAGACTGATAGTATGGAGCACAATTTACTGTATTTAAGAAGTATTAAGTTTATTATTACCACTCAAGAATCGGGCTTTTGAGCCACTCAAGAGCCCACCAACACTGATGCGCTGACCATCGCCTCTCCGAGACGAGGATGCCACTATTTATAGGAAATAACAATTCTAGCGGAATTAGTGCTAACAACTACTGAATGATTACTACCCTCTTGATCACATTTTTCCGGACTTACTACTTTAACCTCTCGTGCAGTACAATTCTCCCCGTAGAGCTCTGTGTAATAAGTAATCCTTCGTCTTCCGACGAATCCATCCTCATTCTAAACCCGCGTTCGCACTGAGTAAAATGATTGCATTCTCTGGTTTATAAAGTACGCAGATTAGCAGTGTTACACGCCTTACACGAATTAATTCGATCATTCGCACTCTTTGAATAAATTTAACAACGAGCTACAATAACAACCCTCGGCACAATCAAAATCTAAAATATACTCATCACAGCAAAGAACAATAGCAATGAGCATCACAATTATCACACATAGGTGCGACTAAAATCGAAGATCCAACACAGACACAGAACAATAGGATTTCATGGGGATCAATAATTATCATAGATAATTACTTCGGCACATGGCATTATGAGAAATATTACAGCCAGCTGAGACCTACGGTCTCAGCTGGCTGCAATATTTCCCATAATCCAATATGCCTCAGTAATTATCCATTAAATAATTTATAATTGGGTCAATTCCATATGATCGGGGGCATTGACAGTCAAATAGAGCTTTATTACTAACGGGTGAGCTAAAATATTAGCAATTGCCGAAAATAAGCCTGAAAAGAGAAAATTCATCCTTCAACCCTCTTAAGTTTGCGTCGTTCCCAACGTGCCATGTGTTGAGAAATCTGAAAACAAGTTTAGAGTTATTTTCTATTTCGAACAAAGGTTTCTTTTTTTAACTTTTCAGTGTGTTAAAAATGTTACGAAATCCCTAAACTGCTATTATGATATTTGCGTTTATTAAGGCGCTTCATAACACTTCTAAATGTTATCTTTTTCTATTACTATGAACCAACTGAAAAAAAAGGGTAAAAAATTACAATAACATAGGCACACTCTCGGATTGACAGTTATCTTTTTAGGAGAGATCTTAAATTTAAATATGTCCATTTCTTAGGTACTTAAATGGAAACCAAATCAAGGAGCTACCACCTGGAGTCTTCACTAACAACTCCAAGTTGACTCACCTGTATGTAACACATGCATGTGTGTAAAATACATATTTCTGTGGAGTTTAGACTTAAGCCTGTATTTTCATTATTAGATTTTTTTACGCAGATGCTGGGGGTACCCTTTGGGGTGTTCAGTAACAGAACTAAGATTAAACAACAACAAACATATGAAACATATGTATGAACTGCGGTTATGAGACGTATATGTGAACGATCCTTCGCAGTAAAGCACTATTTGAGCAATAGTGAAAATCAGACCTGAAAAAAATTTCAGGCCTGTACGGGATTCGAACCACTGACCTCTGCGATACTAGTGCAGCGCTCTACCAATTGAGCTAACAAGCCAACTGGGAGCAGGCCATCAAATTAATTCGACATAAACCCGTAGATGATAAATCAAACAACAACAAACATATGAAACATATGTATGAAACATATGTATGAACCGCAGTTCATACATATGTTTCATATGTTTGTTGTTGTTTGATTTATGAAACATATGTATGAACCGCAGTTCATACATATGTTTCATATGTTTGTTGTTGTTTGATTTATCATCTACGGGTTTATGTCGAATTAATTTGATGGCCTGCTCCCAGTTGGCTTGTTAGCTCAATTGGTAGAGCGCTGCACTAGTATCGCAGAGGTCAGTGGTTCGAATCCCGTACAGGCCTGAAATTTTTTTCAGGTCTGATTTTCACTATTGCTCAAATAGTGCTTTACTGCGAAGGATCGTTCACATATACGTCAGAACTAAGATTTTTCAAGAGCTATTTAACAGTTATTTTACGAGAGCAAGTCGAATGTGAGATGTTAAATAACCAACAAATTGCACAGCACCGAGTTGTTTATAAAAAGCTCACATTTTGACTACGAACAGGAGTAAAAAGCTATTTCCTTTCCAAATGGAGTGGAGTTCCAATCGCTTCATCTCAAGTTCTCCACCCCTTTTCCATTAAGAGTGTTTGATCTAGTGCTAACCGCTGGAATTTCCCTTTCCCAGCACACAGATAGACAAAACCCAGACACATGCCTTCCCCTTTACCCCTTTATGACCTATCACAGCCCTTTAGTATCTACTTTCGATATTGGATTTTTTACGCAGATAATGAGAGTATCCATATCAAACTCACGGGGTCCAAATAGTTTGATACTGAATTTCGTGACCACGCCCACTTCATCGGCCCACTCAAATCGAGTGCGATTTTTGGATGTTATACCATCTTGCCGACTCTCTGTGTAAAAAGTTAACAATGTACCACCGAAATATTGAACTATAATATCATGGCTTTCCATTTGGTGTATTTTCGTACTACAAAGTAAAGTTTTTCCCTCGTCATTTTCACCTTTTCCCGAGCGGGTCCGTCAAGATTAAGAAGGCGTTCGTGGTCAAAACAAGACCGAGCGAGGAGTCTTGGGCGATTTCTCTCTTACGCAAGCGCAAATTGAAAATGTGCCACCAAAATCAAAGAGAGGAACAAATTTCCTTTGTTTTGATATGTAAATTGTCAAACAAGGAGCAGATTGAACCTCGTCAAATGGCTAGTCAAAACAGCCACACCTTCCTCCTTTTGCTCGTTTCCTGTTTTATAAGCGAGAAAGCAGTGGGAGAAGAATCGGGTAGCTCGGAAAGCGCTCCGGGTATTAATTTACCATCGTCTACTTACGAGATAAACAAGTAAGATTTGTAAAGTTATTCTCCAAAAGAGTCGGAATAAATACATTTTTTTCAGGTTAGAATGTTGTTTTTACCCTAAACGTCGTCCAATAAAATTTTTTTCCAGCCTACTAATCTATACAATTTCGAAGGAAAATATTCAGATGCTTCACCGTCCCCGAAGGGTCTCCACTCATCGTAGCGTGTACTGTAGTCAATGTGGTGAATTTTCAGTCTCTTGTTGGGTTTGTCAACCTCCGTGACCTCAACATCATACAATTTTGTATCTTTTCTCTGTGAAATCACCTTTTTAACAGGGGTGTATGCTGAGTATTCGTTGCAGAATCGCTTTGGTTCTCTTATCTCTCTCTTTGGCTTGTCCGCCATTTTGAAAATTTGCTCAGGAGGGCATCTGGGTTAGCGGCCGCGCCAGGCTGGAACCGACAAAAACAAATGTCCATCGCAGTGGGGAGGCAGTTTGATATGTTTGGAAAGTTCAATAACAGCATCAAAATTTTTCAAGTGCGATTTAATGTGAGATTATAAATAACCTTCAAAGTGCACAGTCCCGAGTTTTTTATAAAAAAGTCACAATTTGAGGCCTTGTCATATTTACCAAGTGATCTGCACAATGTTCTTAGGTTTCCGTCTCTTGTTGCTTCTCCTCCTTTATCGCTTATAGTTTAGACTAAATACGAAAACATGGTATGTTCAGGAGAGGGTTGTTCACCGCTTGAAACAGTTCGTGTGGAGCTGTGATTTGTTATGCTGTGGATTTGTTGAGGCGTTCCCCAAACTTGCCCCAGAAGGAGTTTAACATCAATAAAGCCACCGTTTTATGACGTAGGTTCTTCTGAATCTGCTCAGAAACTAATTTTATTTTCTCCCGCTCCGTCTCTTGTTGCTTCTCCTTCTTTATCGCCGATAGTTTAGACGAAATACGAAAACATGGTATGTTCAGGAGAGGGTTGTTCACCGGTTGAAACAGTTCGTGTGGAGCTGTGATTTGTTATGCTGTGGATTTGTTGAGGCGTTCCCCAAACTTGCCCCAGAAGGAGTTTAACATCAATAAAGCCACCGTTTTATGATCTGGGTTCTTCTGAATCTGCTTAGAAACTAACTCGATTTTCTCCCGCTCCTTATACTCTGGCACATACCGGGCCTGGATCGGAATTCTCGCATTGTCACCCACGATGGTCAACGGCTAGCCTCTTGATTAATTTTCTGCCAGGTGTTGACACAATTGGCAAAACGTCTCTTGACTCTTTATTCTTTGAGAAAGTGGCACACCTCGTGAATTCTTACCACGGGTGAGTTTCCAAAGTTCTCTTGTGGTGCGGTCGGGATGTTCACCAGCCTTCAACGCGATCTGGAAAGCATCTAGGACATCCCTGCCAAACGCAACCATAAAACTCGTGAATGGTACGTGTACAAGTATCATATCTATCAATGTACATAACGAGTTGAACTGTTATACCATCCCTCCTCCCCTTTCAGGAAGTCAATTACCATAACTAATCTATTGCTTCCCAATAAAGATAATGGCGTAATCTTTCATTCTTGTAAGCTTTTTAGTGGAATTGCTGAACTGCAGAAACTCGGCCATTCAAAAAGATGATTTAAGAGCTCTACTCCTAAGAACTCCAGGTCCAGCCATTCCTAGTTAAATTTTTTACTAACCAAATTGAAAAATGATGCTCAAAAGAACACAGTAACATAAACCACACTCTAAAATTATGATTACCCTTTCAGCTTTGTCAATTTCGTTACTTGTATAGGCGGATTCATGCTGACGTCATTGTTTACATTTTTGCTCATTTGCATACGGCTTTGCGTAAAGAAGGAAGCATGTTAGATACAAATTGACTTCAGGCAGCTAAAGAGCTAGGAAACCTTAGTACATGGTGAGTTTTTTAGCTCTTTGGGTGTAATATTCAAGGAGAAATAGTCCATCAAAAACTGCAAAATTTCTGGGTGGCAAAAGCGCTAATGAGCTCATACATTCTCTGTAAAATTTTGAGTTTTTAAACCCGTGTTGCACAAAAAGTATTAATGCATCAGGCTCCTATTCATTGGCCGAGTTAATCGTACTTTGACCTTTCAATATTCAGAACTGATCTATTTTTAGCTCCATCGGAAACTGAAATGCTTATGCTAATGAGGCAAATATCGTAAACAAGGATTCCCCTCTAGAAACAAAGTCAAGGAGTTACCACCTGGAGTTTTCAATGACAGCTCCGGGTAGACTCGCTTGTACATAATACATTCAGGCGTTAATATCTGACCAAGTCAGGAGTCCAATTCGGTCTATAATCATACGATCAATCAACAAAATAGGACAACCGCGAAGCAAGAAGCCCTGTTACCAACTGATAAAAAATATGACAAAATTGGAGAAAGTAACTAGACATCACTCATAGATTTTCGTAAAAAAAAAAACAAAACAATTAACTCGGCGAAGCCCACAACAATCGTTCTTCTGTGCTTAAGAAATTGATGGCTAGTAGCAGCCGCACTAAGTTACTCGGAAGCGAAATAGCGCTATTTCATTTTGATAATGAAAGTATGCTACGGTCTCATTAAATCTCATCACGGCTAAAAAAAAAAAACTTATGTTTTGTAAACCAGAGAAGACATTAGATTAAGGATATATCCTTTTCGTAGTGACTTGGATGACACTAAACTAAATAGAGGAGCTACCACCTGGAGTCAGCCATTCCAAGAGACGTACTGCAAAATTTTTAAATTTTCTTTGGCCAGACAGAAACTGGGACAACAAAAATACATGGATGATAAAATTAATGTTTAACCTAAATTTAGGATATATCCACCATATACAGACTTGAGACAACTTGATGAAGGAGCTACTACTTGAATTCTTCCCAAATACAGCGATTATCAGCCATTTGCCATAAATGTATCAACAACAGCTTCCGTTTGGCTCTAAGAAATGCTCAGATATTTGTCCATTTTCTGTTCTGTAAAATGGAGAGCTAGGCTAGAGGGAAACTGCAAACGACAAGGCATTCGCGCAATATTAAAGATCGTACATAAAAAGTATGTACGAAAAGTTTTCGGCATACAAGGTATGCATATGCTGTACTGGAGAAAATAGAGCATTCGAAAAAATGATTTAAGAATTGTTTCTTCGAGCTCCGAGGGACTTCATAAAATGTTTTAAATGATTATAAGAGTACTACAGTACTCTCTTCTCAGTCCGACACCAGGGGTAACTGTTTTTCCCAGCTCCTTGTTTCGCTCTTGTCCCTTACGAAAATAGATAAATCTCAGCCCCTCTCGCCCCAGTGCCTATTTATTTTCTTAGGACACTCCAGAGTCCTGTAGTAATATTTGCGTGAGACAGAAGCCGATGGCGATGTGATTATAATTTATGACCTAAACTATTAGAGCTAGTACAAATCAAGCCTTAGACATACCTGGTTTACAACATCACGTACAACACATCATAGACCGTAACTTTCTAAACGTATCAAGCGTGCAGATATTTTCCGTAGTTTCAAGAAATGCTCAGTCAGACATCTTTGGCAGAGCAGAAGATAAGCCATCCTAAGGAGGAAAAACGCAACTCTCCCCTTTTCTCCAGAGGGAAAAGCTAAGCAATAACATAAAGGGACTTCATGACACTTTTCAGTTAAATGGCATTTTAAACCCATTCCTAGTTTAGTTTATCTATAACTCAATTTAAACAAAAAATATTTGAAAAGGACAAATAACATAGACTCACACTAAGATCGCCTTTCTTGACACGTCAGTTACGAAGGAACCAGACAGACGCCTAAACACCATGCAGTGTCTGCAGAAAACCAAATCACACGGACTAGTGCTTACCGTATGATGCACACTACCCTTGATCAGTAGAGCCCAGTATTGTCTGACCGGGCAAAGCGCCTTGTGACAAAACCGTCAATCCTCTCCGAGGATAAGGAACATTTTCTCTCTTCCCTGAACAGAGAGCCCGTTAGTTTATCTAGCCCAATTTAAACAAAAAATGGTCAGAAGGGTAAATAACATGGACTCACTGTAGGAATCGTAATTATCCATTAAGGAGCGTTCTTAGGTTCAGTTTTGTCCGTTTCTTAGGTACTTAAATGGAAATCAAATCAAGAAGCTGCCCGCTGGAGTCTTCAATAACAACTCCGAGTTGACTGAACTGTAAGTAAGACATTCATAAGGTAAAAAATTTGATGGATTGTTTAGGATATATAGGATATTTTAACAGAAATATGATTTCAAACAGGTCAGCGGAACACCTTTTTATGGGGTTTTTCCACTAACATAAGCAATCATGAGAGATAATAGTCGATTTGGACTTTTTGCATACAATGAATGTATATCCTGAATTGAAAATAATGGGCCATTCGACAAGATGATTCAATAACTGTTTCTCCGAACTTCGAGGGACTTTATAAACCCTTTTAGATAATGTGTAGACGTACTGCAGTACTCTTTTCTCAGTCCGACATCAGGGGTAACTTTTCTCCCCACTTCTTGGTTTCGCTCTTTTCCGGTGCGAAAATCTCAGCCCCCTGAACCCAGTGCCTATTTATTTTCTTACGACACTCCATATCCCTTTAGCAATATCTGCGTGACATAGAAACCGATGACAATGTCACTATAATCTGTGAATTAAAATATTAGCGCTAGTACAAATCAAGCTTTAGACATTACTGATTTACAACATCACTTGTCCAATCGTCTTGCTTCATTGTCAACTAGACTGACAAGACTTTCCACAAACGACCGACTGAACACAAGAATCAAAACAGTTATGCTGATCTGAATAGCCGAATAAATATTATTAATAACAATATACTTATTGATTGGGTCAGTATTGGACAGTTTTTCTCGCGCATGTTTGGTTGTTTTGTTTTTATGGATTTCTTTACTGTTTTTGAGTTTTCGTTCAAGGCAATTTGTTATCCCTCAGTTTGGAATTCTAAGAAGTTTCTCAATTTTTATTTAATCAGAATGTTGTGGTTACTTCAACACATGTTTGTTTAATACATATTTCTGCGGAGTTTCGACACAAGCCTCTTGCTTCGTCAGAGGATTTTTTATAGAGATAAGGGGGGTACCTTTTGGGGTGTTTAATGACAGCACCAAAATTATCCAAATGGTAGTCAACAATTATTTTATGAGAGCAAGTCGAATGTGAGATGATGAATAACCAACAAAGTGCATAGCCCCGAGTTGTTGATAAAAATCTTACACTTTGACAACGAATGAAAGAAAGAAGCCACTTCCTTTCCAAATGGAGGACAGTTCCAATAGCTTCAGATCAAGTTCTCCAGCGCTTTTCTAGTAAGAGTGTTTGATTTAGTGCTAACTGCTGGAATTCCCCTTTCCCAGTACACAGATAGACAAAACCCAGACACCTGCTCTCCCCTTTATGACCTAGCACAGCCCTTTAGTATCTTTTTGACTCAAAGAACATTGACGACACCTCAAAGCTTCATGAAATAGACCTTTAAAGCGGGTAAAAACCTAGCCCTAAGGAAAATTGCTTCGCAACATCATGTTCTGGTATCATACATCAGCAAGACCAGTAAAAACCGGTACGATTAGCAAAATTGAATAGAAACGAGTAGTAAGAGTCACTATAGTTTTGGGAAAGATTATTTAGCTAAAAAATTGCTACCCTATAAACACCATTGGGTTTCTGTTCTATGTTAACCTTCGACACTCACTACTTTAACCATAAACTGACTCTGAACCTGAAATATTAACTTAAAACAGACCGTAAATTCAGGGTAAACTTCTTTTTGTAGGAACTTACAGGACAATGAGATAGCAGAGCTACCAGCAGGACTCTTCAGTAACAACAGGAAGTTGACTGAACTGTAAGTAAAATATTCGCGGTCCCGCTAAGTGACTGGCTGTACGCCCTTTGCCAAATTTGTACTAAAAAAGACTTTGTTATTAATAGCAAGCAAAAGGGGGTCTGGGATAATTAAAAATTGGAACCAGTAAACAAAGAATTAGCCATTAGCCTTTTCTTAGCAGTAAATGGTTCAAACCATTTACTGCAAAGAATTAGCCATCGGTCCGTCCAACAGAGGACCTAAGAGCCAATACCTCTAGAGGAAAGACCGTATTAATGGCACAATTTGATCTAAAATAAGAAAAAACAAAAAAAACAAAAAACAAAACAAAACAAAAAAAAAACAACAACAAAAAAGCAGGGTCTTAATAACCCATACAACAAGCATTACATAAAAATAACACATATGGAAAAGCAAAGTAGGTTTACCTTTTGGAAAATGAAGGTTGAATTCACGGAGAACGCTGCATTTTACAAACGTTTACCTGTGTTTTGCTAACGGAAAACCGGACGTTCTCTGTGTGTTTTCGCATCGGTAAATCCCAGTATCCGTTTAGTTATTCGTTAGTTTTTCTTCGCCGAAAACAATTCATTTTCTGGTATTAACCGCTCGGTTAACGCATGGCAAACAGTTTGTTTTCGTTTTGTGCATTGGCATTTCTCGAGTGAACAACAACGTATTCACCTGAATTAACGGCTGAAAATACGCAGTTTCCGGGAAGGTTAATGTGTATAAATAAAGGAAAACGTAATGTTTTCCTGGGTTTGCCGTTCGTGTAACGTACAGAAAATGTAATGTTTTCTTCAGTTCGCAACCATTTTTCACCCGGTGAACGAAATGTTCAAAAGAGTTTAGTGGTCGAACGCATGCATTTTCCGACATTTTTCCACGATGGTGAATTCGAGAAAATTAGTTGAAACGCATTTTTCGGGGTTTTACCATTTACATGTATTGCTGATCGGTTAACTTTTGGAAAATACCATGTATTCTGCCATTCACAGCCGTTTTGCGTTCGGTTAATCGCTGTTCGACCCAATTAGTGCAAGTGACCCGATAAGCCCAATTTCCTCAAATGATCCAGACGGCTCAAATGACTGATTTGCCTGAAATGACCTAATCGGGGTTAATCTCCTAGACTAGACAAGATATCTACTGGCGTTTTCATGAAGCAGGATTAAGAGCAGGAAATAATGATCACGATTGACGAACGTCTTATTTTCAGGGCGTTGACCGTCATCATTTTCCAGAAAAAACACTCTAATAATGCATTGCTGAGACGCGTTGGAAAACAGCAGAAAAACGTTCCGGAAAACGAACTATTCATTAGCGTTTCTATGAGGCAAGAAAACAATCGACGAACATCGTGTGTTCTTGCCATTCGTCATTAGTAATTCTGTGTGAAAACGGTTAGAAAATGGCAGCACTCGTGCGCTCACGAAAACTTCAGAAAATCGTACAGGAAAACAATGCCAGCTGTTCACGAGCCTTTCAATGGGGCAAGAAAAGAATAGACGAAGAACACGTCTTCATGGCCTAATCGTAGTCGTTAGGAATTCTGTTAGAAAACACTTGGCAAGTGCAGCGTTTGCACGCTAAGGAAAACAACAGAAAAACGTTCAGGAAAAAAAGCAATTCACTCGCGTTTTCGTGGAGCAGGAAAACAATCGACAAACATCATGTTTTCATGGCATTCACCATTAGTTGTTCTGTGAGAAAACGCTTGGCAAGTGCAGCTTCCGCGTGCTTAAGAAAACTATAGAAAAATTTTCACCAGCGTTCTCGTGGAGCCGGAAAACAATCAACAACTATCATCAGCGTCTATGAATATATGAAAGTCATATATTTGAACTGTGGTTAAAGAGCGAGTATGAGAGCGATCTTTGCAGTAATGAACTCTACTTAAGCGTTGATTCATCATCTCACGGGTATATTACGAACCAACCTAATGACCAGCTCTCAGTTGGCTTCTTAGCCCAGTTGGTAGAGCACTGCACCAGTATCGCAGAGGTCATGGGTTCGTATCTCGTAGAGGCCTGAAGTTTTTACAGCCCTCATTTTCACTACCACTTCAGCCGCGGTAACGAACACCAAGGTGGTGTTCGTTACCGCGAAGATCGTTCTGATACTCGTTCTTTAACCGTAGTACAAATATATGACTTTCATCTATTCACAAACGTTGATTCATCAATTGACGGGTTTATTACGAACCAACATAATGACCAGCTCCCAGTTGGATTGTTAACTCAGTTGGTAGAGCACGGCACCGGTGTCACAGAGATCATGGGTTCGAATCCCGTACAGGCCTGAATTTATTTCAGGCCTCATTTTTATTACCGCTTGAGAGTGTGCGTCCATAAACTGATCAAGAATTCAGCGGTAAATTTCAAATTTTCAAAAATTTCAAAATCGCCCAAACTTTGGCTATTAGTAGTCCATATTGAACTATTTATCGCTATGGGGTTGATTTGTCAAATGGTGTTTTCTTTCGGCAGAAAACGAATGATAACCGATTTCAGGGCAAAGTATTGAAAAATTAGACTAAAAAACTAGCCATTTTGAAGCTGACGGCTTGCCGTAACTATAAACCCAGAAGAGAACCACTTGCAATCAGCTTATTCTGTAATGTTTGCAGGTTTCATATTATAATTCCTATGACATTTGGAAAACAATAAGGTACTGAGTGAGACCTGAAAGGAAGCCCTCTGTTTTTCCATGGAAATAACTAGTAAACTTCAAAAAATAATTTACCCTACTACCTTTATCACAAATCAAATGAAATGTTTTTGCTTAGAATGCAAAAGAAGGGGGATTTTAGCTGATATCGATATAGTTTTTTTTTTGTGGGGAAATTAGGTTGTGCTATGTGAAAGTGTGCTCAAAATTGCAATTTTTCGGGAAATCAAACAAGAGATTGCGTGACCGACGGTGACAGACAGCTCTATCATTCCAGCCCAAAGCCCCAAAGTCGATTAAAATGTATCTTCTTGTTATGGCGGAGTTTTGTTATTTATCAATTTTTTGAGAAAATACAGCAGCTAATGGAATGCTTGTTATATTACTAACTTGGATGGTATTTTTATGTGAACAGTCCATAATTATGCAGCACATTTACAGTATTTTTTCAGGTGAATGATGCTGTTTTACAGGTACAAGGGTTAATCAATTGATACCATTTCTATTTTAGAACAGCCGCCAGCTGGAGATAATTTATATTTTAAAGAATCAAAATCTCATCACTGATCACTAGGGGCTATGCAATTGTTGATCTAAAAGCCTTGAAATGAACTATTTATCATTGTTGTTATGGTTGCTATTCATAAACAAGTTGTGATCCCAATTCAATTGTGGGGAATTTTTCTCACGGCCTGTCTCACGCTATGCAACTCAGCAATGGCGTTCTCATGCTCCTTTCATAGAATAACTGGAACAGACTGCTCGTCTGATATGTTAGATAAAAGCAAGAGTCTTGAAATTGTTACTTTACGAAATTGCTCAAAGGATATTTCGAATGATTGTTCTCACTGGTCATTTTCTGGAGTGAAAACGGAAAGTGAACTTATACTTGCTAGAGTGGGTGTTTTCCGCGAGGACGAGACGCAGAGTTTAGACACAATCTGCTCACACCACCGCCGTGAACTCGGACCTGGCTGGCGGTAAAACCTTTCCAAGTGTTGTGTGCCACAAATCTTATCCCCACATGGAGCAAATAGAAAAGCGGATCGAGGAATTTCGAAAGTGGTGAATTAATTCTCAGCTCCGCTGTCCCTGACCACTGTAGAGCATACGCTCTGAGTGATCCTGACGACCCAAATTATTCTGTGACTTGTGGCTACGCCCATTGTGACAGCTGTGACCGCTGGTTGCTTGTCTCGTCTGTCATGAGGGAGATTGAGGAAGGCTTAGAAACGGCTGAATGCTCGGACAATGAAAATGAATAACTGTCTTTTGTTATTTCCCAGGCCAAACAGAGCATTGAATGCTGGAAAGCCCATTTATCGTGGTCTATAAATCAGGATGAATGCAGACTTGACATCATGAGCGGCCTCAGCGCCTCACCCATTTTTCTAGTACTTGACTGGGTGATGAAATATCTTCTACGTAAGTTCCGGGAAAGCCAGTCGGATTGGTTTGGTAAAAGAGGTATATCGTGGCATATAGCAGTGGCGACTAAATGCAACAGCGGAGAAATGGAGATGATGACATTCGTTCATGTGTTTGAGAGTGCTACCGCCCAAGACAGTAGCTCTGTGTCAGACATACTTGATGACATCTTTAGTCAACTCAAGACTATTATGCCAGAACTACAGACCATCTATATTCGAGGCTACAACGCTGGATGTTATCATCGTGCGCAGACTCTGATTACAGCTCCTCAGATTACTAAACGTCATGACCTTCAGATCTATCCGATTTACTTTTCTGAGCCACAGGGAGTCGAGGAAAGGGCGATTGCGATCGCAAGGCAGCCACTATAAAGTCACAGATGGTGAAATATCTGAAATATGGACACCACATTGAGATTGCTGCATTGATGAAAGAAGCTATGGAGTCTTCCAGGGGTGTGCGCGGCGTAATTGTAAAAGTGTGCAGTCCTCCCGATGCTCCATCCATCAAGAGTTTCAAGTGGGAGAAGGTGAGTTTTGTCAGAAACCCTTGCTACGGCCAGGAAGGGATAAGAACGTGGAGAGCCTACGACATTGGCCCTGGAAAAAGTATTCCTGGACAAACTGCGATGTCCGTGAACAATCGGAACTGCCGACGATGGAGATCAGGCCCTCGACCAAAGAGACTATCACAAGCTTTGTTCCTATAGTACCCAGACGAATAGGTGGCCGAACCTCCGCAGCTGATATGGAAGGCAACTCCGATTGTGTAGATGAGTCTTCAGATGAGTCAGGCGTTGATGTTGATGTTGTTAACAATTGTCCATTATTTACATGTGTAGAAGAGGGATGTGTCAAGACGTTTATACGGCATTCATCGCTGGTTCAACACTTGGGCTATGGAAAGCACAAGCGTGCTCTAGAGTATGAAACGCTCTTTGACAGGGCCACGATAGAATACGCGACTAATCTGGATTGCGGCGCGAGTAAATGCCCAACGGTCCTAGAAGGTAGTAAACCATCACTACCAACTGTGCCCACTACTCTTCCGATGGGATGGGCACTGAAATCGACACAGTCCCGTAGTACAAAGGTTACTGACAATCAAAAGCAGTACCTCAATTCCAAGTTTCAAAATGGAGAGAGAACAGGGAAGACAGGCGGACCCGACTGATGAGGTATCTAAAGCCATGAGGAATGCAAAAGATAGCAATGGGGAGAGACTATTAAGCTATGGGAATTTTCTCACAAACCAGCAAATTAGCAGTTACTTTTCTCGCCTTGCTTCTAAGCCAGCATTCAGCATTCACATTTAATCATATATGACTCCTACAACATCTGTGAGTTAGTGTTGAACTCTTAGCTCGGCCCCTTTTCTGAACCTATGTTACGGGGTATCTGTGAATCCTTTGGTCTTGACATATCGGAAATTACAGTTCTAAGTAAAAAGCCATTTGTGGCTTTGCTCTCAAACCTGGTACAAGGCTGTACCTGTAGCTGTGGTAAGCGCTCATAACTGTAGTCAGTACACGTTATTACTACCTGGCAGCTCGATTTCATCGTATCTGGCCACCAAAATGATTCTCGTCATTTTTTGGCGAAACACCGAGTTATTTGACAAATGAACCTTATGTAGAGATAAATACTATTATAGGGACGACTGATAGCCGGAGTTTGAACAATTTCGAGTTTTCGCATTTTTGCCCCTAATTTACGACTTCGTTTGATCCTTGGAGACATTCGCTCTTAGTTTGTTGTAAAATTGAGAAGTATCTGTTCCGTAACATATATTTTGGTGTCTAGTATCTAAGTTAGTTGTTGCGAAACTTTTTTATGAATGGTTTGTAGAAGGCTTGTAAGCCAATTAAAAAACACAGTGGCGTAAACAAACCCACTTGAAAGCCAATTTACCGTAGGAAAAAATAAACCGGCCAACCTCGGGCTTGAAAATGCTCCCCGAGTCTTGCAACCTCGGGAAGAATTTTCAAGCCCGAGGTTGACCAGCTTACAGTTTTTCACTAGATGGACTTCCCACCCGGCAAACCACACGAGCACGTTAACATGTACATGTTAAAGATAAAAATAAAACAAGAATAACGATAAAAACGAAAAGAAAAAAATTAATACATGCAGATAGCAGGACTCAACTACCACAGGAATGACCACTCTATTTTCAATGAGCTTTTTCGTTGAGCATGGGCGGAAATAATAGATCTGTCTGTCACGGTCGTTCGCAAAATCTCTTGTTTGATTTCGCGAATATGTGCAAGTTTAAGCGCTCTCATTAACTACAGCCTTATTTCCCTAGAAAAAAAGTCATACCAGTTAAAAGCCCAATTGTAAAGGGGTTTGACCCCTAAGTTTAATTTAATTTGTGATAAAGGTAGTAGGGTAAAATTGTTTTTTCAAGTAAGGAAGTAATTTCCATAAAGCCTGAAGATGGGGGGATCTTTCAGATTTCGCCCAATGTCAGATTTCTTTTCAAATGTCATAGAAATTACATTGCAAAACCTGGAAAAGTTTTGAAATAAGCTGATTGCATGTGAATATCTTCTGGCTCTTTATTTAAGGCATCAGGTTTTCCTGAAAATTGCTAGTTCCCAAGCCTAATTTGCTCACATCTGGCCCTGAAATTTAGTATCGCCATTTTCCGCCTAAACAAAAATCTATTCGAGAAATGAAGCACAAAGCGATGAATAGTTCAGTATGGGCTATCATTACATAACTCGGGCAGTCAGAGGGCCAATAACTAAAATCAACCAATCGAAATGCTCTATTGCCGGTCAATATTCTCTCAGTATTGGACCGGGCATTGTCCCGAATGGTCCCGAATGATACCGCTCTTGTGTCCCTTCGAACTTCAGTCGTGTAATAAATCTCTTATTAACCAAGCTTGCTCGGGACCGTACTGGAAGAATATCAGCCCTCGGTCTTTTTTTTACGGACCGAGCACAGCGAGGTCCGTACTGTCAAGACCTCGGGCCGATATTCTCCCCGTATGGCCCTCGCGCTTGGTTAATAAGATATATTTAGTAGCCGGAGTTTGAGCAAATTTCGCTTTTCATATTTTTGTCGCTAGTTTCCGATTTTGTTTGATTCTTGCTGACACTCACTCTTAGGTCGTGTTTGTTACTGCGAAGATCGCTCTCATAGTCAACAAACATCATGTTTTCATGGCATTCACCGATGGTAATTCTGCGGTAAAACGCTTGGAAACTGAAATCCAGCTTTCGTGCGCTCGGGAGAACTATAGTAAAACATTTAGGAAAACAAGCTATATACTAGCGTTTTCGTGGAGCAGGAAAACAATCCCAAACATCGTGTTTTCATGGCATTCACCATTAGTTATTCTGTGGGAAGACGCTTGGGAATGTAGCGTTCACGCGCTCGGGAAAACTTGAGAAAAACATTAAGGAAAACAGCTTTTCATTGGTATTTTCCTGGTGCTGAATAACATGCGATGAACATCGTGCTTTTCTTCAGCTTTACTGAGAGCGAACAATGAATTTGTCGTCCGTTTCCAGATATCTGAAAGCGTTGGTATAATGTTAAATTTTTCAGTCATCCACCATTTCGAACCTTGATACCCCCAGTAAACAAAGCAGATGAGCAAGCGTGGTTGGAAATCAATTTGCCAAAGAATGCAGTACTTGAACAAGTGCTTGTTCGTTAGTTCAGACGAACTTTGTAAGCCAGAAGTTTTGGGTAAAGGTGTCCAGGCCTTCCAACCTTTCTTCAAGACTTTGCGCTCGGTGAAAATCATAATCTTTGAACACACTATCCAGCTCTAGTAAAAAGGAACTTTTTTGTCACGTGCAGCATTTCAATTTCAAAAACATGAACAGCCCACTTATCTTTGTACTGTGTACTTTTAGGCTTCGAAGGTTCAAAGCCAAACACTTCCTTGTGGTAACTTTTTTAGTTCAAAACCGGGTAGACTTACACATTGCTAGTTCTTCCGCTTCTCAAAATTGCAATTGGAGAGGGCAATGGAAAGTGCTACTGCCTCTGATTAAAATGAAAACACTTCTCATTACATTGGCTAGCAAAATGTACATGTGTTAATGAAGCAAAAGAAAGACAAACTAAATATATGCGTGATTTTCCACTTTCCTCGTGATCAAGAAACCCTGATAAAACACTTGCCCTTTTTATGAAATGCTACCTCCAAGAACTTTAGCTGTAGTTCCGAAGCTCTTTTCTAAAGGACTCAATAAAACAGTTGTTTGGTGGAAAACCTGTAAACTAGCTTCTAGCTAAGTGTTTCTCCACGTTCAAAACTGTTTATTATGTTTACTATCATTATAAAACAGACTCAGTCTAGGAATCATGATTACCCGTTAAGTACATGTTAAATTACATTTCTTTCCATTTCTTAGGTATTTCTTATGACCTCAAAATCTCTTTATTAACAGTGCAATCTCGTTAACTTCGGTTCTAGGCTCCTTCTTTGATTTCTTGCATCAGAAAGAGTTTGTAAGGCTGCAATTTTTGTTAAAGCTGAGTGTGAGGTGTTTAAACTTAGGGGTCTTCGACAACCATAATATGGGATTGAAAGAAAGTGGCATTGTTGTTAGAGCGTGTGAGTTGGACAGAGGCAAATTTACCCTGTCAAAGGTTATAGCATCAACCACAAAACCTCTAAACAATTGCTCAGCAGGAGGACAAATTTACTTATGGTGATTCCCTTGTTTTGCACTGCGCAACCTTTTCTGCGCATAACATTGCAACATCGAAGATGGCGGCCATTCTTCCCGCGAGCGTTAGAAGGACAAGGGCCGCTTTTGCAAAGCGAAAGCTTTTATTCGCAATAAGAATGCCAAAAATTGGCTGAAAGCTTCCTGGTCTGCTCTTAAGAAACAAGAAAATGAAAAGAATATGCATGATCCGGATGTCCCCAGTGGATTTCCACTTTGCAGCCGTCGAGTTGTAGAATTAAATGTCCTCACTGAGGTTTTCGATGGACGCTGTGAAGCCTGTGGGGCAGCTCTACGGCTCTCCGACTGCATATGAGAAACACTGTCTGGGCTAGGATCCTTACTCTACATATGCTGTTCAAACTCTGAATGTGGAGAGACAAATGTCGGTCGAACAAACAAGACCCACCGTAGCACCGGAACAACGCGAGGGAGAGCAATCTTTAGTGAAAGCAGGAAGCTCGCTGCAGGTTTGTTTACATTTAACGTTGAGAAAAATATTGTTTTCCAGCATCTATTTAAGATCTAGCCAATTTTTTGAAATGTTGAATGGACATATCTATAGGAATGCTACACGTAGGAATAGGTCCTACCCACGTAAACGAGTTGTTGTCATCCATTAATATACCATCACTTGGAGAGTCCACGCTGAAGGTTCGCGAGACGGAAGTAGGGCCCCAAATTAAAAAGTTGACAAAGGAATCATGTCTGGAAAGTTTAGAAGGCGAAAGAAACCTGTGGAAAGATGATAATGAAAAGGGAAATGTGGAGATAGGAGTATCATATGACATAGGATGACAAAAAAGGGGAAAAGCCCACAACAGCCTGACAGGTACACTGCAAATTCTACATCTGAAAGAATTGAAAAGGGCGCATTTGGATATGCATTTTCATACAAAGCTGCTATTTTTTTTCTCTGGATTGTTCTTTAGCTTACTGACAGTTCTGGTGTCAGCCAATAGTCAAAATTAATTAAACAAATGAATAAAATATTATATCCTCACTTTCACCACTAGGTGTTGGTTCCATGGTTGGCCTAAAAACTGTCAAGGTGATTTGCTATGGTTCAAGGTCAAAAAGGTAATGTACATACATATATTTTGTCTACTAGCACCTTGTTGTAAACAACTAGAGCTATGTTTTTTTTTCAATTTGACCAAAAAAGTACAGAATCATTCGACATATGACCTCACCCATATTTGCCTCCTATTGAAAGTGTTACCCAGGACCTTTACTCACAATGTCTTTTGTAAAGGTGTGCAACATGTGAAACTGCCAGCAGACAGTCAAAAAAACCTCACATACACGACTGCAGGCTCAACTGGGAAGGCTCGTCAAAAGCTATGGAGGCTGATGTTTGTGTTGATCTAGTCAAAAGGCAATTACTAACCAGGTATGTAAGAGTAAAAATAAAAAATAAAATAACAATTATAATATAGTTGTTAACATGTTAAAATCACAGTTTATTGCTGCAAAGAGAGACTTGTGGAATCTGTTCTTATGATATCAGTGTTATAGTAATGACACTTGAGCCATAAACAGTGGAAAGCCTTACAATCCCTTACACCCTTGGTAATAAGGATTCAAAATTTGACAAGAAAGCAAACATAAAAATGCACCTTCATTTTATAATATGAGTATGTTAAAAATGCAGAAAAGAAAATACTTTAGGATAATGCCATGGTGTAGTTTGAATGCCCTCACTTTTTATGGCAAAAAAATTTATTTTTGTGGTTTTACTCTGCTTAACAGTTGTGGAGAAAAAATGTAGTTGTATCTGTTCTCGTTGGGGATGATGACTCGTCCACCATGAGCAAAGTGAGGATAAATGTTGAGCATGACGTTGAAAAATGGTCAGACGTAGTCCATGCTGAAAGATCCTTTGGTAGCTCACTATACAGCATCAAGACCCAAAAGAAAGCCTGACAGATATGGTGATACAGTATTTCCAGCGATGCTTTGGTTACGCACTAAAGCAGAGTAAGGATGATGAAGAAGGTGTGCGAAATGGTGTGAAGTCTATTGTGCCCCATGCTTATGGTGACCATTCTTCCTGTGGCAACTGGTGTGGCTACTTAAAAAATTCTGCATCCTACAAACACAGAGGCCTTCCCCATGGCAAGGATCTGATGGACAAAAGCTTGAGGCAGTCCCTGGAAAAGATCCTAGAAGTAAGTACAGTGTACATGTATGGTGGCACAGCTCGCTCCTCACAAATTCCCTATTCCCACCATTTTACATGTAGTAGAGGAACACAACTCTTAGAAAATAGTGTTCGTGCTTATGATTGTATTCTAATTAATAACTGCAAGGGATAAACTTATAAGTGTTAGGGGACTATCAAACTCTTTCTCAGTTTCACAAGCTTTTATGAGATACCAAATTTTAGTGAATAAAAATCATTTGTTTCTTCAATGTAGATTTATGCTTCAAATGCCAAGAAGCTAGCTGACCCCTTGGGTTGAACCAGGTAAATGAAGCACTCAACAACACTATAGGAAGCAAAGCTCCAAAGACCAGACACTATGGATCTAGCGAAAGCAATGACTTCCGGTGTTGCATGTGCTGTTCGCCAAAAGAACTTAGACCAATCTAATGTTTCTCAGGTGAGCAGATATAATATTATGAGCATTTTGTACACTTCCCAATTTGTGAGATCCATAATTTGAACATTACACATTATCCACCATGTCCAGTGTTGTACTACCAGTACCTTGCATATCATAAGTCACCAAAAAAAAAAAAAAACAAATCAGTAATACCTCACAATATTATAACTTAGAATATGGTTTTCACTAAGACTGGTGAATTTCTCTTAGGCTTTTATGAAGACACAACTATCTCCAGGTTCCATTTCTTTAAAGTTTGCAAAGAAAGTGGACAAGAAAACTCAAAGTTTGAAAGAGAAACAGAAAACAAGAGAGTACAGAAGGAAAAGAATTGAGAAGAAAGAGAAGCAGTAGAAAAAGACAAAACAGCTTGAGAACAGAGAAGGGCAACAGTATAGTTGTGGAATCGGCTTTTATGGACACAATGCTGCTGCTCAGGAAATTCCAGTACCACCTGCAGCCTCAAAGATTGAGAAAGTATCATTGACCAAAGACTACCATCAAATCATATTTGATTTGGAAACATCTGGAAGGGAAAATTAGCTTTGCAGGGTGGCGGCAGCTAGTTTAGTAAAAATGTAACAAAGTGAATATAATGATGTTTGTCTTCGCAGGGTATTTCTGAATTGCACATTAGAGAATAATTATGTTTAATGATGGAATTGTTTTTCTATTTTGCTAGATTGCTGAATACTCATCCTGATAATTTGCATCACATAGATTCCTTTGTTTTATCGTGCCTTGTTCTTAAAGTGCACCTAAACCCAAAAACTTCTTTTTGCTTAAGGGTATTTTTTGGAGTATTTCTTTGCAAAAACGTTTTGATTTGCTCAAATCTTCAACTTTCTGTGCCCAGTCAAAATGAGGAAAGTCTGCCGCCATCTTGGCTCACGACCGAGTTTAAAGAGGAATGGTTCTAGTGGGTAATGTGGCGTCAAATTAAGAACACAAACGTTTACATTTCGCACATTTTCATTTGTTTGGGAGGGTTGTAGTTGATATTTTCCAAAAATATGCCGACTAAGTGTGTCGGACATAGGACTATGTAGCAATGTGCGAAATTTGCAAGAAGGTATCGCGCTTCATACATTCCTCCTACAGCACACCTAGTTGGCATATTTCGGACAATATCGACGACAACCTTCCCAAACAAGTGAAAATGTGTGAAATGCACACTTTCATGTTCTCGAGTTGACGTCACATTACCCGCTATAGAACCATTCCTCTTTAAACTCGGTTCTGAGCCAAGACGGCGGCCGATTTTCTGTATTTTGACTGGGCACAGAAAATTGAAGATTTGAGCAAATAAAAAATTTTTTGCATAGAAATACTCCAAAAAAAAAACCCTTTTTTGTTACGCGAAAAATTAAATTTGGGGTTTAGGTGCCCTTTAAAAAAAATAGGTGAGATGCAAATTAGCAGGACAGGTATTCAGAAATGGCTCCTATTTTTACTTTAGATATACCCTGCATAGATGCACTAAGCTTTTTTATTACACTTTTCTTTGTATTATCTTTATAAAGTAATAATTGGATTACAATATTGTAAAACAGGTAATAATGCTGAAATCCCACAAATTGAAGCAACAGATGGTAAAGATGAGTTCTCTATTTATATCAAGCCCTGTAATGTAATATCACCAGAAGCATCTGCTGTGAACAAACTCACCTTCCAAAGAGGAATACTGTTTTATGATGGGAAGCCAATCACTGATGCCATTGCAACTGATGTGGCCCTGAAGACCTTCATTGAAAATTGAAAATCAAGAATGCCTTGCATTTTAGTTGTACACAATTGCAAATCCTTTGATGCCAGGTTCTTGGTGCAAGCAGCAGAGAAAAATGGAGTCATGGAGGACTTAGTCAAAACAGTTTCTGGCTTTACAGACTCTCTTCCAGCATTCAGGGAATTGCTTCCTGAAAGGAAATCCCATAGCCAAGAAAACCTTGTACAAGATCTTCTGTGTAAATCCTATGAAGCTCACAATGCTCTTGCAGATGTGCAAACACTCTACCAGCTATAGTGAACAAGTTTCTAAATGTCAAACTGATACAAAAGCTCAGCTTCAAAGTTTCATGGGTGGCATCCTATCAAAAGCTCCTAAAAGAAAAGAAACTTCTGGTGAATACCCTGCAGCCATTAGTTAGAGAGAAGTACATTTCAGCCTCAATGGCCATTAAGTGTACAAGCTCAGGTTTGGGTCTCCCTCACCTACAAGTGGTATGCCAAAGAGGCAAGGAAGAAGGGGTGAAGCAAGTTCTGATGGAGAGGTTTGACAACAAACCCAGAGTCTCCTCAAACAAGCGGGTGCTGGCACAAATATGTCAGCACTCTATAGATAATGCAAATTAAGATTGTGATTTGCGCAGTTAATGTTTTGAAATAATTTTTGCACAGAAAATGTAGTAGTCAGAATGAGGACCAGTGAGACATTGAAGTGTGGTTCTCAGTAAGTATAAAAAGCAAATTTTAAAGTACAGTTTGTATTTTTCAGAGTATACTACATTCTATTATATATATCACTTTTCGATATTTCATATTTCATATTTCCACCGTGAGTTTTGACTTATTAATTACGTGATTACTCATTGTATACATTGTTAGTTTTAAGGGCCTCACTGAAAACCGCTATGGCGAGCTGGGCTCCTTCTTTAAATATTTCTTTATTAAAAACTCCTATTAGAGTGATGGATGAAGAATTCCCATTTTGCTGTGTATAGAAACCAAAAAAGAAAACATACAAAAAATAGGAATCAACAGTCTTTTTTTCAAGTTTCTTTGTCAAGCCTTTATTGCCCCAAAGCAAAAAATATTGAACCCTAGCTCACTGGAATTAACAAAACGCCAGCGCAACAAAACAGTTTCAACTAAAGGTTTATAGCTTCAAAATCTCATCAAATCTTGACTTACCTCATATCTGTTATTTATGCAGGCTTTCCAAGTATGAATTTCTGTGTTGGCGATATAAAAAACATGAAAACAACCGAAAACAAGCTTAATATCGAGTGCATACTTCGAACACGATGGGCACCATTTTGTGTCTCGTCCCAGTCCTAACCGTGCAAATTCTCTATCCTGACCGTGATCCCAAAACCATGTCCACCTTTCAAGCACGGTGACACCCGGTTTTTTTTTTTTTTTTTTTTTTTTTTTTTTGGTATTTGCTATGAATAGTCTAAGAAAGAACATATTTGAAGAAGGAACAACTTTGATAGTAAAACAATTTTTTTTGGAAAATAGTTCCGTACTTGGTGTATTTTGGCCAAGGCGAGGACTTCAAGCTAACCACGAAACTGTCCGAAAAAGTGCAAAATCCCCACAACCAGGCCATCAAAAACAGCTAAAAAGAAGCAATGCTACTTATTTTGATAAAAAAAGCTTTAATTTTAAAGTAAAATTTTGTCTCTTTCCAGTTACCAAGGCTAAATTCTGTATAAAGGTGATTTTGTTTCGAATTTTTAATGCACAACCAGTAAAAATACCCCATTTTAAGAGCCTGCAGACGCTTAAACAAGCACGGTGACCCTATTTTTTTTATTGCATTTTTTTAATTTTTATATCATGAATTACCCTAAGTCACTTTGAAGTCGACTTAAATCGCCTAAAGTTGCAATGTTCTTTTAGCCAATTTTGCTTAAGTCGCCTTAAGTCACCTTAAATTGCTCAAAGTCGCCCAAAGTTAAGGCGACTAAAAGCCCCAGAGTAGGCCTGAATTGGGAAACAAAATGTACATGCTAACAAGTCTGGTGTAGAAAGACAAGACAAAAAATTTATATCCGAGCCTACAAATTGTCCGACCTACAATTCTGCAGACTTTCTTGTCTAAGTTTTTAATTTGGTTTATGACTTGTACCTCCATCACTGATCACACAGGTGTAACCTTATCCAATTTTTACATAGGTTACATAAGTTAAATTGACCACTCCCCATAAGGGCTTTTCAGGGCCAGCACCCCCCCATCCCACCCCAGGGGAGGACATCCACCACACAGTAGTCTCGTGCGTAGGAAATTAACGTCTGCTACCCCTAACCCTGCAGGAGACGAGGCCTACGGTTTATTTGTCCTTATCCGAGAAGACTAGATTATCGATCCATTTCTTGTTCTAGAAAGGTAGCAAATTCCCCTTAGTTATTTTGAGACCATGAGTATTGATCCGGCCGGGGCTTGAACCCTCGACCTCTCGCACAACACAATCCAGCGTTCTTACCAATTAAGCAAACAACTCTGATAGGTCTTATAAGGGCAGAAGATGTCTTACAGCAGCAAGGCGTACGTCAGTAAGCGTAAATGGAATACTGGAGAATTTGCAATTGCCAGCATCTATTTATGCTCCTGCGGATAATGCTCTTCAGGAACGTTTTCTTTGGGTAATGAGACGTTTTTACAAGTAACATCGATTTTCGGCTATCTCTTCGTAGAAGAGATCAAAGAATATTTCTTGAACTCTGGGCGTAGAATTCTACCCTTACTCTCCCTCAGAAAAGAAATGGCATCAACATCTGGGACCTGGAACGAATTTAAAAAAGAGATTGACTCAAGGAGATCCTGATATTAACAAGCTGGACTGAATTGCCAAACAACATGACATCGTCTGTGCCAACGCTAGGAGTTTATAAAACAAGTGCGTTGCTGATGACAAGATGGTGAAAGCTGTCAGCAACTTGGCGGGCAAGACGACCTTGATGGAGCAAATAGCAAAGAAAATTATTCAAGCTAAAAAACCACTCAGGTTGTAAAACGAGCAATCAACCCGTAATTAATAAACCTCTTTATTAAACATTCTCAAAAATGTAACTATACTAAATCGTCAAACGTGTATTCCACCAATGGCAACGTGAATATCACGTTCCTTAGCACACTAGAACGTCGTTCGAGCTGTAAAACTTCAATCTCTCATACACGATTCTTTTAAAAAACCTTAAACATAAAATCGAAGCATTGTTTCTTTATCTTACTAATTACTTAACGTATCTACATTGCTCATGTCCACATCTTCGTCCAAAGGCAATCGTGCATATCCATAAGGATACGAAATGAAAGTCTCTCTGTTCGCTACCCGCTTGTCAAAGACCCGCAGTCCGTATCGTTTGACTAGTTTCACAGTTTTGACTTCTTTACTGGAGGCTTCTCTGATAAAGCGTGACTACATCTCAATTGCGCCTCTCATCTGCAAGAGGGCGCTTAATTTCGTCCCAGACATTTATAAGCACGACCTCCTAGTTCAGTAAGTTTCCGTGGCTTCCCGCTTCCCTTTTTTTCCGCCGATTTCTATTCTGACTGAGAGTGCCTCCTCCTGATATTCTCAGGCCTTGTCATATTTATCAAGTGATCTGCACAATGTTCTTAGGTTTCCGTCTCTTGTTGCTTCTCCTTCTTTATCGCCGATAGTTTAGACGAAATACGAAAACATGGTACGTTCAGGAGAGGGTTGCTCAACAGTTGAAACAGTTCGTGTGGAGCTGTGATTTGTTGTGCTGTGGATTTGTTGAGGCGTTCCCCAAACTTGCCCCAGAAGGAGTTTAACATCAATAAAGCCACCGACGGTTTTACGACCTGCGTTCTTCTGAATCTGCTCAGAAACTAACTTGATTTTCTCCCGCTCCTTATACTCTCGCACATACCGAGCCTGGATCGGAGTTTTCTCATTGTCACCCACGATGGTCAACAGCTAGCCTCTTGATTAATTTTCAGCCAGGTGTTGACACAATTGGCACAACGTCTCTTGACTCTTAATTCTTTGGGAAAGTGGCACACCTCGTGAATTCTTACCATGGGTGAGTTCCCAAAGTTCTCCTATGTTGCGGTCGGGATGTTCACCAGCCTTCACCGCGATCTTGAAAGCATCTAGGACATCCCTGCCAAACGCAACCATAAAACTCGAGAATGGTACGTGTACAAGTGTCATATCTATCAATGTACATAACGAGTTGAACTGTTATGCCATCCCTCCCCCCCTTTTCAGGAAGTCAATTACCATAACTTATCCAGTGCTTCCCAATAAAGATAATGGCGTAATCTTTCATTCTTGTAAGCTTTGTAGTGGAATTGCTGAACTGCAGAAACTCGGCCATTCGAAAAGATAATTTAAGAGCTCTACTCCTAAGAATTCTAGGTCCAGCCATTCCTAGTTAAATTTTTTCTAACAAAATTGAAAAATTATGCTCAAAAGAACACAGTAACATAAACCACACTCTGTAATTGTGATTACCCTTTTAGCTTTGCCAATTTCGTTACTTGTATAGAAACCAAATCAAGGAGTTACCACCTGGAGTTTTCAATGACAGCTCCGGGTAGACTCGCCTGTACATAACAAACTCAGGCGTTAATATCTGACCAAGTGGAGCCCAATTCGGTCTGTAATCATACGATCGATCAACAAAATGGGACAACCGCGAAGCAAGAGGTCCGGTTACCAATTGATCAAAACTATGACAAAAAATCGACAAAGTAACTAGACATCGCTCATAGATTTTCGTAAAAAAAAAAAAAAAACAATTAACTCGGCGAAGTCCGCAATACCACCTTATCGTTCTTTTGTGCTTAAGAAATTTCTGGCTAGTAGCAACCGCACTAAGTTACTCGGAAGCGAAATAGCCCTATTTAACTTTGATAATGAAGGTATGCTATGGTCTCTTTAAATCTCATCAGGGCTAAAAAAAAAACTTAGGTTTAGTAAACCAGAGAAGACATTAGATTAAGGATATATCCCTCTCGTAGTGACTTGGATGACAACCAAATAGAGGAGCTACCACCTGGAGTCAGCCATTCGAAGAGACGTATTGCAGAATTTTAAATTTTCTTTGGCCAGACAGAAACTGGGATAACAAAAATACATAGATGATAAAATTGATGTTTAACCTAAATTTAGGATATATCCACCATCTACAGACTTGAGACAACTTGATGAAGGAGCCACTACTTGAATTCTTCCCAAATACAGCGATTATCAGTCAGTTGTCATAAATCTATCAACAACAGCTTCCGTTTGGTACGAAGAAATGCTCAGATATTTGTCCATTTTCTGTCCTGAAAAATGGAGAGCGAGGCTAGAGGGAAACTGCAAAACACAAGGCATTCGCGCAGTATTAAAGATCGTATTTAGTACGACCAGAAGGCACTCTCAATCCAGCTGGACAGTACAGTGCAGTTTACAGGAGTCACTGTGAATGTGGTAAAATTTAGATTAGTGAAACAAGAAGACCTATGCAGAAGAGAATGAGAGAACACGAAAGAGTTATATGTTTAACCCGTAGCGAGACCTCCACCGTTTTTAAGCATGCCAACAGGACCGGCCACCGTTTGCCTCGAAGAAATGCTCCGATATTTGTCCGTTATCTGTTCTGCAAAATTAAGAGAGCGAGGCTTGAGAGAAACTGTGAGCTTCAAGGGAAAAAATAATAAAAGGACAAACACTCAGTCTTATTTTTAGGTCAAGCGGGAATATTGTGTTCATTCTCCTTCAAATATTTCATTAAGTACGTTTAATAAGTCATTTAGAAACTTATTGACGAGAAGGAAAGTTAATTTAGGAGTATTTAAGCGCAGGGGTCTTCGAAAGGGATAATACGTGATTAAAAGAGAGCGGAATGACTTTTAGAGCGTGTGAGTTAATCAGAGGAGAGTATCTTTTTTCATTAGTTACAGGTGACTTGAATAAGATATCTTAACCATCACTGGTGACCAATTTCGCCCTCTTAGAGCACCTACTTCATTTGCATTTGCGAAAACATCTTCATGACTGGTAACAATAAAGTAATGTTAGAAGAACTTTCATTAATAACACAATCAAGAAACTGCGTGGAGATTTATTTGGTGCATCTATCACACTGCAAGAGTTGCAAGTTAAAAAAAAACATCTGCGTCTTAAAAATGTGTCTGCTTCACGACACATTTTTAAGCGACTAATACAGGTCATATCACACGCTTAATTGGCAGGATTCGAAATCCCACTGCCATTGCTATCAATCCCACTACTTTAAGAAGAAAAAGGGGTTGGAGGAACACAATTTCCGTTATATCAATCAAGTTTATTCAACCCATATGATCACCCCTTCCAAGGTAATATTATCAGTCCCAATAAATATCAAAAAAAGAATTGTTGAGAAAGACAAATTGACCTTAATCTTAAAATCACGGTGTTGTATTTTATCAATCGTAACTAATCCCACTGTCTCAAAACAGGTTAGCGGATCACCTTTCATGTCATTTTTCCCCTAACAAAAGCAACAAAAAAAAAAAAAAATTGTCCACTTGGATTTCTCGGCATACAAGGTATGCATATGCTGTACTGAACAAAATGGGGCATTCGAAAAAATGATTTAAGAATTGTTTCTTCGAGCTCCCAGGGTCTTCATAAAATTTTTTAATTATAAGAGTACTACAGTACTCTTTTCTCGGTCCGATACCAGGGGTAACTGTTTTTCCAAGCTCCTTGTTTTGCTCTTGTCCCTTACGAAAATAGATAAATCTCAGCCCCCCTCGCCCCAGTGCCTATTTATTTTCTTAGGACACTCCAGAGTCCTATAGTAATATCTGCGTGACACAGAAGCCGATGGCGATGTGATTATAATTTATGACCTAAATTTTTAGAGCTAGTACAAATCAAGCCTTAGACATAACTGGTTTACAACATCACGTACAATACATCATAGACTATAACTTTCTAAACGTATCAAGCGTGCAGATATTTTCCGTAGTTTCAAGAAATGCTCAGTCAGACATCTTTGGCAGAGCAGAAGATAAGCCATCCTAAGGAGGAAAAACGCAACTCTCCCCTTTTCTCCAGAGGGAAAAGCTAAGCAATAACATAAAGGGACTTCATGACACTTTTCAGTTAAATGGTATTTTAAACCCATTCCTAGTTTAGTTTATCTATAACTCAATTTAAACAAAAAATATTTGAAAAGGACAAATAACATAGACTCACACTAAGATCGCCTTTCTTGACACGTCAGTTACGAAGGAACCAGACAGACGCCTGAACACCATGCAGTGTCTACAGAAAACCAAATCACACGGACTAGTGCTTACCGTATGATGCACATCACCCTTGATCAGTAGAGCCCAGTATTGTCTGACCGGGCAAAGCGCCTTGTAACAAAACCGTCAATCCTCTCCGAGGATAAGGAACATTTTCTCTCTTCCCTGAGCAGAGAGCCCATTAGTTTATCTAGCCCAATTTAAACAAAAAATGGTCAAAAGGGTAAATAACATAGACTCACTGTAGGAATCATAATTATCCATTAAGGAGCCTTCTTAGGTTCAGTTTTGTCCATTTCTTAGGTACTTAAATGGAAATCAAATCAAGAAGCTACCAGCTGGAGTCTTCAATAACAACTCCGAGTTGACTGAACTGTAAGTAAGACATTCATAAGGTAAAAGATCTGATGGATTGTTTAGGATATATCGGATATTTTAGCAGAAATATGATTTCAAACAGGTCAGCGGAACACCTTTTTATGGGGTTTTTCCACTGACATATGCAATCATGAGAGATAATAGTCGATTTGGACTTTTTGCATACAATGAATGCATATCCTGAATTGAAAATAATGGGCCATTCGACAAGATGATTCAATAACTGTTTCTCCGAACTTTGAGGGACTTTATAAACCCTTTTAAATAATGTGTAGACGTACTGCAGTACTCTTTTCTCAGTCCGAAACCAGGGGTAACTTTTCTCCCCACTTCTTGGTTTCGCTCTTTTCCGGTGCGAAAATCTCAGCCCCCTGAACCCAGTGCCTATTTATTTTCTTACGACACTCCATATCCCTTTAGCAATATCTGCGTGACATAGAAACCGATGACAATGTCACTATAATCTGTGAATTAAAATATTAGAGCTAGTACAAATCAAGCTTTAGACATTACTGATTTACAACATCACTTGTCCAATCGTCTTGCTTCATTGTCAACTAGACTGGCAAGACTTTCCACAAACGACCGACTGAACACAAGAATCAAAACAGTTATGCTGATGTGAATAGCCGCATAAATATCAGTAATAATAATCTACTTATTGATTGGGTCGCTGTTCCATGACAAGAGCACCTTGTAATTTCATTGCAAGCTGGCTCTGATTAGTTTTAAAAATCTAGATCAAATGTTACATTCGTAGCACTCTCTCGACTTTACTATTTAAGCACAGGTCTCTACAACAATAATCAGGCTTGAAAGGCTGGGAAATTTATCATTCCCAAGACTTGAAATTAAAATAGGGCCTCCAATGGAGTTCAGATTGGTTTAAAGCTAAGGTCAAACTTTAAATTCTTGGCACATCCTTGACGCAGGTCCTTACATGAGAATCAGATAGCAGAGCTACCACCCGGAGCCTTCCATACCAACTTCAAGTTGATAAATCTGTAAGTTAAACTCAAGGATTTAAAGATTAGCTTCATAATTCTTTTTTTAATCTGCCCGCCAATTGCCTGCCTTTTCGCTATTTCCAAATTTCAAGCACAAATTTCTGCTGGCTAAAATGGCCCCTTTTTTATGGCAAACAAAACGAGGCCAGGCATGTTTACATAGTAACTAACAAACCATTGCACTCTCTAAAGAAACCAACTTTACTATTTAAGCATAGATCTTTAAAAAAATAATCAGGCTGGGGAATTATCATTCTCCAAAGCAGGGAATAAAAAGTTTGATCCACTAAATTAAAATGCATGCAGTTAAAAGACTACATATCACCATGCACTTTGTGGTAAGAAATGAGTTGCTGCGCTTTCCAGTGGCGAAATGTACTGCTTGATACTCAAATAGAGCGAACCATCGTATAGTGGTAGGTGAAATGGGCTTCTCGTTTTTGTGGCATAAAACACTTGGAGTTGGTTGGCATTTTTTTCAGTGTCAAGTACTCGAGATTAAGTGCACCAGACCATACTTGTGATTGTCCTCAGTGTTGAGACTAAGGAATTTATTGAGCTTAGGCTGGCTTAGAGAGTGTCAGTTAAGACCAACTCAATGATATTGACCTTTTTATGGTCTATTTTATGTCTTGGATGTAATTATATATTATTCATCTGATAATGTACCATTTGTGGAAAACATGAATGACTGTGTAGGAGGTTACGTAAAAACAAGATTGTGAAGTTACCTGGTGACGTGTTTACTTCACTGGTTGAGCTGCCGAAGCTGTAAGTGAGGATTCTTACTTTATATTTATTTTCACTTGAAAGGATAACATTTTTCCTGGAAAGTTTTTGCGTAAAGTGTTTATTGTTCTTTGTTAGGTCCTCAGCGAGTTTGTTTCCCTTTCCAAAAGTGCGGAGATCCAGGAAAATATTCCTGTAGGGATTGGGTAACAATCAGATTGTAGAATATGTCTTTCTTTTTTAAATTTCAATTTGCAATTTTCCTCCTCCCTTTCGTATTGTTTTTGTATTCACGCGCAGCGCGCCTGATTTTACAAATTAGTCAATCAGGTCAAAGAACTTTAACCTTGACACTGGAAAATTGACGTGGACAGTTTTTCTCGCGCATGTTTGGTTGTTTTGTTTTTATGGGTTTGTTTACTGTTTTTGAGTTTTCGTTCAAGGCAATTTGTTATCCCCCAGTTTGGAATTCTAAGAAGTTTCTCAATTTTTATTTAATCAGAATGTTGTGGTTACTTCAACACATGTTTGTTTAATACATATTTCTGCGGAGTTTCGACACAAGCCTCTTGCTTCGTCAGAGGATTTTTTATAGAGATAAGGGGGTTACCTTTTGGGGTGTTTAATGACAGCACCAAAATTATCCAAATGCTAGTTAACAATTATTTTATGAGAGCAAGTCGAATGTGAGATGATGAATAACCAACAAAGTGGATAGCCCCGAGTTGTTGATAAAAATCTTACACTTTGACAACGAATGAAAGAAAGAAGCCACTTCCTTTCCAAATGGAGGACAGTTCCAATAGCTTCAGCTCAAGTTCTCCAGCGCTTTTCTAGTAAGAGTGTTTGATTTAGTGCTTACTGCTGAAATTCCCCTTTCCCAGTACACAGATAGACAAAACCCAGACACCTGCTCTCCCCTTTACCACTTTATGACCTAGCACAGCCCTTTAGTATCTTTTTGACACAAAGAACATTGACGAAACCTCAAAGCTTCATGAAATAGAATTGTAAAGTGGGTAAAAACCTAGCCCTAAAGAAAATTGCTTCGCAACATCTTGTTCTGGTATCATACATCAGCAAGACTAGTAAAAAACCGGTACGATTTGCAAAATTGAATAGAAACGAGTAGCAAGAGTCACTATAGTTTTGGGAAAGATTATGTAGCTAAAAAATTGCTACCCTATAAACACCGTTGGGTTTCTGTTCTATGTTAACCTTCGACACTCACTGATTTAACCACAAACTGACTCTGAACCTGAAATATTAACTTAAAACAGACCGTAAATTCAGGGTAAACTTCTTTTTGTAGGAACTTACAGTACAATGAGATAGCAGAGCTACCAGCTGGACTCTTCAGTAACAACAGGAAGTTGACTGAACTGTAAGTAAAGTATTCACGGTCCCGCTGTGACTGGTCCCGTAAATTCAGGGTAAACTTCTTTTTGTAGGAACTTACAGGACAATGAGATAGCAGAGCTACCAGCTGGACTCTTCAGTAACAACAGGAAGTTGACTGAACTGTAAGTAAAGTATTCACGGTCACGGTGACTGGCTGTACGCCTTTTTCTAAATTTGTACTAAAATAGACTTTGTTGTTAATAGCAAGCAAAAGGGGGTCTGGGATAATTAAAAATTGGAACCAGTTAACAAAGAATTAGCCATTGGTCCGTCCAATAGAGGACCAAAGAGCCAATACCTCTAGAGGAAAGACCGTATTAATGGCACAGTTTGATCTAAAATAAGAAAAAACAAAAAAAAAAAAAAAACAAAACCAAAAAAAAAACAACAACAACAAAAAAGCAGGGTCTTGATAACCCATACAACAAGCATTACATAAAAATAACACATATGGAAAAACAAACTAGCGTTTACTTTATGGAAAATGAAGGTTGAAATCACGAAGAACGCTGCATTTTACAAACGTTTACCTGTGTTTTGCTAACGGAAAACCGGACGTTCTCTGTGTGTTTTCGCATCGGTAAATCCCAGTATCCGTTTAGTAATTCGTTAGTTTTTCTTCGCCGAAAAAAATTCATTTTCTGGCATTAACCGCTCGGTTAACGCATGGCAAACAGTTTGTTTTCGTTTTGTTCATTGGCATTTCTCGAGTGAACAACAACGTATTCACCTGAATTAACGGCTGAAAATACGCATTTTCCGGGAAGGTTAATGTGTATAAATAGGGGATAACGTAATGTTTTCCTGGGTTTGCCGTTCGTGTAACGTACAGAAAATGTCATGTTTTCTTCAGTTCGCAACCATTTCTCACCCGGTGAACGAAATGTTAAAAAGAGTTTACTGGTCGAACGCATGCATTTTCCAACATTTTTCCACGATGGTGAATTCGAGAAAACTAGTTGAAACGCATTTTTCGGCGTTTTACCATTTACATGTATTGCTGATCGGTTAACGTTTGGAAAATACCATGTATTCTGCGATTCACAGCCGTTTTGCGTTCGGTTAATCGCTGTTCGACCCAATTAGTGCAAGTGACCCGATAAGCTCAATTTCCTCAAATGATCCAGACGGCTCAAATGACTGATTTGCCTGAAATGACCTAATCGGGATCAATCTCCGAGATTAGACAAGATATCTACTGGCGTTTTCATGAAGCAGGATTAAGAGCAGGAAATAATGATCACGATTCCCGAACGTCTTATTTTCAGGGCGTTGACCGTCATCATTTTCCAGAAAAAACACTCTAAAAATGCATTGCTCAGACGCGTTGGAAAACAGCAGAAAGACGTTCCGGAAAACGAACTATTCATTAGCGTTTCTATGAGGCAAGAAAACAATCGACGAACATCGTGTGTTCTTGCCATTCACCATCAGTAATTCTGTGTGAAAACGGTTAGAAGATGGCAGCACTCGTGCGCTCACGAAAACTTCAGAAAATCGTACAGGAAAACAATGCAAGCTGTTCACGAGCCTTTCAATGGGGCAAGAAAAGAATAGACGAAGAACACGTCTTCATGGCCTAATCATAGTTGTTAGGAATTCTGTTAGAAAACACTTGGCAAGTGCAGCGTTTGCACGCTGAGGAAAACAACAGAAAAACGTCCAGGAAAAGAAGCAATACACTCGCGTTTTCGTGGAGCAGGAAAACAATCGACAAACATCATGTTTCCATGGCATTCACCATTAGTTATTCTGTGAGAAAACGCTTGGCAAGTGCAGCTTCCGCGTGCTTAAGAAAACTATAGAGAAATGTTCACCAGCGTTCTCGTGGAGCCGGAAAACAATCAACAACTATCATCAACGTCTATGAATATATGAAAGTCATATATTTGAACTGTGGTGAAAGAGCGAGTATGAGAGCGATCTTTGCAGTATTGAACCCTACTTAAGCGTTGATTCATCATTTCACGGGTATATTACGAACCAACCAAATGACCAGCTCTCAGTTGGCTTCTTAGCCCATTTGGTAGAGCACTGCACTAGTATCGCAGAGGTCATGGGTTAGTATCTCGTAGAGGCCTGAAGTTTTCACAGCCCTTACTTTCACTACCACTTCAGCCGCGGTAACGAACACAACGGTGGTGTTCGTTACCGCGAAGATCGTTCTAATACTCGTTTTTTAACCGCAGTACAAATATATGACTTTCATATATTCACAAACGTTGATTCATCAATTGACGGGTTTATTACGAACCAACATAATGACCAGCTCCCAGTTGGCTTGTTAACTCAGTTGTAGCGCACGGCACCGGTGTCGCAGAGATCATGGGTTCGAATCCCGTACAGGCCTGAATTTATTTCAGGCCTCATTTTTATTACCGCTTGAGAGTGTGCGTCCATAAACTGATCAAGAATTCAGCCGTAAATTTCAAATTTTCAAAAATTTCAAAATCGCCCAAACTTTGGCTATTAGTAGTCCATATTGAACTATTTATCGCTATGGGGTTGATTTGTCAAATGGTGTTTTCTTTCGGCAGAAAATGATGATACCCGATTTCAGGGCAAAGTATTGAAAAATTAGACTAAAAAATTAGCTATTTTGAAGCTGACGGCTTGCCGTAACTATAAACCCAGAGGAGAACCACTTGCAATCAGCTTATTCTGCAATGTTTGCAGGTTTCATATTATAATTCCTATGACATTTGAAAAACAATAAGGTATTGAGTGAGACCTGAAAGGAAGCCCTCTGTTTTTCCATGGAAATAACTAGTAAACTTCAAAGAATAATTTACCCTACTACCTTTATCACAAATCAAATGAAAAGGTTTTGCTTAGAATGCAGAAGAAGTGGGATTTTAGCTGATATCGATATAGTTTTTTTTTTCCGGGGAAATTAGGTTGTGCTATGTGAAAGTGTGCTCAAAATTGCAATTTTTCGGGAAATCAAACAAGAGATTGCGTGACCGACGGTGACAGACAGCTCTATCATTCCAGCGCAAAGCCCCAAAGTCGATTAAAATATATCTTCTTGTTGTGGCAGAGTTTTGTTATTCATTAATTTTTTGAGAAAATACAGCAGCTAATGGAATGCTTGTTATATTACTAACTTGGATGATATTTTTATGTAAACAGTCCATAATTATGCAGCACATTTACAGTACTTTTTCAGGTGAATGATGCTGTTTTACAGGTACAAGGGTTAATCAATTGATACTATTTCTATTTTAGAACAGCCGCCAGCTGGAGGTAATTTATATTTTAAAGAATCAAGATCTCATCACTGATCACTAGGGGCTATGCAATTGTTGATCTAAAAGCCTTGAAATGAACTATATATCATTGTTGTTATGGTTGCTATTAATAAACAAGTTGTGATCCCAATTCAATTATAGGGAGTTTTTCCCACGGCCTGTCTCACGCTATGCAACTCAGCAATGGCGTTCTCATGCTCCTTTCATAAAATAACTGGAACAGACTGCTCGTCTGATAGGTTAGATAAAAGCAAGACTCTTGAAATTGTTACTTTACGCAATTGCTCAAAGGATATTTCGAATGATTGTTCTCACTGGTCATTTTCTGGAGTGAAAACGGAAAGTGATCTTATACTTGCTAGAGTGGGTGTTTTCCGCGAGGACGAGACGCAGAGTTTAGACACAATCTGCTCACACCACCGCCGTGAACTCGGACCTGGCTGGCGGTAAAACCTTTCCAAGTGCTGTGTGCCACAAATCTTATCCCAACATGGAGCAAATAGTTAAGCGCATCGAGGAATTTCGAAAGTGGTGAATTAATTCTCAGCTCCGCTGTCCCTGACCACTGTAGAGCAAACGCTCTGAGTGATCCTGACGACCCAAGTTATTCTGTGACTTGTGGCGATGCCCATTGTGACAGCTGTGACCGCTGGTTGCTTGTCTCGTCTGTAATGAAGGAGATTGAGGAAGGCTTAGAAACGGCTGAATGCTCGGACAACGAAAATGAATAACTGACTTTTGTTATTTCCCAGGCCAAACAGAGCATTGAATGCTGGAAAGCCCATTTATCGCGGTCTATAAATCAGGATGAATGCAGACTTGACATCATGAGCGGCCTCAGCGCCCCACCCATTTTTCTAGTACTTGACTGGGTGATGAAATATCTTCCACGTAAGTTCCGGGAAAGCCAGTCGGATTGGTTTGGTAAAAGAGGTATATCGTGGCATATAGCAGTGACGATTAAATGCAAGAGCGGAGAAGTGGAGATGATGACATTCGTTCATGTGTCTGAGAGTGCTATCGCCCAAGACAGTAGCTCGGTGTCAGCCATACTTGATGACATCTTTATTCAACTCAAGACTATTATGCCAGAACTACAGACCATCTATATTCGAGGCTACAACGCTGGATGTTATCATTGTGCGCAGACTCTGTTTACAGCTCCTCAGATTGCCAAACGTCATGATCTCTCGGATTGACTTTTCTGAGCCACAGCGAGTCGAGGAAAGGGCGCTTGCGATCGCAAGGCAGCCATTATAAAGTCACAGATGGTGAAATATCTGAATTCTGGACACCACATTGAGATTGCTGCATTGATGAAAGAAGCTATGGAGTCTTCCAGGGGTGTGCAGTCCTCCCAATGCTCCATCCATCAAGAGTTTCAAGTGGGAGAAAGTGAGTTTTGTTAGAAACCTTTGCTACGGCCAGGAAGGGATAAGAACGTGGAGAGCCTACGATATTGGCCCTGGAAAAAGTATTCCTTGGACAAACTGCGATGTCCCTGAACAGTCGGAATCTCCGACGATGGAGATCAGGCCCTCGACCAGCGAGACTATCACAAGCTTTGTTCCAGTAGTGCCCAGACGAATAGGTGGCCGAATCCCCGCAACTGTTGTAGAAGGCAACTCCGATTGTGTAGATGAGTCTTCAGATGAGTCAGGCGTTGATGTTGATGTTGCTAACAATTGTCAATTATTTACATGCGTAGAAGAGGGATGTGTCAAGACGTTTATACGGCATTCATCGCTGGTTCAACACTTGGGCTATGGAAAGCACAAGCGTGTTCTAGAGTATGAAACGCTCTTTGACAGGGCCACGATAGAATACGCGACTAATCTGGATTGTGGCGCGAGTAAATGCCCAACGGTCCTAGAAGGTAGTAAACCATCACTACCAACTGTGCCCACTACTCTTCCGATGGGATGGGCACTGAAATCGACACAGTCCCGTAGTACAAAGGTTACTGACAGTCATAAGCAGTACCTCAATTCCAAGTTTCAAAATGGTGAGAGAACAGGGAAGACAGGCGGACCCGACTGATGAAGTCTCTAAAGCCATGAGGAATGCAAAAGATAGCAACGGGGAGAGACCATTTAGCTATGGAAATTTTCTCACAAACGAGCAAATTAGCGGTTACTTTTCTCGCCTTGCTTCTAAGCATTCACATTTAATCTTATATGACTCCTACAACATCTGTGAGTTAGTGTTGAACTCTTAGCTTGGCCCCTTTTCTGTACCTATGTTATGGGGTATCTGTGAATCCTTTGATCTTGAGATATCGGAAATTACAGTTCGAAGTAAAAAGCCATTTGTGGCCTTGCTCTCAAACCTGGTACAAGGCTGTACCTGTAGCTGTGGCAAGCGCTCATAACTGTAGTCGGTACACGTTTTTACTACCTGGCAGCTTGATTTCATCGTATCTGGCCACCAAAGTGATTCTCGTCATTTTTTGGCGAAACACCGAATTATTTGACAAATGAACCTTATTTAGAGATAAATACTATTATAGGGACGACTGATAGCCGGAGTTTGAACAATTTCGGGTTTTCGCATTCTTTTCCCCTATTTACGACCTCGTTTGATCCTTGGAGACATTCGCTCTTAGTTTGTTGTAAATTGAGAAGTATCTGTTCTGTAACATATACTTTGGTGTCTAGTATCTAAGTTAGTTGTTGCGAAAAGTTTTTATGAATGGTTTGTAGAAGGCTTGTAAGCCAATTAAAAAACACAGTGGCGTAAACAAACCCACTTGAAAGCCAATTTACCGTAGGAAAAAATAAACCAGTCAACCTCGGGTTTGAAAATGCTGCCCGAGTCTTGCGACCTCGGGAAGCATTTTCAAACCCGAGGTTGACCAGCTTACAGTTTTTCACTATATGGACTTCCCACCCGGCAAACCACACGAGCACGTTAACATATACATGTTAAAGATAAAAATAAAACAAGAATAACGATAAAAACGACAAGAAAAAGATTAATATATGCAAATAGCACGACTCAACTACCACAGGAATGACCACTCTATTTTTAATGAGCTTTTTCTTTGAGCATGGGTGGAAATAATAGATCTGTCTGTCACGGTCGTTCGCAAAATCTCTTGTTTGATTTCGCGAATATGTGCAAGTTTAAGCGCTTTCACTAACTACAGCCTTATTTCCCCAGAACAAAAGTCATATCAGTTAAAAGCCCAATTGTAAAGGGGTTTGACCCCTAAGTTTAATTTAATTTGTGATAAAGGTAGTAGGGTAAAATTGTTTTTTCAAGCAAGGAAGTAATTTCCATAAAGCCTGAACATGGGGGGATCTTTCAGATCTCGCACAATGTCAGATTTCTTTTCAAATGTCATAGAAATTACAGTGCAAAGCCTGGTAAAGTTTTGAAATAAGCTGATTGCATGTGAATATCTTCTGGCTCTTTATTTAAGGCATCACGTTTTCTTGAAAATTGCTAATTCCCAAGCCTAATTTGCTCACATCTGGCCCTGAAATCTAGTATCGCCATTTTTCGCCAAAACAAAAATCTATTCGAGAAATGAACCGCAAAGCGATGAATAGTTCAGTATGGACTATCATTACATAACTCGGGCAGTCAGAGGGCCAATAACTAAAATCAACCAATCGAAATGCTCTATTGTCGGTCAATATTCTGTCAGTATTGGACCGGGCGCTGTCCCGAATGGTCCCGAATGATACCGCTCTTGTGTCCCTTCGAACTTCAGTCGTGTAATAAATCTCTTATTAACCAAGCTTGCTCGGGACCGTACTGGAAGAATATCAGCCCTCGGTCTTTTTTTTACGGACCGAGCACAGCGAGGTCCGTACTGTCAAGACCTCGGGCCGATATTCTCCCCGTACGGCCCTCGCGCTTGGTTAATAAGATATATTTAGTAGCCGGAGTTTGAGCAAATTTCGCTTTTCACATTTTTGCCGCTAGTTTCCGATTTTGTTTGATTCTTGCTGACACTCACTCTTAGGTTGTGTTTGTTACTGCGAAGATCGTTCTCATAGTCAACAAACATCATGTTTTCATGGCATTCACCGATGGTAATTCTGCGGTAAAACGCTTGGAAACTGAAATCCAGCTTTCTTGCGCTCGGGAAAACTATAGTAAAACATTTAGGAAAACAAGCTATATACTAGCGTTTTCGTGGAGCAGGAAAACAATCCCAAACATCATGTTTTCATGGCATTCACCATTAGTTATTCTGTGGGAAGACGCTTGGGAATGTAGTGTTCACGCGCACGGGAAAACTTGAGAAAAACATTAAGGAAAAAAGCTATTCATTGGTATTTTCCTGGTGCTGAATAACATGCGATGAACATCGTGCTTTTCTTCAGCTTTACTGAGAGCGAACAATGAATTTGCCGTCCGTTTCCAGATATCTGAAAGCGTTGGTCTAATGTTAAATTTTGGTTCTGTCCTGGTGTACCAGTTCACAAGGGAATTGCCATTGTTCTTTCTTTGTTTAGGAGTCATTGGTTAGCTGTTGTGTATTGTCCGGTCTTTTGTATCGGCTCTTGTGAACCGGTACACGAGGACAGAATCTAAATTTTTCAGTCATCCACCATTTCGAACCTTGATACCCCCAGTAAACAAAGCAGATGAGCAAGCGTGGTTGGAAATCAATTTGCCAAAGAATGCAGTACTTGAACAAGTGCTTGTTCGTTAGTTCAGACGAACTTTGTAAGCAAGAAGTTTTGGGTAAAGGTGTCCAGGCCTTCCAACCTTTCTTCAAGACTTTGCACTCGGTGAAAATCATAATCTTTGAACACACTATCCAGCTCTAGTAAAAAGGAACTATTTTGTCACGTGCAGCATTTCAATTTCAAAAACATGAACAGCCCACTTATCTTTGTACTGTGTACTTTTAGGCTTCGAAGGTTCAAACTCAAACACTTCCTTGTGGTAACTTTTTTAGTTCAAAACCGGGTAGACTTACACATTGCTAGTTCTTCCGCTTCTCAAAATTGCAATTCAAGAGGGCAATGGAAAGTGCTACTGCCTCCGATTAAAATGAAAACACCTCTCATTACATTGGCTAGCAAAATGTACATGTGTTAATGAAGCAAAAGAAAGATAAACTAAATATTTGCGTGATTTTCCACTTTCCTCGTGATCAAGAAACCCTGATAAAACACTTGCCCTTTTTATGAAATGCTACCTCCAAGAACTTTAGCTGTAGTTCCCGAGCTCTTTTCTAAAGGACTCAATAAAACAGTTGTTTGGTGGAAAACCTGTAAACTAGCTTTTAGCTAAGTGTTTCTCCACGTTCAAAACTGTTTATTATGTTTACTATCATTATAAAACAGACTCAGTCTAGGAATCATGATTACCCGTTAAGTAGATGTTATATTCAATTTATTTCCATTTCTTAGGTATTTCTTATGACCTCAAAATCTCTTTATTAACAGTGCAATCTCGTTAACTTCGGTTCTAGGCTCCTTCTTTGATTTCTTGCATCAGAAAGAGTTTGTAAGGCTGCAATTTTTGTTAAAGCTGAGTCTGAGGTGTTTAAACCTAGGGGTCTTCGACAACCATAATATGGGATTGAAAGAAAGTGGCATTGTTGTTAGAGCGTGTGAGTTGAACAGAGGCAAATTTACCCTGTCAAAGGTTATAGCATCAACCACAATACCTCTAAACAACTGCTCAGCAGGAGGACAAATTTACTTATGGTGATTCCCTTGTTTTGCACTGCGCAACCTTTTCTGCGCATAACATTGCAACATCGAAGATGGCGGCCATTCTTCCCGCGAGCGTGAGAAGGACAAGGGCCGCTTTTGAAAAGCGAAAGCTTTTATTCGCAATAAGAATGCCAAAAATTGGCTGAAAGCTTCCTGGTCTGCTCTTAAGAAACAAGAAAATGAAAAGAATATGCATGATCCGGATGTCCCCAGTGGATTTCCACTTTGCAGCCGTCGAGTTGTAGAATTAAATGTCCTCACTGAGGTTTTCGATGGACGCTGTGAAGCCTGTGGAACAGCTCTACGGCTCTCCGACTGCATATGAGAAACACTGTCTGGGCTAGGATCCTTACTTTACATATGCTGTTCAAACTCTGAATGTAGAGAGACAAATATCGGTCGAACAAACAAGACCCACCGTAGCACCGGAACAACGCGAGGGAGACCAATCTTTAGTGAAAACAGGAAGCTCGCTGCAGGTTTGTTTACATTTAACGTTGATAAAAATATTGTTTTCCAGCATCTATTTAAGATCTAGCCAATTTTTTGAAATGTTGAATGGACATATCTATAGGAATGCTACACGTAGGAATAGGTCCTACCCACGTAAACGGGTTGTTGTCAGCCATTAATATACCATCACTTGGAGAGTCCACGCTGAAGGTTCGCGAGACGGAAGTAGGGCCCCAAATTAAAAAGTTGGCAAAGGAATTGTCTGGAAAGTTTAGAATGCGAAAGAAACCTGTGGAAAGATGATAATGAAAAGGGAAATGTGGAGATAGGAGCATCATATGACATAGGATGGCAAAAAAGGGGAAAAGCCCACAACAGCCTGACAGGTACACTCCAAATTCTACATCTGAAAGAATTGAAAAGGGCGCATTTGGATATGCATTTTCATACAAAGCTGCTATTTTTTTTCTCTGGATTGTTCTTTAGCTTACTGACAGTTCTGGTGTCAGCCAATAGTCAAAATTAATTAAACAAATGAATAAAATATTATATCCTCACTTTCACCGCTAGGTGTTGGCTCCATGGTTGGCCTAAAAACTGGCAAGGTGATTTGCTATGGTTCAAGGTCAAAAAGGTAATGTATATACATGTATTTTGTCTACTAGCACCTTGTTGTAAACAACAAGAGCTATGGTTTTTTTTCAATTTGACCAAAAAAGTACAGAATCATTCGACATATGACCTCACCCATATTTGCCTCCTATTGAAAGTGTTACCCAGGACCTTTACTCACAATGTCTTTTGCAAAGGTGTGCAACATGTGAAACTGCCAGCAGACAGTCAAAAAAGTCTCACATACACAACTGCAGGCTCAACTGGGAAGGCTCGTCAAAAGCTATGGAAGCTGATGTTTGTGTTGATCTAGTCAAAAGGTAATTACTAACCAGGTATGTAAGAGTAAAAATAAAATATAAAATAACAATTATAATATAGTTGTTAACATGTTAAAATCACAGTTTATTGCTGCAAAGAGAGACTTGTGGAATCTGTTCTTATGATATCAGTGTTATAGTAATGACACTTGAGCCATAAACAGTGGAAAGTGTTACAATACCTTACAGCCTTGGTAATAAGGATTCAAAATTTGACAAGAAAGCAAACATAAAAATGCACCTTCATTTTATAATATGAGTATGTTAAAAATGCAGAAAAGAAAATACTTTAGGATAATGCCTTGGTGTAGTTTGAATGCCCTCACTTTTTATGGCAAAAAAATTTATTTTTGTGGTTTTACTCTGCTTAACAGTTGTGGAGAAAAAAATGTAGTTGTATCTGTACATGTTGGGGATGATGACTCATCCACCATAAGCAAAGTGAGGAAAAAAGTTGAGCATGAGGTTGAAAAATGGTCAGACGTAGTCCATGCTGAAAGATCCTTTGGTAGCTCACTATACAGCATCAAGACCCAAAAGAAAGCCTGACAGATATGGTGATACAGTATTTCCAGCGATGCTTTGGTTACGCACTAAAGCAGAGTAAGGATGATGAAGAAGGTGTGCGAAATGGTGTGAAGTCTATTGTGCCCCATGCTTATGGTGACCATTCTTCCTGTGGCAACTGGTGTGGCTACTTAAAAAATTCTGCATCCTACAAACACAGAGGCCTTCCCCATGGCAAGGATCTGATGGACAAAAGCTTGAGGCAGTCCCTGGAAAAGATCCTAGAAGTAAGTACAGTGTACATGTATGGTGGCACAGCTCGCTCCTCACAAATTCCCTATTCCCACCATTTTACATGTAGTAGAGGAACACAACTCTTAGAAAATAGTGTTCGTGCTTATGATTGTATTCTAATTAATAACTACAAGGGATAAAGTTATAAGTGTTAGGGGACTATCAATTTCTTTTTCAGTTTTACAAGCTTTTATGAGATACCAAATTTTAGTGAATAAAAATCATTTGTTTCTTCAATTTAGATTTATGCTTCAAATGCCAAGAAGCTAGCTGACCCCTTGGGTTGAACCAGGTAAATGAAGCACTCAACAACACTATAGGAAGCAAAGCTCCAAAGACCAGACACTATGGATCTAGCGAAAGCAATGACTTCCGGTGTTGCATGTGCTGTTCGCCAAAAGAACTTAGACCAATCTAATGTTTCTCAGGTGAGCAGATATAATATTATGAGCATTTTGTACACTTCCCAATTTGTGAGATCCATAATTTGAACATTACACATTATCCACCATGTCCAGTGTTGTACTACCAGTACCTTGCATATCATAAGTCACCAAAAAAAAAAAAAAACAAATCAGTAATACCTCACAATATTATAACTTAGAATATGGTTTTCACTAAGACTGGTGAATTTTTCTTAGGCTTTTATGAAGACACAAGTATCTCCAGGTTCCATTTCTTTAAAGTTTGCAAAGAAAATGGACAAGAAAAACTCTAAGTTTGAAAGAGAAACAGAGAACAAGAGAGTACAAGAAGAAAAGAATTGAGAAGAAAGAGAAGCAGTTGAAAAAGACAAAACAGCTTGAGAACAGAGAAGGGCAACGGTATAGTTGTGGAATGGGCTTTCATGGACACAATGCTGCTCAGGAAATTCCAGTACCACCTGCAGCCTCAAAGATTGAGAAAGTATCATTGACCAAAGACTACCATCAAATCATATTTGATTTGGAAACATCTGGAAGAGGAAATTAGCTTTGCAGGGTGGCGGCAGCTAGTTTAGTAAAAATGTAACAAAGTGAATATAATGATGTTTGTCTTAGCAGGGTATTTCTGAATTGCACATTAGAGAATAATTATGTTTAATGATGGAATTGTTTTTCTATTTTGCTAGATTGCTGAATACTCATCTTAATAATTTGCATCACATAGATTCCTTTGTTTTATCATGCCTTGTTCTTAAAGTGCACCTAAACCGAAAAACTTTTTTTTGCTTAAGGGTATTTTTTGGAGTATTTCTTTGCAAAAACTTTTTGATTTGCTCAAATCTTCCACTTTCTCTGCCCAGTCAAAATGAGGAAAATCTGCCGCCATCTTGGCTAACGACCAAGTTTAAAGAGGAATGGTTGTAGCAGGTAATGTGACGTCAAATTAAGAACACGAACGTTTACATTTCGCACATTTTCATTTTTTTGGGAAGGTTGTAGTTGATATTGTCCGAAAATATGTCGACTAAGTGTGTTGGACATAGGACTATGTAGCAATGTGCGAAATTTGCAAGAAGGTATCGCGCTTCATACATTCCTCCTACAGCACACCTAGTCGGCATATTTCGGACAATATCGACGACAACCTTCCCAAACAAGTGAAAATGTGTGAAATGCAGACTTTCATGTTCTCGAGTTGACGTCACATTACCCGCCATAGAACCATTCCTCTTTAAACTCCGTTCTGAGCCAAGATGGCGGCCGATTTTCTGTATTTTGACTGGGCACAGAAAATTGAAGATTTGACCAAATAAAAAAATTTTTGCATAGAAATACTCCAAAAAAAAAACCCTTTTTTGTTACGCGAAAAAAAAATTTGGGGTTTAGGTGCCCTTTAAACAAAATAGGTGAGATGCAAATTAGCAGGACAGGTATTCAGAAATGGCTCCTATTTTTACTTTAGATATACCCTGCATGGATGCACTAAGCTTTTTTATTACACTTTTCTTTGTATTATCTTTATAAAGTAATAATTGGATTACAATATTGTAAAACAGGTAATGATGCTGAAATCCTACAAATTGCAGCAACAGATGGTAAAGATGAGTTCTCTATTTATATCAAGCCCTGTAATGTAATATCACCAGAAGCATCTGCTGTGAACAAACTTACCCTCCAAAGAGGAATACTGTTTTATGATGGGAAGCCAATCACTGATGCCATTGCAACTGATGTGGCCCTTAAGACCTTCATTGAAAATTGAAAATCAAGAATGCCTTGCATTTTAGTTGTACACAATTGCAAATCCTTTGATGCCAGGTTCTTGGTGCAAGCAGCAGAGAAAAATGGAGTCATGGAGGACTTAGTTAAAACAGTTTCTGGCTTTACAGACTCTCTTCCAGCACTCAGGGAATTGCTCCCTGAAAGGAAATCCCATAGCCAAGAAAACCTTGTACAAGATCTTCTGTGTAAATCCTATGAAGCTCACAATGCTCTTGCAGATGTGTAAACACTCTACCAGCTATAGTGAACAAGTTTCTAAATGTCAAACTGATACAAAAGCACAGCTTGAAAGTTTCATGGGTGGCATCCTATCAAAAGCTCCTGAAAGAAAAGAAACTTCTGGTCAATACCCTGCAGCCATTAGTTAGAGAGAAGTACATTTCAGCCTCAATGGCCATTAAGTGTACAAGCTCAGGTTTGGGTCTCCCTCACCTACAAGTGGTATGCCAAAGAGGCAAGGAAGAAGGGGTGAAGCAAGTTCTGATGGAGAGGTTTGACAACAAACCCAGAGTCTCCTCAAACAAGCGGGTGCTGGCGCAAATATGTCAGTACTCTATAGATAATGCAAATTAAGATTGTGATTTGCGCAATTAATGCTTTGAAATAATTTTTGCACAGAAAATGTGGTAGTCAGAATGAGGACCAGTGAGACATTGAAGTGTGGTTCTCAGGGAAGTATAAAAAGCAAATTTTAAAGTACAGTTTGTATTTTTCAGAGCATACTACATTCTACTGTAGATATCACTTTTCGATATTTCATATTTCATATTTCCAGCGTGAGTTTTGACTTATTAATTACATGATTACTCATTGTATACATTGTTAGTTTTAAGGTCCTCACTGAAAACCGCTAATGGCGAGCTGGGCTCCCTCTTTAAATATTTCTTAATTAAGAACTCCTATTAGAGTGATGGGGTGAAGAATTCCCATTTTGCTGTGTATAGAAACCAAAAAAGAAAACATACAAAGAATAGGAATCAACAGTCTTTTTTTTCAAGTTTCTTTGTCAAGCCTTTATTGCCCCAAAGCAAAAAATTTTAAACCCTAGCTCACTGGAATTAACAAAACGCCAGCGCAACAAAACAGTTTCAACTAAAGGTTTATAGCTTCAAAATCTCATCAAATCTTGACTTACCTCATATCTGTTAGTTATGCAGGCTTTCTAAGTATGAATTTCTGTGTTGGCGATATCAAACACATGAAAACAACCGAAAACAAGCTTAATATCGAGTGCATACTTCGAACACGGTGGGCACCATTTTGTGTCTCGTCCCAGTCCCCCAGTCCTCAGCGTGCAAATTCTCTATCCTGACTGTGATCTCAAAACCATGTCCACCTTTCACGGCAGTTTGTGAGGAGACAAGCACGGTGACACCTGTTTTTTTTTTTTTTTTTTTTTTTTTTTTTTTTGGTATTGGCTATGAATAGTCTAAGAAAGAACATATTTGAAGAAGGAAAAATTTTGATCGGAGAACAATTCTTTTTGGAAAATAGTTCCGTACTTGGTGTATTTTGGCCAAGGCGAGGACTTCAAGCTAACCACGAAACTGTCCGAAAAAGTGCAAAATCCCCACAACCAGGCCATCAAAAACAGCTAAAAAGAAGCAATGCTACTTATTTTGATAAAAAAAGCTTTAATTTTAAAGTAAAATTTTGTGTCTTTCAAGTTACCAAGGCTAAATTCTGTATAAAGGTGATTTTGTTTCGAATTTTTAATGCACAACCAGTAAAAATACCCCATTTTAAGAGCCTGCTGACGCTTAAACAAGCACGTTGACCCCATTTTTTTATTGCATTTTTTTAATGTTTATATCATGAATTACCCTAAGTCACTTTGAAGTCCACTTGAATCGCCTAAAGTTGCAATGTTCTTTTTGCCAATCTTGTTTAAGTCGCCTTAAGTCACCTTAAATTGCTCAAAGTCGCCCAAAGTTACGGCGACTTAAGGCCCCAGAGTATGCCTGAATTGGGAAACAAAATGTACATGCTAACAAGTCTGGTGTAGAAAGTAAAGGCAAAAAATTTATATCCGAGCCTGCAAATTGTCCGACCTACAATTCTGCAGACTTTCTTGTCTAGTTTTTAATTTGGTTTATGACTTGTACCTCCATCACTGATCACACAGGTGTAACCTTATCCAATTTTTACATAGGTTACATAGATTAAATTGACCACTCCCCATAAGGGCTTTTCAGGGCCAGCACCCCCCATCCCACCCCAGGGGAGGACATCCACCACACAGTATTCTCGTGCGTAGGAAATTAACGTCTGCTACCCCTAACCCTGCAGGAGACGAGGCCTACGGTTTATTTGTCCTTATCCGAGAAGACTAGACTATCTATCCATTTCTTGTTCTAGAAAGGTAGCAAACTCCCCTTAGCTATTTTGAGACCATGAGTATTGATCCGGCCGGGGCTTGAACCCTCGACCTCTCGCACAACACAATCCGGCGCTCTTACCAACTGAGCAAACAACTCTGATAGGTCTTATAAGGGCAGAAGATGTCTTACAGCAGCAAGGCGTACGTCAGTAAGCATAAATGGAATATAGGAGAGTTTGCAATTGCCAGCCTTTATTTATGCTCCTGCGGAGAATGCTCTTCAGGAACGTTTTCTTTGGGTAATGAGACGTTTTTACAAGTAACATCAATTTTCGGCTATCTCTTCGTAGAAGAGATCAAAGAATATTTCTTGAACTCTGGGCGTAGAATTCTACCCTTACTCTCCCTCAGAAAAGAAATGGCATCAACATCAGGGACCTGGAACGAATTTAAAAAAGAGATTGACTCAAGGAGATCTTGATATTAACAGGCTGGACTGAATTGCCAAACAACATGACATCGTCTGTGCCAACGCTAGGAGTTTATTAAACAAGTGCGTTGCTAATGACAAGATGGTGAAAGCTGTCAGCAACTTGGCGGGCAAGACGACCTTGATGGAGCAAATAGCAAAGAAAATTATTCAAGCTAAAAAACCACTCAGGTTGTAAAACGAGCAATCAACCCATAATTAATAAACCTCGTTATTAAACATTCTCAAAAATGTAACTATACTAAATCGTCAAACGTATATTCCACCAATGGCAACGTGAATATCACGTTCCTTAGCACACTCGAACGTCGTTCGAGCTGTAAAACTTCAATCTCTCATGCACGATTCTTTTAAAAAACCGTAAACATAAAATCGAAGCATTGTTTCTTTATCTTACTAATTACTTAACTTATCTACATTGCTCATGTCCACATCTTCGTCCAAAGGCAATCGTGCATATCCATAAGGATACGAAATGAAAGTCTCTCTGTTCGCTACCCGCTTGTTAAAGACCCGCAGTCCGTATCGTTTGACTAGTTTCACAGTTTTGACTTCCAGTAATGGAGGCTTCTCTGATAAAGCGTGACTACATCTCAATTGCGTCTCTCATCTGCAAGAGGGCGCTTAATTTCGTCCCAAACATTTATAAGCACGACCTCCTAGTTCAGTAAGTTTCCGTGGCTTCCCGCTTCCCTTTTTTTCCGCCGATTTCTATTCTGACTGAGAGTGCCTCCTCCTGATACTCTCAGGCCTTGTCATATTTACCAAGTGATCTGCACAATGTTCTTCGGTTTCCGTCTCTTGTTTCTTCTCCTTCTTTATCGCCGACAGTTTAGACGAAATACGAAAACATGGTATGTTCAGGAGAGGGTTGTTTACCAGTTGAAACAGTTCGTGTGGAGCTGTGATTTGTTATGCTGTGGATTTGTTGAGGCGTTCCCCAAACTTGCCCCAGAAGGAGTTTAACGTCAATAAAGCCACCGACGGTTTTACGACCTGGGTTCTTCTGAAACTGCTCAGAAACTAACTTGATTTTCTCCCGCTCCTTATACTCTCGCACATACCGGGCCTGGATCGGAATTCTCGCATTGTCACCCACGATGGTCAACGGCTAGCCTCTTGATTAATTTTCAGCCAGGTGTTGACACAATTGGCAAAACGTCTCTTTATTCTTTGGGAAAGTGGCACACCTCGTGAATTCTTACCATGGGTGAGTTCCCAAAGTTCTCCTATGGTGCGGTCGGGATGTTCACAAGCCTTCACCGCGATCTGGAAACCATCTAGGACATCCCTGCCAAACGCAACCATAAAACTCGTGAATGGTATGTGTACAAGTATCATATCTATCAATGTACATAACGAGTTGAACTGTTATGCCATCCCTCCCTCCCTTTTCAGGAAGTCAATTACCATAACTTATCCAGTGCTTCCCAATAAAGATAATGGCGTAATCTTTCATTCTTGTAAGCTTTGTAGTGGAATTGCTGAACTGCAGAAACTCGGCCATTCGAAAAGATAATTTAAGAGCTCTACTCCTAAGAACTCCAGGTCCAGCCATTCCTAGTTAAATTTTTTCTAACAAAATTGAAAAATTATGCTCAAAAGAACACAGTAACATAAACCACACTCTATAATTGTGATTACCCTTTTAGCTTTGCCAATTTCGTTACTTGTATAGAAACCAAATCAAGGAGTTACCACCTGGAGTTTTCAATGACAGCTCCGGGTAGACTCGCCTGTACATAACAAACTCAGGCGTTAATATCTGACCAGGTGGAGTACAATTCGGTCTGTAATCATACGATCGATCAAAAAAATAGGACAACCGCGAAGCAAGAGGTCCGGTTACCAATTGATCAAAACTATCACAAAAATCGAGAAAGTAACTAGACATCGCTCATAGATTTTCGTAAAAAAAAAACAATTAACTCGGCGAAGTCCGCAACAACACCTTACGGTTCTTTTGTGCTTAAGAAATTGCTGGCTAGTAGCAGCCGCACTAAGTTACTCGGAAGCGAAATAGCGCTATTTAACTTTGATAATGAAAGTATGCTATGGCCTCTTTAAATCTCATTAGGGCTAAAAAAAACTTAGGTTTAGTAAACCAGAGAAGACATTAGATTAAGGATATATCCTTCTCGTAGTGACTTGGATGATAACCAAATAGATGAGCTACCACCTGGAGGCAGCCATTCGAAGAGACGTATTGCAGAATTTTAAATTTTCTTTGGCCAGACAGAAACTGGGACAACAAAAATACATAGATGATAAAATTGATGTTTAACCTAAATTTAGGATATATCCACCATCTACAGACTTGAGACAACTTGATGAAGGAGCCACTACTTGATTTCTTCCCAAATACAGCGATTATCAGTCATTTGCCATAAATCTATCAACAACAGCTTCCGTCTGGTACGAAGAAATGCTCATATATTTGTCCATTTTCTGTTCTGAAAAATGGAGAGCGAGGCTAGAGGGAAACTGCAAACGACAAGGCATTCGCGCAATATTAAAGATCGCATTTAGTACGACCAGAAGGCACTCTCAATCCAGCTAGACAGTACAGTGCAGTTTAGAGGAGTCACTGTGAATGTGGTAAAATTTAGATTAGTGAAACAAGAAGACCTATGCAGAAGAGAATGAGAGAACACGAAAGAGCTATATCTTTAACCCGTACCGAGACCTCCGCCGTTTTTAAGCATGCCAACAAGACCGGCCATCGTTTGCCTCGAAGAAATGCTCCGATATTTGTCCGTTATCTGTTCTGCAAAATTAAGAGAGCGAGGCTTGAGAGAAACTGTGAGCTTCAAGGGAAAAAATAATAAAAGGACAAACACTCAGTCTTATTTTTAGGTCAAACGGGAATATTGTGTTCATTCTCCTTCAAATATTTCATTAAGTACGTTTAATAAGTCATTTAGAAACTTATTGACGAGAAGGAAAGTTAATTTAAGAGTATTTAAGTTCAGGGGTCTTCGAAAGGGATAATACGTGATTAAAAGAGAGCGGAATGACTTTTAGAGCGTGTGAGTTAATCAGAGGAGAGTATCTTTTTTCATTAGTTACAGGTGACTTGAATAAGATATCTTAACCATCACTGGTGACCAATTCCGCCCTCTTAGAGCACCTACTTCATTTGCATTTGCGAACACATCTTCCTGACTGGTAACAATAAAGTAATGTTAGAAGAACTTTCATTAATAACACAATCAAGAAACTGCGTGGAGATTTCTTTGGTCCATCTATCACACTGCAAGAGTTGCAAGTTAAAAAAAAAACATCTCCGTCTTAAAAATGTGTCTGCTTCACGACACATTTTTAAGCGACTAATACAGATCCTATCACGCGCTTAATTGGCAGGATTCGAGATCCCATTGCCATTGTTATCAATCCCACTACTTTAAAAAGAAAAAGGGGTTGGAGGAACACAATTTCCGTTATATCAATCAAGTTTATTCAACCCATATGATCACCCAGTCCAAGGTAATATTATCAGTCCCAATAAAAATTGAAAAACGAATTGTTGAGAAAGACAAATTGACCTTAATCTTAAAATCACGGTGTTGTATTTTATCAATCGTAACTAATCCCACTGTCTCAAAACAGGTTAGCGGATCACCTTTCATGTCATTTTTCCCCTAACAAAAGCAATCAAAATAAAAAATAGTCCACTTGGATTTCTCGGCATACCAGGTATGCATATGCTGTACTGAAGAAAATGGGGCATTCGAAAAAATGATTTAAGAATTGTTTCTTCGAGCTCCCAGGGCCTTCATAAAATGTTTTAAATGATTATAAGAGTACTACAGTACTCTTTTCTCAGTCCGACACCAGGGGTAACTGTTTTTCCAAGCTCCTTGTTTTGTTCTTGCCTCTTACGAAAATAGATAAATCTCAGCCCCCCTCGCCCCAGTGCCTATTTATTTTCTTAGGACACTCCATATTCCTATAGTAATATCTGCGTGAGACAGAAGCCGATGGCGATGTGATTATAATTTATGACCTAAATTATTAGAGCTAGTACAAATCAAGCCTTAGACATAACTGGTTTACAACATCACGTACAACAAATCATAGACCATAACTTTCTAAACGTATCAAGCGTGCAGATATTTTCCGTAGTTTCAATAAATGCTCAGTCAGACATCTTTGGCAGAGCAGAAGATAAGCCATCCTAAGGAGGAAAAACGCAACTCTCCCCTTTTCTCCAGAGGGAAAAGCTAAGCAATAACATAAAGTACTTCATGACACTTTTCAGTTAAATGGTATTTTAAACCCATTCTTAGTATAGTTTATCTATAACTCAATTTAAACAAAAAATATTTGAAAAGGACAAATAGCATAGACTCACACTAAGATTGCCTTTCTTGACACGTATGTGCTTACCGTATGATGCACACCACCCTTGATCAGTTAAGCCCTGTATTGTTTCACCGGGCGAAGCGCCTTGTGACAAAACCGTCAATCCTCTCCGAGGATAAGGAACATTTTCTCTCTTCCCTGAGCAGAGAGCCCGTTAGTTTATCTAGCCCAATTTAAAGAAAAAATGGTCAAAGGGTAAATAACATAGACTCACTGTAGGATTCATAATTATCCATTAAGGAGCGTTCTTAGTTTCAGTTTTGTCCATTTCTTAGGTACTTAAATGGAAATAAAATCAAGAAGCTGCCAGCTGGAGTCTTCAATAACGACTCCGAGTTGACTGAACTGTAAGTAAGACATTCATAAGGTAAAAAATTTGATGGATTGTTTAGGATATATAGAATATTTTGACAGAAATATGATTTCAAACAGGTCAGCGGAACACCTTTTTATGGGGTTTTTCCACTAACATAAGCAATCATGAGATATAATAATCGATTTGGACTTTTTGCATACAATGAATGCATATCCTGAATTGAAAATAATGGGCCATTCGACAAGATAATTCAATAACTGTTTCTCCGAACTGCGAGGGACTTTATAAACCCTTTTATATAATGTGTAGACCTACTGCAGTACTCTTTTCTCAGTCGGATACCAGGGGTAACTTTTCTCCCCACTTTTCTCCCCTACAAATCAAGCTTTAGACATTACTGACTCACAACATCACTTGTCCAATCGTCTTGCTTCATTGTCAACTAGACTAGCAAGACTTTCCACAAACGACCGACTGAATACAAGAATCAAGACAGTTATGCTGATGTGAATAGCCACATAAATACTAGTAATAATAATCTACTTATTGATTGGGTCGCTGTTCCATGACAAGAGCACCTTGTAATTTCATTGCAAGCTGGCTCTGATTAGTTTTAAAAATCTAGATCAAATGTTACATTCGTAGCACTCTCTCGACTTTACTATTTAAGCATAGATCTCTACAAAAATAATCAGGCTTGAAAGGCTAGGAAATTTATCATTCCCAAGACTTGAAATTAAAATAGGGCCTCCAATGGAGTTCTGATTGGTTTAAAGTTAAGGTCAAACCTTAACTTCTCGGCACATCCTTGACGCAGGTCCTTACATGACAATCAGATAGCAGAGCTATCACCCGGAGCCTTCCATACGAACTTCAAGTTGATAAATCTGTAAGTTAAAAACTCGAGGATTTAAAGATTAGCTTGATAATTCTTTTTTTAATCTGCCCGGCAATTGCCTACCTTTTCGCTATTTGCAAATTTAAAGCACAAATTTCTGCCGGCTAAAATGGCAAGCCAACTTTACTATTTAAGCATAGATCTTTAAAAAAATAATCAGGCTTGATAGGCTGGGGAAGTATCATTCTCCAAAGCAGGGAATAAAAAGTTTGATCCACTAAATTAAAATGCATGCAGTTGAAAGACTACATATCACCATGCACTTTGTGGTAAGAAATGAGTTGCTGCGCTTTCCAGTGGCGAAATGTACTGCTTGATATTTAAATAGAGCGAACCATCGTACAGTGGTAGGTGCAGTTGGGCTTCTCATTTTTGTGGCAGAGACCACTTGGAGTTGGTTGGCATTTTTTTCAGTGTCAAGTACTCGAGATTAAGTGCACCAGACCATACTTGTGGTTGTCTTCAGTGTTGATACTAAGGAATTCATTGAGCTTAGGCTGGCTTAGAGAGTGTCAGTTAAGACCAACTCAATAATATTGAACTTTTTATGGCCTATTTTATGTCTTGGATGTAATTATATATTATTCATCTGATAATGTACCATTTGTGGAAAACATGAATGACTCTGTAGGAGGTTACGTAATAACAAGATTGTGAAGTTACCTGGTGACGTGTTTACTTCACTGGTTGAGCTGCAGAAGCTGTAAGTGAGGATTCTTACTTTATATTTATTTTCACTGGAAAGGATAACATTTTTCCTGGAAAGTTTTTGCGTATAGTTTTTATTGTTCTTTGCTAGGTCCTCAGCGAGTTTGTTTCCCTTTCCAAAAGTGTGGAAAAAAAACTGTAAATACGAGAAAATGTTACGTCATGGCAACAACGCTGAAGATGTACGACTTTATTCTTAAATCTAGGAAAATATTCCTGTAGGGATTGGGTAACAATCAGATTGTAGAAAATGTCTTTCTTTTTTAATTTGAAATTGCAATTTTCCTCCTTCCTTTTTGTATTGTTTTTGTATTCACGCGCAGCGCGCCTGATTTTACAAATTAGTCAATAAGGTCAAAGAACTTTAACCTTGACACTGGAAAATTGACGTGGACAATTTTTCTCGCGCATGTTTGGTTGTTTTGTTTTTATGGATTTGTTTACTGTTTTTGAGTTTTCGTTCAAGGCAATTTGTTATCTCTCAGTTTGGAATTCTAAGAAGTTTCTCAATTTTTATTTAATCAGAATGTTGTGGTTACTTCAACACATGTTTGTTTAATACATATTTCTGTGGAGTTTCGACCCAAGCCTCTTGCTTCGTCAGAAGATTTTTTACAGAGATAATGGGGGTACCTTTCGGGGTGTTTAATGACAGCACCAAAATTATCCAAATGCTAGTTAACAATTATTTTATGAGAGCAAGTCGAATGTGAGATGATGAATAACCAACAAAGTGCATAGCCCCGAGTTGTTGATAAAAATCTTACACTTTGATAACGAATGAAAGAAAGAAGCCACTTCCTTTCCAAATGGAGGACAGTTCCAATAGCTTCAGCTCAAGTTCTCCAGCACTTTTCTAGTAAGAGTGTTTGATCTAGTGCTAACTGCTAGAATTCCCCTTTCCCAGTACATAGATAGACAAAACCCAGACACCTGCTCTCCCCTTTACCCCTTTATGACCTAGCACAGCCCTTTAGTATCTTTTGGACACAAAGAACATTGACGACACCTCAAAGCTTCATGAAATAAACCTGTAAAGCGGGTAAATACCTAGCCCTAAGGAAAATTGCTTCGCAACATCTTGTTCTGGTATCATACATCAGCAAGACCAGCAAAAACCGGTACGATAAGCAAAATTGAATAGAAACGAGAAGCAAGAGTCAGTATAGTTTTGGGAACGATTATGTAGCTAAAAAATTGCTACCCTATAAACACCATTGGGTCTCTGTTCTATATTAACCTTCGACACTCACTACTTTAACCACAAACTGACTCTGAACCTGAAATATTAACTTAAAACAGACCGTAAATTCAGGGTAAACTTCTTTTTGTAGGTACTTACAGGACAATGAGATAGCAGAGCTACCAGCTGGACTCTTCAGTAACAACAGGAAGCTGACTGAACTGTAAGTAAAATATTCACGTTCCCGCTAAGTGACTGGCTGTACGCCCTTTGCCAAATTTGTACTAAAATAGACTTTGTTATTAATAGCAAGCAAAAGGGCGTCTGAGATAATTAAAAATTGGAATCAGTAAACAAAGAATTAGCCATTGTTCCGTCCAACAGAGGACCAAAGAGCAAATACCTCTAGAGCAAAGACCGTATTAATGGCACAATTTGATCTAAAATAAGAAAAAACAAAAAACAACAACAACAAAAAAGTAGGGTCTTAATAACCTATACAACAAGCATTACATACAAATAACACATATTGAAAAACAAACTAGCGTTCACCTTATGGAAAATGAAGGTAGAATTTACGGAAAACGCTGCATTTTACCAACGTTTACCTGTGTTTTGCTAACGGAAAACCGGACGTTCTCTGTGTGTTTTCGCATCGGTAAATCCCAGTATCCGTTTAGTTATTCGTTAGTTTTTCTTCGCCGAAAACAATTCATTTTCCGGCATTAACCGCTCGGTTAACGCATGGCAAACAGTTTGTTTTCGTTTTGTTCATTGGCATTTCTCGAGTGAACAACAACGTATTCACCTGAACGAACGGCTGAAAACACGCATTTTCCGGGAAGGTTAATGTGTATAAATAGAGGAAAACGTAATGTTTTCCTGGGTTTGCCGTTCGTGTAACGTACAGAAAATGTCATGTTTTCTTCAGTTCGCAACCATTTTTCACCCGGTGAACGAAATGTTCAAAAGAGTTTAATGGTCGAATGCATGCATTTTCCAACATTTTTCCACGATTGTGAATTCGAGATAAATTTGTTGAAACGCATTTTTCTGCGTTTTACCATTTACATGTCTTGCTGATCGGTTAACGTTTGGAAAATACCATGTATTCTGCCATTCACAGCCGTTTTACGCTCGGTTAATCGCTTTTCGACCCAATTAGTGCAAGTGACCCGATAAGCTCAATTTCCTCAAATGATCCAAACGGCTCAAATGACTGATTTGCCTGAAATGACCTAATCGGGGTCAATCTCCTAGATTAGACCAGATATCTACTAGCATTTTCATGGAGCAGGATTAAAGAGCAGGAAATAATGATCACGATTGACGAACGTCTTATTTTCAGGGCGTTGACAGTCATCATTTTCCAGAAAAAACACTTTAAAAATGCATTGCTCAAACGCGTTGGAAAACAGCAGAAAAACGTTCCGGAAAACGAACTATTCATTAGCGTTTCTATGAAGCAAGAAAGCAATCGACGAACATCGTGTGTTCTTGCCATTCATCATTAGTAATTCTGTGTGAAAACGGTTAGAAGATGGCAGCACTCGTGCGCTCACGAAAACTTCAGAAATTCGTACAGGAAAACAATGCAAGCTGTTCACTAGCCTTTCAAGGGGGTAAGAAAAGAATAGACGAAGAACACGTCTTCATGGCCTAATCATAGTCGTTAGTAATTCTGTTAGAAAACACTTGGCAAGTACAGCGTTTGCACGCTTAGGAAAACAACAGTAAAACGCTCAGGAAAACAAGCAATAAACTCGCGTTTTCGTGGAGCAGGAAAACAATCGACAAACATCATGTTTTCATGGCATTCACCATTAGTTATTCTGTGAGAAAACGCTTGGCAAGTGCAGCTTCCGCGTGCTTAAGAAAACTACAGAAAAATGTTCACCAGAGTTCTCGTGGAGCTGGAAAACAATCAACAACTATCATCAACGTCTATGAATATATGAAAGTCATATATTTGAACTGTGGTTAAAGAGCGAGTATGAGAGCGATCTTTGCAGTAATGAACCCTACTTAAGCGTTGATTCATCCTTTCACGGGTATATTACGAACCAACCTAATGACCAGCTCTCAGTTGGCTTCTTAGCCCAGTTGGTAGAGCACTGCACCAGTATCGCAGAGGTCATGGGTTCGTATCCCGTAGAGGCCTGAAGTTTTTACAGCCCTTATTTTCACTACCACTTGAGCCGCGGTAACGAACACCACGGTGATCGTTACCGCGATCGTTCTGATACTCGTTCTGATACTCGTTCTTTAACCGCAGTACAAATCTATGACCTTCATATTTTCACAAACGTTGATTCTTCAATTGACGGGTTTATTACGAACCAACATAATGACCAGCTCCCAGTTGGCTTGTTAACTCAGTTGGTAGAGCACGGCACCGGTGTCGCAGAGATCATGGGTTCGAATCCCGTACAGGCCTGAATTTATTTCAGGCCTCATTTTTATTACCGCTTGAGAGTGTGCGTCCATAAACTGATCAAGAATTCAGCGGTAAATTTCAAATTTTCAAAAACTTTAAAATCGTCCAAAATTTGGGTATTAGTAGTCCAAATTGAACTATTTATCGCTATGGGCTTGATTTGTCAAATGGTGTTTTCTTTCTGCAGAAAATGATGATACCCGATTTCAGGGCCAAGTATTGAAAAATTAGACTAAAAAATTAGCCATTGTAAAGCTGACGGCTTGCCGTAACTATAAACCCAAAAGAGAACCACTTGCAATCAGCTTATTCTGCAATGTTTGCAGGTTTCATATTATAATTCCTATGACATTTGAAAAACAATAAGGTATTGAGTGAGACCTGAAAGGAAGCCCTCTGTTTTTCATTGGAAATAACTAGTAAACTTCAAAAAATAATTTACCCCACTACCTTTATCACAACTCAAATGAAATGTTTTTGCTTAGAATGCAGAAGAAGTGGGATTTTAGCTGATATCGATATAGTTTTTTTTTTCTGGGGAGATTAGGTTGTGCTATGTGAAAGTGTGCTCAAAATTGCAGTTTTTCGGAAAATCAAACAAGAGATTGCGTGACCGACGGTGACAGACAGCTCTATCATTCCAGCCCAAAGCCCCAAAGTCGATTAAAATATATCTTATTGTTGTGGTGGAGTTTTGTTATTTATTAATTTTTTGAGAAAATACAGCAGCTAACGGAATGCTTGTTATATTACTAACGGATGATATTTTTATGTGAACAGTGCATAATTATGCAGCACATTCACAGTATTTTTTCAGGTGAATGATGCCGTTTTACAGGTACAAGGGTTAATCAATTGATACCATTTCTATTTTAGAACAGCCGCCAGCTGGAGATAATTTATAGTTTAAAGAATCAAGATTTCATCAGTGATCACTAGGGGCTACTCAATTGTTGGTCTAAAAGCCTTGAAATGAACTATTTATCATTGTTGTTATGGTTGCTATTCATAAACAAGTTGTGATCCCTATTCAATTATAGGGAATTTTTCCCACGGCCTGTCTCACGCTATGCAACTCAGCAATGGCATTCTCATGCTCCTTTCAGAGAATAACTGGAACAGACTGCTCGTCTGATGGGTTAGATAAAAGCAAGAGTCTTGAAATTGTTACTTACGCAATTGCTCAAAGGATATTTCGAATCATTGTTCTTACTGGTCATTTTCTGGAATGAAAACGGAAAGTGAAATTATACTTGCTAGAGTGGGTGTTTTCCGCGAGGACGAGACGCAGAGTTTAGACACAATCTGCTCACACCACCGCCGTGAACTCGGACCTGACTGGCGGTAAAGCATTTCCAAGTGCTTTGTGCCACAAATCTTATCCCAACATGGAGCAAATAGAAAAGCGGATCGAGGAACTTCGAAAGTGGTGAATTAACTCTCAGCTCCGCTGTCCCTGACCACTGTAGAGCATACGCTCTGAGTGATCCTGACGACCCAAATTGTTCTGTGACTTGTGGCCACGCCCATTGTGACAGCTGTGACCGCTGGTTGCTTGTCTCGTCTGTAATGAGGGAGATTGAGGAAGGCTTAGAAACGGCTGAATGCTCGGACAATGAAAATGAATAACTGTCTTTTGTTATTTCCCAGGCCAAACAGAGCATTAAATGCTGGAAAGCCCATTTATCGCGGTCTATAAATCAGGATCAATGCAGACTTGACATCATGAGCGGCCTTAGCGCCCCACCCATTTTTCTAGTACTTGACTGGGTGATGAAATATCTTCCACGTAAGTTCCGGGAAAGCCAGTCGGATTGATTTGATAAAAGAGGTATATCGTGGCATATAGCAGTGGCGATTACATGCAACAGCGGAGAAATGGAGATGATGACATTCGTTCATGTGTTTGAGAGTGCTACCGCCCAAGACAGGAGCTCGATGTCAGCCATACTTGATGACGTCTTTATTCAACTCAAAACTATTATGCCAGAACTGGAGACCATCCATATTCTAAGCTACAACGCTGGATGTTATCATTTTGCGCAGACTCTGATTACAGCTCCTCAGATTGCCATACGTCATGACCTTCAGATCTCTCGGATTGACTTTTCTGAGCCACAGGGAGTCGAGGAAAGGACGCTTCCGATCGCAAGGCAGCCACTATAAAGTCACACATGGCGAAATATCTCAATTCTAGACACGACGTTGAGATTGCTGTACTGATGAAAGAAGCTATGGAGTCTTCCAAGGGGTGTGTGTGGCGTAATTGTGAAAGTGTGCAGTCCTCCCAATGCTCCATCCATCAAGAGTTTCAAGTGGGAGAAAGTGAGTTTTGTCAGAAACCTTTGCTACGGCCAGGAAGGGATAAGAACGTGGAGAGCCTACGACATTGGCTCTGGAAAAAGTATTCCCTGGACAAACTGCGATGTCGCTGAACAATCGGAACTGCCGACGATGGAGATCAGGCCCTCGACTAGCGAGATTATCACAAGCTTTGTTCCAGTAGTACCCAGACGAATAGGTGGCCGAACCCCCGCAACTCCTATTGTGTAGATGAGTCTTCAGATGAGACAGGCGTTGATGTTGATGTTGCTAACAATTGTCCATTATTTACATGCGTAGAAGAGGGATGTGTCAAGACGTTTATACGGCATTCATCGCTGGTTCAACACTTGGGCTATGGAAAGCACAAGCATGTTCTAGAGTATGAAACGCTCTTTGACAGGGCCACGATAGAATATGCGACTAATCTGGATTGTGGATCGAGTAAATGCCCAACGGTCCTAGAAGGTAGTAAACCATCACTACCAACTGTACCCACTACTCTTCCGATGGGATGGGCACTGAAATCGACACAGTCCCGTAGTACAAAGGTTACTGACAATCAAAAGCATTACCTCAATTCCAAGTTTCAAAATGGAGAGAGAACAGGGAAGACAAGCGGACCCGACTGATGAAGTCTCTAAAGCCATGAGGAATGCAAAAGATAGCAACGGGGAGAGACTATCTAGCTTTGGGAATTTTCTCACAAACCAGCAAATTAGCAGTTAATTTTCTCGCTTTGCTTCTGAGCCAGCATTCAGCATTCACATTTAATCATATATGACTCCTACAACATCTGTGAGTTAGTGTTGAACTCTTAGCTTGGCCCCTTTTCTGTACCTATGTTACGGGGTATCTGTGAATCCTTTGGTCTTGCCATATCGGAAATTACAGTTGGAAGGAAAAAGCCATTTGTGGCCTTGCTCTCAAACCTGGTACAAGGCTGTACCTGTAGCTGTGGCAAGCGCTCATAACTGTAGTCGGTAGACGTTATTACTACCTGGCAGCTCGATTTCATCGTATCTGGCCACCAAAATGATTCTCGTCATTTTTTGGCGAAACACCGAATTATTTGACAAATGAACCTTATTTAGAGATAAATACTATTATAGGGACGACTGATAGCCGGAGTTTGAACAATTTCGAGTTTTCGCATTTTTGCCCCTAATTTACGATTTCGTTTAATCCTTGGAGACATTCGCTCTTAGTTTGTTGTAAAATTGAGAAGTATCTGTTCTGTAACATATACATTGGTGTCTAGTATCTAAGTTAGCTGTTATGAAATTTTTTTTATGAATCGTTTGTAGAAGGCCCGTAAGCCAATTCAAAAACACAGTGGCGTAAACAAACCCACTTGAAAGCCGATTTACCGTAGGAAAAAATAAACCAGTCAACCTCGGGCTTGAAAATGCTGCCCGAGTCCTGGGACCTCGGGAAGCATTTTCAAGCCCGAGGTTGACCAGCTTACAGTTTTTTCACTATATGGACTTCCCAGCCAGCAAAACACACAAGCACGTTAACATATACATGTTAAAGATAAAGATAATACAAGAATAACGGTAAAAGCGACAACAAAAAAATTAATACATGTAAATAGCACGACTCAACTACCACAGGAATGACCACTATATTTTCAATGAGCTTTTTCGTTGAGAATGGGCGGAAATTATAGATCTGTCTGTCAAGGTCGGTCGCAAAGTCTCTTGTCTGATTTCGCGAATATGTGCGAGTTTAAGCGCTCTCTCATTGACTACAGCCTTATTTCCCCAGAACAAAAGTCATACCAGCTAGAAGCCCATTTTTGAAGGGGTTTGACCTCTAAGTTTCGGTTAATTTGTGCTAAAGGTAGTAGAGTAAATTGTATTTTCAAGCTAGGTAGTGATTTCCTTAAAGAAAAATGGGGGGATCTTTTAAATCTCGCACAATATCAGAATTCTTTTCAAATGTCATATAAATTACAGTGTAAAACCTGGAAAAGTTGTGAAATAAGCTGATTGCATGTGAATATCTTCTGGCTCTTTTTTTAAGGCACAAGGTTTTCTTGAAAATTGCTAATTTCCAAGCCTAATTTGCCCACATCTGGCCCTGAAATCTAGTATCGCCATTTTCCGCCAAAACAAAAATCTATTCGAGAAATGAACCACATAGCGATGAGTAGTTCAGTATCGACTATTAGTAGCCGGAGTTTGAGCAAACTTCGCTTTTCACATTTTTGCCGCTTGTTTCCGATTTTGTTTGATTCTTGCGAACACTCACTCTTACGTCGTGTTTGTTACTGGGAAGATCGCTCTCACAGTCAACAAACATGTTTTCATGGCATTCACCGTTGGTAATTCTGCGGTAAAACGCTTGGAAACTGAAATCCAGCTTTCGTACGCTCGGGAAAACTATAGTAAAACGTTTAGGAAAACAAGCTATATGCTAGCGTTTTCGTGGAGCAGGAATACAATCCCAAACATCATGTTTTCGTGTCATTCACCATTAGTTATTCTGTGGGAAGACGCTTGGGAAATGCAGCGTTCACGCGCACGGGAAAACTTGACAAAAACATTAAAGAAAACAGCTATTCATTGGTATTTTCTTGGTGCTGAATAACATGCGATGAACATCGTGCCTTTCTTCAGTTTTACTAAGAGCGAACAATGAATCTGCCGTCCGTTTCAGAGATCTGAAAACGTTGGTATAATGTTAAATTTTTCAGTCATTCACCATTTCGAAAATTGATAGCCCCAGTAAACAACGCAGATGAGCAAGCGTGGTTGGAAATCAATTTGCCAAAGAATGCAGTACTTGAACAAGTGCTTGTTCGTTTGTTCAGACGAACTTTGTAAGCCAGAAGTTTTGGGAAAAGGTGTCCACGCCTTCTAACCTTTCTTCAAAACTTTGCACTCGGTGAAAATCATAATCTTTGAACACACTATCCGGCTCAAGTAAAAGGGAACTATTTTGTCACGTGCACCATTTCAATTTCAAAAACATGAACAGCCCACTTATGTTTCTGCTGTGTACTTTTAGGCTTCGAAGGTTCAAACACAAAAACTTCCTTGTGGTAACTTTTAGAGTTCAAAACCAGGTAGACTTAGTCATTGCTGCTTCTTCCGCTTCTCAAAATTGCAATTGAAGAGGAAGAGATCAATGCAGAGTGCAACTGCCTCTGATTTAAATGAAACACCTTTCATTACATTAGCTGGCAAAATATACATGTGTTAACGAAGCAAAAGAAAGGTAAACTGAATATAATTATGCGTGATTTTCCAGTTTCCTCGTGATCAAGAAACCCTGATAAAACACTTGCCCTTATTTGTGAAATGTTACCTCCAAGAACTTTAGCTATTATAGTTCTCAAGCTCTTTTGTAAAACGACAGAATAACATAGACTGGCTCACTTTAGGAATCATGATTACCCATTAAGGCTACATATTAAATCTAATTTATTTCCATTTCTTAGGCACTTAAATGAAAACAAAATCAAGAAGCTGCCAGCTGGAGTCTTCAGTAACTACTCCGAGTTGACTAGACTGTAAGTAATACATTCACAAGTTGATATTTGATGGGTTGATTAGAATATGACCTCAAAATCTCTTTATTAACAGCGCAGTCTCGTTAACCTCGGTACTAAGCTCCTTCTTTGATTTCTTGCATCAGAAAGAGTTTGTAAGGCTGCAGTTTTTGTTAAAGCTGAGTCTGAGGTGTTTAAGCTCAGGAGTCTTCGACAGTCATAATATGCGATTGAAAGAGAGTGACATGACTGTTAGAGCGTGTGAGTCGAACAGAGGTGAATAACTTTTTTTTATCAGTTACTGAATACTTGAACAAGATTTCTTGACTGTAGCAGGTGACCATTTCCGCCTTCTTAGGGCATCTATTTCGTCTGTATAAGCGTATGTATCTTTATGACTAGTAACAATGAATTATTATCAAGAAGAAAGATTTTAAAACCCCAATGAATGTTACACTTAAACATCATCAAGAAACTGCGTAATATTTATCTACCCGATTTGTCGAGCTGTAAGAGTTGTACGTGAGAAAAAAACATCTATTGTGTGCTCCACGACACAAAATTTTAAGGGACTAATACTGAGGCTTAAAGCATGGAAACTGATGCAAATCTTATATCTCAACGCGCTCTTTTACCAAAAACACGGTTCCAAATTTTGATAAGAATTCCATTTGCATTGTCATCGGTCCCAGTGCATTAAAAAAAATTGGTTTAAGGAACGTTATTTACGTTTTGTTAATCTAATTTATTCAACCCATATCATCACCCAGTCAAAGGTTATAACATCAACCACAATACCTATAAAAAAATTTCTTCTGGAGGACAATTTTGCCTTAACCATCACATCGCGGTTCTGTATTTTAACAGAAATGCGATTTCAATCGTTACTAATCTGACTAATCACTGACATGATTAAAGGCCAAATCAGACTACAATTGGAATAGTTATCTGGTTGTGTCTTTGATTTTCTTTGATTTTCTTTGATTTTTCTATTATTATTAAAAAAATACAGTAGATAATCCCAAAAAAGTGGAAGGGAAAGCTCTCGTAATGAAGCCTTTAAAAAACCAATTATATATATATAATTATTACGAACTGGTTCACGATGAACTGCTTCTGAAGTCTTGAACCAGTTCGTAATAATTATCAATGCTCCTCTAAGAGTTGAGCGCTCTTTGAAATACATTCATATCAAGTCCAAGAATTTATATATATATATGTGTGTGTGTGTGTTTGTGTGTGTTTGAACTTCGCTTTTTTTTCAACGCGTGGCGAGGTAGTATTAATCATAGGTTAAGTATGCGTTAATAGAATTGGCAATCGATGTCATTCACTTACAACCACTGCAGCTTGACCGATGGAGAAAATAAATCTACATGAAATTTCTTGATGTTGTTTTCCTGTAACCATCTATAGATGATTTTAAAAAAACTTTGTCTGAGAATATAATCACCAGTAATTAAGCTTTCTGTGTTTTCTAAAAGAAATCACAGCCCTGCTAAGGTGGATTTGGTCATCCGTTGATAACTGAGAAATCTTATAAAGGTAACTGCAAAACAGAGAAACCTGCTTTCGTTTTGCTCACACACTCTCTACAAATGATGCCACTCTCTTTTAGTGGCATATTATGGTTTTCGAAGGTCCCTGGGCTTAAACACTCACACGCACATACTTCTCATACTTTTAGCACTCGAACGTTTTTAACTTTAGCTAGAAAAGGAAATCATAGACACTTCTGGACGCCAGTAGATAACTGACCCATATTTAGTCTAATTTGACCCGCAATCATATGAGTGATTAACAAAATCAATTTGGTAATCATGAGTAGGATTAGAAACAGAATTGGATGACATTAAGCCCTGTTGCCCTGTTGTCCTGTTGCACTGTTAAAGGCAGGATTCAGGTCCAATTTATTCTACCTATTTATGTTCACTAAGCTAACCCTCTTGTAAATAACCAAATTATTCTTGAGTACACATCCATCTTGCGTATAAAAAAAAATTCGGGAATATGTCCGCCAATAGAGAGCGTTTTAAACATATTTGAGGGATAATAAACACACCATTCTCCATTTTTCCCCAAAAATGGTCGTATATTTGCCCCTGAACATTGTCTGTTCCTCGAAACTCACGACTTTCGCATCATTCATAGCCTGAATTTCAGCCGCCTCCTACGCTCGCTAAGTAGGGACTTTAAGCAAACCACGACGGCTACGGCAACGAGAACGTGGAAAAAACAATAGATCTAATTGGCAGAACAATAGCCCAGCACGTGCGTTTTAAAACTTTGTACATTTCTTAGCCGTCCTTTGCAAAACGACAACGTGAAATAACCAAAATTTGCGTCGTCTGCTAAGCGAAACCGCGGCGGCAAATTAATTTCATTTACTTTTGGAAGTCAACGCTACTTTTATGTGTTATGTTGAGTTTGAGGTCTGGCGCCCTATGAGACGGTAAACAGATGCAGTCATTTTTGAAATTCTAACTAACAGTAGAAACTAATTTTTTAATCGACGTCTTCCGTGGCGTTGCTGTCCTGACTGCTTAAAGTCCCTAATCACTCGAAGAGAGAGCTGAAATTCAGGCTACATCACTTATATCCGTGCATATTTTCGCGCTAAAAGAGGCTATTGTTTATATATGTTGAAATCAAAGGGATACAGCTGTGTTTGTTATCTTTCTAAAGTACTCTAAAAGGTAAGGGATTAGCCATTTATTACCGCCTAAAGCCTTGGTCAAACGGCGCATGATAGTCGATGATAGTTGATTCTCTTCAAACTATCGTCAACTATCACCAACTATCATTCCCATGGTCAAACGGCCAAAAATGTTCGTGATAGTTACTGATAGTTCACCAGCAGTCACGCGAGAAGCTAGTTCCAGGCTCTTTCTGCGTAAAATGTGAGCGCTAACATAGCTTCGCGTGAGACAAACAAACTTGTTGAAGTATGAATTTATCACGACGAAAGAGGGCGGCAGCTTGCTTACTAGTAATCGATTTGTTGGAGGAATGTACGGAGGATGAGTCTGGAGAGCGTTGGTGGAAGAGAGGACGGACAAGGAAATGGATTAAAAAGAGAAACGAAAGGGGTACGTTGAAATTATTGGAAGAATTGCGAGTGGAGGACACTGCCGCTTACAAGGAAATGTTGCGAATGAACTTTGAAAGATTGCAGGAAATATTGACCGCTATCGGGGCTGAGATTACCAAACGAGCCCGCCGATTTTCGGGGAAAACAGCTGACCTGAAACTATCATGAACTATCATACGCGTGGTCAAACGAGATAAACTATCATGGACTATCATGAAGAATTTGAACAAGCTCAAAAGGAATGATAGTTGGTTATAGTCGATGATAGTGCATGATAGTTGGTGGTCAAACGGAAGCGCGCGCTTCAACTATCATCGACTATCATGCGCCGTTTTACCAGGGCTTTAGGGACAAAACCAAAATCCTCCACCCACCCCCTCCCCTTCTCCCCTGGGATAAATGATAACTGATAACTAAACTTCTGGGGGCTTCCACTCAAATTCCAAGGATCTTCTCCAGACGGAGAAGACTCCTGAAACAAATTGAGACTTCAATTTCTGTTTCGTAGCTTTTCGAGCCGTGTAGTTCTGTTGCTCAGTTAGGGACTTCATTGCACTTTTTTGTTTTTAGAATCTTTAGACCCATTTGCCGTTTTATTTATCCGACCGAAATAAAAAAATATGTTTAAGAGGACACAATTTACCCATCACTTCCTTGTCTTTTCCCAACTGAAAAAAAAAAAGGATTACAAAGAAAAACTATCGATTAACATTGACTATTTGTTACAACAAGTAAATTTAATCATGATAAAACGGGAGACAATTGCAAAAAGGCGGTATACAGGTCTGATTTATTTTGCCTATTAAATATGTTCCCAGTTCACAGTTTTGATATCGAGAATTTAATTCAAAGTTATCAATCCCATTTTATGAAAGGATTGTGTGATTGCAGAATGAAAAATCCATTTAGCTAGCTATATTTACAGAAATGAGACATTCTCTACCTATCTTGGTGGCTAACGTATTTTTTCTCTTGGTTTACTTTACTTGCTTATTTACGCGAGCAGAGTATTTTGATTTGAAAAAATTTGAAATACTTATAGATTTTTAGACAAAAACAACATCAAGAGGCTGCATGGTGACTCGTTTGCTACATTGGTCAGACTACAGAGGCTGTAAGTGAATAATATTTATCAAGTGTTCCACAACACGAATTTGTTAGCAACTGATGCAGAGATAACGTCAGACAAATACATTAAAACAAAAATTGAAGTGGTTATACAGAACTGGCTTATAACATTACGTGTTTAATGGTCTTACTTCATAAACTCTGGCAAGAATCTCAACAGACGACTACCTAAACAATGCGGCACTGATTGGTTTAAACACTGGACTAAGCAGCCGCACTAAGTTTCCTTGAAGCAGATTGTCGCCATTTAACTTGGGTAATGAAAGTATGTTATGCCCTCTTTAAATTTCATCAGGGTTTAATAGCCCAGAAAAGACATTAGATCAAATAAAATATTTTTCTCACCTTGCCTTACACGCTTTAAATTTTTCCCAACTTTACCTGTTTCTTTCGGTAAGTCCGGCCTTAAATAAGTCAATTAGACAAAACAATTCATCGCACGATAACAAAGATTATTGGGCGATAATTTCCATTTATCGCGCGATGATTTATTACTTATCGCGCAATAATCTCTATTTATCGCGCGATAATTTGTCATTTATCGCTTAATAATTTCCATTTATCGCGCGATATTTTGTTCTCATCGCGCGATAAAAAAAAAATGTGGCATGTTCCCTACGGACCACCAGACATTTGTATTGTTTTTGTATTTTTTTCGCATTCACGCGCAGCGCGTGTGATTTTACTAAATACTGTAGTCAATCAGGTCAAAGAGCTTTAACCTTGACATTGGAAATTGACGTGGACAACTTTTCTCGCGCATCTATATTGCTTTGTTTTCGTGAAGTTGGTTATTGTTTTTGAATTTTCGTTCAAGGAAATTTGTAATCCCTCAGTTTGGAATTCAAGAAGTCTCTCCATTTTTATTTAACCCTAATGTTACGTGAGTAAGACTGGTAAAAACCTGCACGATTGGAAAGATTGAATAAAGACGAGTAGCAAGAGTCAATGTAGTTTTGGGAACATTATATCGCTAAAAAACTGCCACCCTATAAACACCATTGGGTTTCTGTTCTTTCATACTTACTATTTTAACCACAAACTGACTTTGAAGCTAAAATATTAACTTAAAATAGACCGTAATTTAAATTCAGGGTAAACATCTTTTTGTAGGCACTTACAGGACAATGAGATAGCAGAGCTACCAGCTGGAGTCTTCAATAACAACAGGAGGTTGACTGAACTGTAAGTAAAATATTCATGTTCCCGCTAAGTGATTTGCTGCACGCCATTTGCCAAATTTGTACTAAAATAGACTCTGTTATTAATAACAAGCAAAAGGGGGTCTGCGATAGTTAAAAAATGAAAGCAGTAAACAAAGAATTAGCCATTGTTCCGTCCAACAGAGGACCAATACAGAGGAAGAAACGCATTAATGACACAGTTTGATCTAAAATTCAAACAAAAAAAAACAACAACAGGGTCTTAACGACCCATACAGCAAGCGCTAGATACAAATAAGACATGGACTTTTCACCTGCAATCAATGCACTTGCAGAAACTCACGCGGCAAACAAACTAGCGTTCACCTTATGGAAGATTATGTGTGTAAATACAGAAAATCGTAACGTTTTCCTGGGTTTGCTGTTCATGTAACGCATAGAAAATATTATGTATATGTGCACGATCCTTCGCAGTAAAGCACTATTTAAGCAATAGTGAAAATCAGACCTGAAAAAAATTCAGGCCTGTACAGGATTCGAACCACTGACCTCTGCGATACTAGTGCAGCGCTCTACCAATTGAGCTAACAAGCCAACTGGGAGTAGGCCATCAAATTAATTCGACATAAACCCGTAGATGATAAATCAAACAACGAACATATGAAATACATATATATGAACTGCGGTTATGAAACGTATATGTGCACGATCCTTCGCAGTAAAGCACTATTTAAGCAATAGTGAAAGTCAGACCTGAAAAAAATTCAGGCCTGTACGGGATTCGAACCACTGACCTGTCGAATTAATTTGATGGCCTGCTCCCAGTTGGCTTGTTAGCTCAATTGGTAGAGCGCTGCACTAGTATTGCAGAGGTCAGTGGTTCGAATCCTGTACAGCCCTGAATTTTTTCAGGTCTGATTTTCACTATTGCTTAAATAGTGCTTTACTGCGAAGGATCGTGCACATATACGTTTCATAACCGCAGTTCATATATATGTATTTCATATGTTTGTTGTTTGATTTATCATCTACGGCTTTATGTCGAATTAATTTGATGGCCTGCTCCCAGTTGGCTTGTTAACTCAATTGGTAGAGCGCTGCACTGGTATCGCAAAGGTCAGTGGTTCGAATCCCGCACAGGCCTGAACTTTTTCAGGTCTGATTTTCACTATTGCTTAAATAGTGCTTTACTGCGAAGGATCGTGCACATATACGTTTCATAACCGCAGTTCATATATATGTATTTCAGAAAATATTATGTTTTCCTCTCTTCGCAACTATTTTTCACCCGGAGAACGAATGTTCAAATGAGTTTTCTGGTCAAAAGCTTGTATTTTCCAACATTTTTCCGCGATGGTGAATTCGAGAAAACTCATTGAAACGCATTTTCCGGCGTTTTACCGTTTACATGTATTGCTGATCGGTTAAACTATGGAAAATACCATGTATTTTTCCATTCAAAGCCGTTTTACGTATTCCAACGTTATGTTCACTGGAATTAACCAGAAAGCATTCATTTTCCGGTGTTTTCTTCAACGTTGAATTCGTGCAAAGGATGCATTTTCCCGCGTTTACCGCCGCTCGGTTAGTCACTGTTCGACCCGTCGTGCGAGTGACCCAACTGCCTGAAATGACTTAATTCACCAAAATGACCCAATATTTAAGCTCAATTTCTTCAAATGATCCAAACGACTCAAATGACTGACTTGCCTCAAGCGACCTAATTGGGGTCAATTGTCTAAATACTAGACAAGATATCCATTGGCGTTTTCATAGAAAAGGATTAAGAGCAAGAAATAAAGATCAGATCGAAGAACATATCTTTTTTTTAGGTCGTTGATTGTTATCATTTCCCAGATAAAACACTTAAAAAAATGCCTTGTTCGGAGGCGTTGGAAAACAGCAGAAAAACGTTTCGCAAAACGAACTATTCATTAGCGTTTAGGTGAAGTAAGAAAACAATGGACGAACATCGTGTTTTCTTGCCCTTCACTTACTACTTACTTAATGCCCATCATGCCTGTGGGGCATAAACGAAATCCTTCCTACCCTGCCTATCTTTAGCCATTTTTTCAATGGTGCTCCAGCTGTAGTTGAGCTCCCTTAGTCCCTTCTCTACAGTCCTGCGCCAAGTTGGTTTTGGGCGTCCTCTGCTTCGTTCGCCTTCCGGTGTCCAGCGCACTGCAATTCTGGCTATGTTGCTAGTGGCCTTCCTCATCACATGTCCGATCCACCTCCATCTTCTCCTGGTGACAAGTGTATGAATATCCTCCCACTTGGTTTGCCTCAGTAGCTGGTCGTTTGATACTTTCTTAGGACAGAAGATTCTCAGAATCTTCCGGAGGCTAGCTGTGTGGAAGGATGCTGATCTTGAGAGATCTTGTTCTATCATTCGCCAGCATTCCGAGCCGTAAAGGAGAGCTGAAAATACGCAGCTCTGATAGATTCTAAGCTTCGTCTTTGTGCTTTAGCTTGCTGACCTCCACACTGATCTTAAGCTTATAAAGGCATATCTTGCTTTGTTCAATCTGCTATGTATATCTACAATAGTACCTCCATCTTGGCAGAGCACACTTCCGAGGTATGTGAACTTGTTGGTGTATAGAATGTCCTGTCATCTTACCCTGATCTTTGCTGGGGAAGGGACATTAACACACATGACCTGTGTCTTCTTCAAGCTAATCGTCTGCGAAGTCGAGGTCTTCGAGCGTAGTAAAAGGGGTCCATCTTATGTCTGTTCGCTGCTCTTCCATTGTTCGACAAAGGACCCAGTCGATAGCAATATTGAATAGCATTGACGACATGACATATCCCTGCCGTACACCGGTTTTGACTTTAAAACTAAGATCCCTCTGGCCGATGCAACACGTGAAACTTGAGTAGAAGTATTTCATGATATTAACAGTTCGTTGTGGAATGCCATATGCTCTCAGAATCTGCCAAAGACTGTCCCTATGAATGCTGTCAAACGCTTTCTCATAGTCGATGAAATTTACATACAACTCCCTGTTCGACTCAGTACATTGTTGAAGTATGTTCCGCAGTGTAAACTTGTGATCCGTACATCCACGGCCCTTGCGAAATCCACTTTGCTCGTTTCGCAGGATGTCATCAACAGCTTGGGTGATGCGGTGTATAATGACCTTGCAAAAGATCTTACTCGGCACAGGCAAAAGGGTAATTCTTCGCCAGTTGTTATAATTACTTAGAGACCCTTTCTTTGGGATCTTGAATATCCCTCCTCTGCTCCAATCTGTGGGAATTTCTTTCCATTTCCAGATCTTTGTAAACAGAATTCCAAATGATGCCCTTCATCATTAGTAACTCTGTGTGAAAACAGTTGGAAAATGCAGCACTCAATAGACAAAGAACACGTCTTCGTGGCCTAATCAGGGTCGTTAGTAATTCTGTGAGAAAATGCTTGACAAATTCAGTGTTCGTATGCTTAGGAAAACTGTAGAAAAACGTTCAGGAAAACAAGCTATACACTCGCGTTTTGGCTCATCCTCGGCGTTAAAGCCTGTGAAACTCACGAATTACGTAAAACAAAGACAAGAAAACATTAGAAACAATAACGTACAGCAAAACAATACCTCATGAAACAAAGAAAACTTTGTCAGGTTCTTACTACGAGGATGACCCCAGATTTTCATGGAGCTGGAAAACAATCGACAAACATCATGTTTTCATGGCATTCACCATTAGTTACAGTGGGAGAAAAAGCTTGGCAAGTGCAGCGTCCATGTGCTTAGGAAAACTATAGAAAAATGTTCAGGATAACAAGCTATACACTAACGTTTTCCAGTGGAGCAGGAAAACAATCAATAAACATCATCAGCGTTTGTGAATATGTGAAAGGCATTTATGTAAAGAACGAGTATGAGAGCGAACTTCGCAGTAACGAACATCACTTAAGTTGGCTTGTTAGCCCAGTTGGTAGAGCACTGCACTAGTATCGTAAAGGTCATGTGTTCGTATCCTGTACAGGCCTGAATTCTTTTACAGCCCTTATTTTCACTACTGCTTAATAAGAGGCGTTGGTTACCACGAAGATCGTTTTATAATCGTTCTCTAACCACAGTTCAAATATATGACTTTCATATATTCACAAACGTTGATTCATCAATTGACGGGTTTATTACGAACCAACATAATGACCAGCTCCCACTTGGCTTGTGAGCTCAGTTGGTAGAGCACTGCACCGGTATCCCAGAGATCATGGATTCGAGCCTGAATTTTAATTCAGGTCTCGTTTTTACTACCGCTTAAGTAGTGTTTCGTTACTGCGAAGATCGCTCTCATTCTCAACAAACATTGTGCTTTCATGGCATTCACCGTTGGTAATTCTGCGGTAAAACGCTTGGAAACTGAAATCCAGTTTTCGTGCGCTCGGGAAAGCCATAGTAAAACTTTCAGGAAAACAGGCAATACAGCGTTTTCGTGGAGCAGGAAAACAATCAGAAACATCGTGTTTTCATGGCATTTACTGTTAGTTATTCTGTGGGAAGATGCTTGGGAAATGCAGCGTTCACGCGCACTGGAAAACTTAAGAAAAACATTCAGGAAAACAGGCTATTCATTGGTATTTTCCTGGTGCTGGATAACATGCGATGAACATCGTGCTTTTCTTGAGTTTTCCAGAGAGAGAACAATGAAATTGCCGTCCGTTTCCAGATATTCGAAAACTAGTATAATGTTGAATTTTTCAGTTACTCACCATTCAGACGAACTTTGTAAGCCAGAAGTTTTGGGAAAAGGTGTCCAGGCCTTCCAACCTTTCCTCAAAACTTTGCACTCAGTGAAAATCATAAGCTTTGAACACACTATCCAGCTCTAGTAAAAAGGAATTTTTTTGTCATTTGCAGCATTTCAATTTCAAAAACATGAACAGCCCACTTATCTTTGTACTGTGTACTTTTAGCCCTTGAAGTTTCAAACAGAAAACTTCCTTGAGGTAACTTTTAGAGTTCAAAACCGGGTAGACTTACCCATTGCTGCTTCTTCCGCTTCTCAAAATTGCAATTGAAGAGGTCAACCCAAAGTGCAACTGCCTCTAATTAAAATGAAAACACCTTTCGTTTCATTGGCTAGCAAAATGTACATGGGTTAATGAAGTGAAAGACAGATAAAATAAATATGAAATTGAGTGCGTTCAATAAATCATCTAGAAATATTTTATTGAGGGAAAGGAGGGTTTATCATTTCTGCACGACATTAAGCTATGAATTTGCAATGAAATAAATTTATTTTGACCTGCGGATTAAAAATCAAAGAAATCATGGTCCTTGTATGTAAGCTGCAATTTGACTTGAGTTGAAGAAAATAAGCCTGAAAAAAAATTAGGCCTGGACGGGAAACTAACCCGTTTCTCACAGATACTAATAGGGTGCTACTAAGCTATGATACTTGCAGTTGAACTAAAAATTTAGCAATCGCGGAAAAGAAGTCTGAGAAAAGAAAATTTATTCTTTAAGCCCTCAACGTTTTTCTGTTAAATATTCTAGGTGAATTAAAAATCTTATGAATTTACCAATTTGCTACATTTTGTTAATTAAGGAGCTTCACAACACTTTTTAAACCCATTCACTGTTTAGTTTATCTAAACCCATGTAAACAAACACATGTTCCAAAGGATAAAGAACATAGACTCACTCCAGGAATTATGATTACTCATTAAGGAGCGATCTTTTATTCAGTTGTTTCCTTTGTTAGTGGTATAAACCGCTTAAAGTTACTCGGTATTTTGTCAACGTTAAGTACTCGAGATTAAGTGCACTAGAACATAATCGGATCCAAATGTATAAGTGTACAGACATTTTCCGAAGTTTCAAGAGATGCTCCGTCGGACATCTTTGGCGGAGTAGAAGATAAGCCATCCTAAAGAGGAAAAACGCAACTTCCCCTTTTCTCCAGAGGCAAAAACTAAGCAAAAACATAATGTGACTTCACAACAATTTTTAAATGGTATTTTAAACCCATTCCAGTTTAGTTTATATAAGCCAATTTAAACAACAAGTGGTCAAACGTACAAATAACGTAGACTTACTCTAGGAATCGTGATTACCCATTAACGAGCGATTTTAGGTTCACTTTTGTCCATTTCTTAGGAAATTAAATGGAAATCAAATCAAGAAGCTACAAGCTGGAGTCTTCAAGCTTTAAACTCAGGGATCTTCGAAAGCGATAATATGCGATTAAAAGGGAGTAGCCGAGCGTATGAGTTAAACATGACTAGTTCCATGACTAGTTCCATGACTAGCCTAGAGCACCTTGTATTTTCATCACAGGTTGACTCTGATTGGTTTTGAAAACGTAGATCAAACCATACATTCTTGGCACTCTCTCGACTTTACTATTTAAGTATAGATCTCTAAAACAATAATGAGGCTTGAAAGGCTGGGGAACTTATTATTCTCAAGGCGAACTGTAATGCTTGAAATTTAAATAGTGCCTCCAATGGCTCTCCGATTGGTTTAAAAACTTAGGTCAAACCTTAAAGTCTTGGCATATCCTTTACGTAGGTCCCTATATGACAATCAGATAGCAGAACTACCACCCGGAGTCTTCCATGTTAGCTCGGTTATTATCGTTTTTTGCCCGCCAATTATCTTTTTTGCAAAATTCAAGAGCAAATTTTGTCTAGCTAAGATGGACCTTTTTATTCGTGGCGAAAATGGTAAGAAGTGATTTGCTCTACTCTCCGGTGGCGAAATGTATTGCTTGATATTTAACAAAGCCATTAAATGCACAATGTTGTGTAACTCAGGTTATATGTTTTAGTGGTATTAACCGCTGGTAGTTACTTGGCATTTTTTCAATTACTTGGCATTTTTTAAATGTCAAGTACTCGAGATTAAGTTCACTAGAACATACTTTTCTAAATGTATCAGGCGCACAGATATTTTCCGAGGTCTCGAGAAATGCGCAGTCAGACATGTTTGGCAGAGTAGAAGATAAGCCATCTTAAGGGGAAAAAACGCATCTTCCCCTTTTCTTCAAAGGGAAAACCTAAGCAATAGCGTTAGGAGACTTCACAACACTTTTGAAATTGTATTTTAAACCCATTCCCAGCTTAGTTTATCTAACCCAGTTTAAACAAATTGTCAAAAGGATAAATAACATGGACTTGCTCGATTGAAATGCGATTGAAATGTGATTTTAATCGTTAATAATCCCACTAAGTTTCAAAACAGCTTCAAGTCGATAAATCTGTAAGTCAAAAATTCAAGACTTAAAAGATTAGTTCGGTAATTTTTTTTTTCATTTTTCCCGCCAATTGCTTTCTTTTTAAATTTCAAATTACAATTTTCCTCATCCTCTCCCCCATTTGTATTCTTTCTGTATTCACGCGCAGCGCACGTGAGTTTAAAAATTAGCCAGTCAGGTCAAAGAACTCTAACTTTGACTTTGAAAATTTTTTCGGGTATCCTTTGCTGTTTTATTTTTCGGAGTTGTTTTGGTTTTTGAGTTTTCGTTCGAGGTAATTTGTTATCCCTCAGTTTGGAATTCTAAGAAGCTTCTCAAGTTTTATTTGATCCGAAAGTTGTGGTTGTTTTAGCACATGTTTGTTAAATATATATTTCTGTGGAGTTTGGACTCTACCCTTTGTTTTCGTAATTGGATTTTTTACACAGACTAAAGGGGAGTACCTTTTAGAGTGTTCAATAATAGTACCAAAATGATCCAAGTGCTCTTTGACAATTATTTTTCGAGAGAACGTGGAATGTGAGATGATAAATAACCAAAAAAATGCACAGCCACGAGTTGTTTATGGAAATCTTACATTTTGACAACGAACAGAAGTAAAAAGCTACTTCTTTCCAAATGGAGTACAGTTCCAGTAGCCTCAGCTAAAGTTCCCCAGCCCTTTTCTAGTAAGAGTGTTTGATCTAGTGCTAACCGCTGGAAACTCCCTTTCCTAGTACACAGATAGACAAAACCCAGACACCTGCTCTCCCCTTTACCCCTTCATGACCCATCAGAGCCCTTTAGTACCTTTTTGACACACAGAATAGTGATGGCAATACAAAGTGAGGCGAGTAAAAACCTGGCCCTAGGAAAATTGCTTCCCAATATCTTGTTCTGGTATCATACATCAGCAAGACTAGTAAAAACCGTCACGATTGGCAGAATTCAATGTAAACGTATGGCAAGAGTCAATATAGTTGGGCAACGATTATGTCCTTAAAAAAATTGCTACTTCATAAGCACCAGTGGGTTTCTGTTCAATGTTAACCTTCGACACTCACTATTTTAATCACAAACTGACTCTGAAACTAAATTCGAAATATCAACTTGGTACATTCCGTACATTCAAGGTAAACCTCTTTTTGTAGGTACTTACAGGACAATGAGATAGCAAAGCTACCAGCTGAAGTCTTCAATAACAACAGGAAGTTGACTAAACTGTAAGTAAAATATTCATGTTCCAGCTAAGTGACTGGCTTTACTCTACTAGACACACTTATACTAAAATAGACTTTGTTGTTCATAGCGAGCCAAAAGAGGGCTGGGGTAGTTTAAAAAATGGAACCAGTAAGCAAAGAATTAGCCATTGGGTGTAGTTCTGTAGAACAAAAGACCAAAGAGCCTATACAGAGGAAGAATCGTATTGTCGATAAAAACATTGCTACCCTATAAACACCACTGGGTTTCTGTTCTATGTTAACCTTCGACGCTCACTATCATTAACCTAAAACTGACTCTGAAACTCTGGGGTAGTTTAAAAAAATGGAAGCAATAAACAAAGAATTAGCCATTATTCCGTCGAACAGAGAACCAAAGAGCCAATGCAGAAGAAGAGCCGTATCATTAACACAATTTGAACTAAAATAATAAAAAAGCTACGTTAGTTCACGGTCTGTTGCACTATGTACCTCAGGCAATGACAGTATGTTATGGACTCTTAAACTTTACTAGGTTATAAAGAAACTGGGCCTTAACACAGGTCGCACATAAAAAAAAAATGATAAGTGTTAACAATCTTTTTTATTTTAATTTTTTTGTAGACAGGCATTTACACTAGCGTTTAGTGCTATATCTCATTTAAAAGAGGACAGAATAAGCTTTAAAAAAATAGTTTGTTTCCTAAAATGCATGTATTTTAAATAATGTGAAGGAAATGTCATAAAATTTGCCTAACTTAATATAATGATAATAATGATAATAATAATAATGATAATAAAAATAATAATAATAATAATAATAATAATAATAATGTAAAGATGAAATAAACAATTTTTAATAGAAGAGAAAAATCGAGTTTCCAGATGGGATTTGAACCCACGACCCTCCGTGATCTAGTCTACGGAGGGTCGTGGGTTCAAATCCCATCTGGAAACTCGATATTTCTCTTCTATTAATAATAATAATGACAATAATAATAATAATGATAATAATAATAATAATAATAATAATAATAATAATATTTAGACAGGATAACCCCTTCAGTGTACTAAGCACTGGTATCAATGGGGGTCCTGTTATTAAAATACGTAATTAAAAAATACAAAAAGTCTAAAAGGTAAAAAGCACTAAGAAAAACTGTTGCATGGCCGACATCAATAAAAAGAGATGTACATCTACACGAAAACGTCCAATAATTAGGAAAAAGTCCTTCGTGGCCCTTGAGAATTCAATAAAGGATTCCTTTGCTTTTATATGGTGAGAGAGACCGTTAAATTCCATCGCGCCCGTAAAATAAAAAGATTTCTTGGGGACCTCAAGGTTGACTTTTGGAAGATGAATGTCATTACAGCGTCTAGTAGCAAACGTGTGCAAAGAGGTATTTAAATTAAAATAGTGATTCAGATAAGGCGGTACCGAGCCATCAAGGCATTTTCTAGCTAACACGACAATATGAAGCTTTCGTCTATCAATCAAGGGTACTAGACACAGAGTAGCATTCAGCTCTTTAGTATCGAGACCAGAATTTGGAAAAATTAACTTTGCTGCTCTATGCTTTAAGCGCTCGTGTACATCAGAATTAGCTTTACGACAGCCGTGCCAGGCCACATCACAGCAATCAAAAACAGGTAAAATCATCGTCTTGTAAAGGCAATCAGCAGTAGCCATGGGAATAGAAATTCTCAGACGCCTAAAAAAACCCAATCTCCTTGAGACCTTATTGACCTCGCGCTCAATATGGTTTTTAAAACTCAAGTGCTGATCAATTACAACGCCAAGATATTTGAAAGACTCGGATTTTGCCGAGGAAGATCCATTGCAGGATAAGCTTATACTATCCTCCCGCTTAAGCCGTTGATGTAGGCCATATGTCACATATTCAGTCTTGCACATATTAAAAAAAAGCTTATTTTCTTCCATCCACGAAGAAATACGGTTGATATCGTTGCTTAGGCTTGCTTCTAACTCAATAGCAGTTTTAGTGGTAAAAAAACAACACCATATCGTCTGCATAAAGCAGAACTTGCGAGAAGCAGATGCAGGAGGGCATGTCGTTTATGTGCAATATAAAGAGCAGGGACCCCAAAATTGATCCTTGAGGGACGCCAGAAGCTATATCCAAGGGCGAGGAGAGAGCTTTGTCAATCTCTACGCAATGGGAATGGCCTAGCAAATATCTAGAAAACCAAAGAAGAGTCCTGCTACATATGCCATACCTCTGTAGCTTGTTTAGAAGGATATGGTGGTCTAGCGTATCGAAGGCCTTCTTCAGGTCAATGAAGACCGCCCCAGTGAGAAGACCATTATCCATATTTCTACCGATTTCATCCACAAAAAAGGTGACAGCTGTTTTAGTGGAGAAATTCTTCCGGAAGCCAGATTGACAGGACGACAAGAGATTGTTTTCGTTTAAACAACTAAACAATTGATGATATACGACTTTCTCGCGATTTTGGAATTTACTGGGAGAATAGAGATGGGACGATAGTTATCCATTTCTTCTCTATTACCAGACTTGAACAACGGAACAACTTTTGTGAGTTTGTTTGAGTTTTTAGCTAGCTTTGCATCTTGCCTTTATATCGGAATGTTTGGAATGTTGGTTTGTCTATTCGCATTTAGCTTAGCTTCTTCCTTATAAATTCATAGTTCAGTTTACGATAAGTACTTGGATACCACGACTACGTTAAATAAAACGATTCAAGGCTTGTCCGCAAAATATGTCCTCGCTTCATAGTGTCTTCATTTGCGAAACTCATAGTTGTCGTCGAAATTTTGCTTCGCTTGTGTCGGCCGCTACAGTAAAATAACACCGTTACGAAATTGTCGAACCAAAGATCTTCAAATGTCGAGCTCATCCCTAGAAAACGTGGAACCACAAATTCAAATCGAAAAGGCAGAAACTAGCTCTCAACAATGGGATGATTCACACGGCGTTGGACACGTCCCAAACTCGGATACGGAAGACGGTAAACCACAAGGGCATCAAAGACGTGGATTTCAGACGCGAACCCCTACCCATGGAACGCGCCTTAGGAGTGCACTGGTGTATAGAGTCGGATACTTTCAATTTCACCATCTCTCTTAAAGACAGACCTTGCACAAGACGCGGAATCCTTTCCACAATCAGTTCGATTTACGACCCGCTCGATTTCGTTGCTCCAGTTCTACTAGAAGGGAAAACCATTCTACAGGAGTTTTGCAGAAATAATGCTGGATGGGACGATCCAGTTCCCAATGATGTACGATCGAAATGGTTCATATGGAGGGCCGAATTAGAAGAATTGCAAAATTTCGCTATCCCACGCTGTTACAAGCCTATAGATTTCGGAAGAGTCGTCAAGGCAGAGATCCATCACTTCTCGGACGCGAGTTTCAAGGGCTACGGGCAGTGCAGTTGTTTGAGACTGGTAAATGAGAATGGCAAAATTTGCTGCGCTTTCGTACTAGGAAAGGCTCGAGTCACGCCTTTGAAAGCAGTAATCGTCCCGAGGCTAGAGCTCACAGCAGCTGTCCTATCGGCACGAGTCAGCGAGCAGTTAAAGGGGGAGCTGGACATCGAGATAACAGATGAAGTATTCTGGACAGACAGCAGAGTGGACCTCGGCTACATCGCTAACAGCGTCAGACGTTTCCACGTATTTGTAGCCAACAGAGTCCAAGAAATCCAAGATAAAACCTCGATATCGCAATGGAGGTATGTGGATACGAAGACCAATCCTGCAGACGAAGCGTCCAGAGGGCTAAGAGCACGGGAGCTCGCCCAGTCGAAGTGGATTCAAGGACCAGATTTTCTTTGGAAGCCAGAGACTGAGTGGGGTGTCACGTTAAACCAATCAGTCGGCGACGCTGAGCTTCTAAGTGGTGATCCAGAGGTCAAGAAAGTTGTCTCTCTCGCTACTGCTGTCACACCATCCTGGCCGACCATGGTAGACCGCTTAACATACTTTTCGGATTGGCACCGCGCTAAGAAGGCGATCGCCATATGCCGCCGTTATACACGTCTATTACGAAGTAGAATTCAGAAAGGAAATGATTCCAAGATCACCAGGAAGTTGCCAAGCGGAAGGAGTTTCCAGCCTGTGTCAATTCAGGAACTGTATGAAGCAGAAGTCGTAGTCCTGAAGGCTGTACAACAAAAGTTCAACCCCGACATCTCACCATCAGGTCCTCTTGGTAAACTGGATCCATACAAGGATTCAAACGGCACTATTAGCGTTGGTGAACGACTCAACCTATCTGATATCCCGGGGCAATGCATTCACCCAGCAATTCTGCCGAAAACCAGTCACGTCACTGAAATCATTATCAGGCACTTTCATCATAAAGCAAAACATCAAGGCAGAGGGATCACGATTAATGAGATTAGAGCAAGCGGTTACTGGGTCATAGGAGCTATTTCAACCGTATCGTCTGCAATACGTGGATGTGTTACGTGCCGTAAATTACGTGGTAAATTACAGGAGCAACGTATAGCTGATCTACCGCATGATCGATTGGAGCCAGCGCCCCCAATTCACCAACTGCGCAGTTGATCATTTTGGCCCCTTCGTGATCAGAGAGTGTCGCAAGGATCTTAAACGCTACGGAGTGCCATTCACCTGTATGGCTTCTAGAGCAGTACACGTCGAGGTGTCCGCTACTTTGGAGACCGATTCCTTTATCAACGCCTTCCGAAGGTTTGTCTCCAGGAGAGGTCCTACTCGGCAGTTACGCAGCGACCAGGGTACGAATTTCGTGGGTGCCAGAAGAGAATTAAAGGTAGCTTTGGAAGAATTGGACAATGATAAGATTCGAGGCGCGCTACGGCGCCACGACTGCGATTGGTTTGTCTTCAAGATGAACGTTCCGTCAGCCAGTCACATGGGTGGTGTCTGGGAGCGACAGATTCGCTCAGTGCGCAACGTCCTGTCGTCTCTATTGCAAACCAACGGTTCCCAACTCAACCATGAAGCGCTTGAAACCTTCATATGCGAAGCGGAGGCAATAGTAAACAGCCGCTCGCTTACGATTGACTCCTTCAACGATCCAACCTCCCTGAATCCGTTGACGCCCAACCATCTACTAACGATGAAAACGAAAGTACTTCTACCACCACCTGGTGTGTTCCAAGCCCCTGATAAGTATTGCAGAAAACGCTGGTGGCGAGTACAGCACTTGGCGAATGAATCTTGGATCAGATGGAAGAAAGAGTACTTCTTTAACCTGCAACAAAGGCAAAAATGGAACAAGCCCAGACGAAACACGCGTGTTGGTGACATCGTCTTCATAAAGGATGATGAGAATCTTCCTCGCAATATATGGCAGCTTGCTCGAGTGACCGAAGCTCACCAGAGCGCCGATGGCCATGTACACACTGTCAAACTTGCTGTCGCAGATCGCACGCTGGATAAAAGGGGTAGACGTGTTAAACCGTGCAGATACCTGGAACGCCCCGTACAGAAACTTGTACTGTTACAAGAAGCAAGTGAGACCTGAGGTTCATCCCCAACGAGGAGCCACGAATACAAGTAGTCATTAACCTTATTTCATCCTCATTACTCTGCGGATATTGAGTCGTGCTTAATGACCTTCATTAGCTTTGTATATTAGTGAAATGTGGACATTTCAGGGGAGCCATGTAACGGCTGCCATGCTTTTTGCCTGCTGTTAAGAAGACGTTAACAAACTTGTGCGCGCGTGACTCGCGTGCGCGTGCTTTGAGGTTACGAAGTAATCTCGTAAGCAAATCACGCAGACCCTTTTTAATGTTGACGTGTGCGATTTTTAGAGGAGAGTAGTTGAAGTTTTTTTTTGTTTATCGTTTGGTTGTTGTCGTTTGCCGTAAGACTACAGTTTTCTGTGTTAGAGTAAGTGTCTGTTTGGATTTCCCGTTTCGCTTCCGAATACCTAACTTATATTGAAGTTCGATTTGGTTCAATTCTTACAAGCGGGACTGTTATGTAAGTGCTAATGTTCCTTTCCTTGAGCTTATATATATATTTTTTGCGAGTTTGTTTGAGATTTTAGCTAGCTTTGCATCTTGCCTTTATATCGGAATGTTTGGAATGTCGGTTTGTCTATTCGCATTTAGCTTAGCTTCTTCCTTATAAATTTATATTTCAGTTTACGATAAGTACTTGGATACCACGACTACGTTAAATAAAACGATTCAAGGCTTGTCCATAAAATATATCCTCGCTTCATAGTGTGTCTTCATTTGCGAAACTCATAGTTTTCGTCGAAATTTTGCTTCGCTTGTGTCGGCCGCTACAGGACTTCTTGCACTCAGAAACTCAGCCATTCTAAAAGATTATGTAAGAAGTATAGTTCTTCGAACTCAAGGTTCACCGAGACTTCAGTCGCTTTAAAGGACTTAAATTGTTTTGTTTTTGTTTTTTTCATGATGCTTAGACTTATTACACTACTCTTTTGTCGGCTCCGCACGAGTGGACAGCTCTTCTCCCCTAGTTTCTGGTTTCTCTTATTGCCGAGCAAAAGTAAATAACCTCAACTCTCTTGCCCCCAACTATATATATTCTTATAGCCCTTTGATATTTACTTGCCGTAAAAACCGATTACGACGCAACAAAATTTCCTGACTTTAACCATTCCAGCTAATACAAATCAAGCTTTAGAAAAAACTGGATTACAATATCACATGTTCAGTCGTCTTACATTATTCAAAAACATCACAAGAGATATGTTGATGTGAATAATCACGTTAGTAGTTATCATCCGCCTCCCTGTTAGCTCAATTGGTTAGAGCGCCCGATTGTGTTATGCGGGAGGTCGAGGGTTGAAGCCCCGGCCGGACCGATACTCATGGTCTTAAAATTAGCGAGGAGAATTTACTACCTTTCTATAATCAAGAACTGGATAGATATTCTAGTCTTCTCGGATAAGGACGAATAAACCGTAGGCCCCGTCTCCTGCAGGGTTTAGTGTAGGAGACGTTAATTTCCCACGCAGGAGATTACTCTGTTGTGGATGTCCTCCCCTGGGGTGGGATGGGTGGGATGGGTGCTAGTTAACAGTTATTTTACGAGAACAAGTCAAATGTGAGATGTTAAATAACCAACAAATTGCACAGCACCGAGTTGTTTATAAAAATCTCACATTTTGACTACGAACAGGAGTAAAAAGCTATTTCCTCAGTTCCAAATGGAGTAGTGTTCCGATCGCTTCAGCTCAAGTTCTCCAACCCTTTTCCACTAAGAGTGTTTGATCTAGTGGTAACCGCTGGAATTTCCATTTCCCAGTACACAGATAGACAAAACCCAGACACATGCTTTCCCCTTTACCCCTTTAACCCTTTATGACCTTATAACAGCCCTTTAGTATCTCTTTTACACACACAACATTGACGGCACTTCAAAGTAAGGCGAGTAAAAACCTAGCCCTGGGGAAAATTGGTTCAAAACATCTTGTTCTGGTATCAAACGACAGCAAGACTGGTAAAAACCGGTACGATTGGCAAGATTGAATATAAACGTATGGCAAGAGTCAATATAGTTTTGGGAACGATTATGTTGCTAAAACATTGCTACCTTATAAAGTCCTTTGGGTTTCTGTTTTATGTTAACCTTTAACACTCACTATTTTAACCACAAACTGACTCTGAAACTAAAGTATTAATTTAGAACAGACCGTAAATTCAGGGTAAACTTCTTTTTGTAGGTACTTACAGGACAATGAGATAGCAGAGCTACCAGCTGGAGTCTTCAGTAACAACATGAAGTTGACTAAACTGTAAGTAAAATATTCATGTTCCCGCTAAGTAACTGGCTTTTCGCCATTTGCCAAACTTGTACTAAAATCTCATTATCATAGCTATCAATGCCACTGCTTTTAGCCCTTATTTTGACCCAGTTCAAGGTAATAGTATCAATCCAGGAGAATATAACTTATAAAATGTTTACTGACATCCTCTTGATCAGAAGGAGATACTTAACTTCATCTTCAAATTGCAGTTCTTTTTTCATCGGAAACTGATTTCAGTCATTATTAAGGCTACATATTAAATTTAATTTATTTCTATTTCTTAGGCACTTAAATGAAAACAAAATCAAGAAGCTGCCAGCTGGAGTCTTCAGTAACTACTCCGAGTTGACTAGACTGTAAGTAATACATTCATAAGTTAATATTTGATGGATTGTTTAGAACATGAGCTTAAAATCTCTTTATTAACAGCGCAACCTCGTCATCCTCGGTACTAAGCTCCTTCTTTAATTTCTTATATCAGAAAGAGTTTGTAAGGCTGCAATTTTTGTTAAAGCTGAGTCTGAGGTGTTTGAGCTCAGGGGTCTTCGACAACCATGCTACGCGATTGAAAGAGAGTGCCATGACTGTTTGAGCGTGTGAGTTGAACAGAGGCGAGTAACTTTCTTTTTATCAGTTACTGGATACTTGAACAAGATTTCTTAACTATAGCAGGTGACCATTTCTGCCTTCTTAAGGCATCTATTTCATCTGTATAAGCGTATATATCTTGTATGGCTAGTAACAATGAAATATTCTCAAGAAGAAAGATTTCAAAACCCCAATGAATGTTACACTTAAACAACATCAAGAAACTGCGTAATATTTATCTACCCGATTTGTGGAGCTGTAAGTTGTACGTGAGAAAAAAAAAACTATTGTGTACTCCACGACACAAGATTTTAAGGGACTAATACTGAGGCTTGAAACATGGAATTTGATGCAAATCTTATATCTCAACGCGCTCTTTTACCAACAACGCGGTTCCAAATTTTGATAGGAATCCCATTTGTATTGTCATCGGTCCCAGTGCATTCAAAAAAATTGGTTTAAGGGATGTTATTTACGTTTTGTTAATCTAATTTATTCAACCCATATCATCACCCAGTCAAAGGTTATAACATCAACCACAATACCTACAAAGAATTGTTCTGGAGGACAAAATTGCCTTAACCATCACATCGCGGTTCTGTATTTTACCAGAAATGCGATTTCACTGACATGATTACAGGCCAAATAAGACTATAATTGGAATAGTCATCTGGTTGTGTCTTTGATTTCCTTTGATTTTCCTTTTATTATTAAAAAAATGCAGTAGATGATCCCTTGAAATGGGAGGAAAAGCTCTTGTAATAAAACCTTTAAAAACCAAATATATATATATATATATATATATCCGTGTGTGTGTGTTTGTGTGTGTGTTTGAACTTCGCTTTTTTTTACGCGTGGTGAGGTAGCGGCGTGTAATAGAATTGGCAATCGATGTCATTCACTCACAACCACTGCAGCCGGATCGATGGAGTAAATAATCTCCATGCAATTTCTTGATGTTGTTTTCGTGTAACCATCTAAAGATGATTTTAAAAAACTTTGTCTGAGAATATAATCACTAGTGACTAAGCTTTTTGTGTTTTCCAAAAGAAATCAAAGCCCTGCTAAGGTGGATTTTGTCATCCGTTGATAACTGAGAAATCTTATATAGGTAATTGCAAAACAGAGAAACCTGCCCTAGTTTTGCTCACACACTCTCTACAAATTATGCCACTCTCTTTTACTGGAATATTATGGTTTTCGAAGGTACCTGGGCTTAAAGAACCACAGGCACATACTTCTCATACTTTTAGCAGTCGACCGTTTTTAACTTTAGCTAGAAAAGGAAATCATAGACATTACTGGACGCCAGTAGATAACTGACCCATATTTAGACTGATTTGGCCCATAATCATGTGAGTGATTAACCTAAATCAATTTGGTAATCACGAGTAGGATTGCAAACAAAATTGGATGACACTAAGCCCTGTTGCCCTGTTGTCCATTGCACTGTTAAAGGCGGGTTTCAGGTCTGATTTATTCTGCCTATTTATGTTCACCAAGCTAACCCTCTTGTAAATAACCAAATCATTATTGAGTACATAATCCATTTTGCGTGAAAAGAAAACAAAACTCGGGAATTTGTCCGCCAATAGAGAGCGTTTTAAACATATTTGAAGGATAATAAACACACTACTCTCCATTTCCCCCAAAAAATGGTCGTATATTTGCCCCTGAACATTGTCCGTTCCTCGAAACTCACAAGTTTTGCATCACTCATAGCCTGAATTTGAGCCGCCTCCTCCGCTCACTAAGTCACTCGAGGAGAGAGCTGAAATTCAGGCTACATCACTTATATCCGTGCATATTTTCGCGCCATAAAAGGCTATTGTTTATGTATGTTAAAATCAAAGAGATACAGTTTTGTTTGTTATATTTATAACATACTCAAAAAAAGTAAGGGAGCAGCCATTTGTTATCGCCTAAAGGAGAGGGGTGGAAGATTTCGGGGGGGGGGGGTAACATGGTTTCTGCAGGGGAACAGAGCGGAAATCAGCCGTGGAACTATAGACAACTGATAGCCAATTTGCTGCCACTAAGGGGAGGGGATCTGAAGGACATTTCAGTCTCCTATGGGGGGATCAGGTGAAGTAATCGGGACAAAACCAAAATCCTCCACCCACCTCCCTTCCTCCCCCGGGGGGATAAATGATAACTGATAACTAAACTTCTGAAGGTTTCCACTCAAATTCCAAGGATCTTCTCCAGACGGAGAAGACTCCCGACACAAATTGAGACTTTAATTTCTATTTCGTTGCTTTTCGAACCATGTAGTTCTGTTGCTCAGTTAGGGACTTCATTGCACTTTTTTTGTGTTTAGAATCTTTAGACCAATCTGCCGTTTTATTTATCCGAACGGAATAAAAAAATGGTGAAGAGGCCACAATTTATCCATCACTTCCTTGTCTTTTCCCAACTAAAAAAAAAAGATTATAAAGAAAAACTGTCGATTAACATTTACTATTTGTTACAAAACGTAAATTTAATCAAGTAAGTTAAACTACATTCTGTTTTATCCATGATAAAAAGGGAGACAAAAAGGCGGAATACAGGTCTGATTTATTTTGCCTCTTCAGTATGTTCCCAGTTCACAGTTTTAATATCGAGAATTCATTTAAAAGTTATCAATCCCATTTCATGAAAGGATTGTGTGATTGCTGAGTGACATTCTCTACTTATAAGATACAATGATATATATGAACTTCATATGTTTCATTGAATCGCATAGCTTAAAGTAAACACGCGCTCTGATTGGTCAATACGTCAACCGGAAGAGAGGGTATTTAGTGTGGAATCGCACTAACACATAAAGCGATATCGCTGACGTGAGTCGCGAGCAAACATTATTGTTACGAACGTAAAAACGTAAATACAACTAGTGCTACGAAAATATGAACAAATATGAACAAATATGAACAAATTTATAGAAAACGAATGTCTTCCAAATTTTGAATTGAAATTGAAGTTTTTAGAAAATTGGAGGAAACCACTCACGCTCAAAAGTACGAGAAAACGCATAGAAAAAAAAATCAAATTGCCAGAGACGAGGGAAGAAAGCCAAACGACAGTTCTCGCCGAGGAAAACCAAACAAGCGTTACGAAAGAAACCAAAACAGGTATCAATGCCGGAAAAGGTCAAGCATTTTTTCCCGAAATCCAAACCATTGTAGCCTATACAGACGACGAACTGGCCTCTTTTAGATACAACATGGTTTCAAAAAACACTAGACGGAAAATTCACAAATTCGAGTGGTCGCAAAACAGTCATCCAAGCGCTCCGTGGTGATTTCGACCCAGTGGAGATATCAGAGCTCACTGGCCACTCTAATCCGGAATCCATATCCAGCTACAGCCATAATGCTCTGGAAAAACAGCAGCGAATGTCGAATAAGTTGGCCGGTTTCAACCCACGCCAAGCACGACAACTACCAACGGCTATTCAAGTCATGCTTTACGGGAGATTGTTCTCAATAGCTCAGCCACGCCGAGCAACACAGCAGCTACTAGTGACCTTGACAGCAATGCCAGTCGTTCTAGTTACCTGATGGCAGGAGCAGCTGGCGGAATGTTTACTGGATTAACTTTTAATAATTCTCCAGTATATATTTCCACAAACTTTCAGTCCAGCGTTGACACCAACGAGCGACTCCCTGCGATGAAAGAAAAACAGTTAAAATTGTGACTTTTAACTGAACTGTTATTCGCCAGAGTTTACCGAGAAATTCCATTCTTAATCATTATATTTTGAATACACTTTTTTTTACAACTGTAAAGCACTTACCGGTTTTTTGTAGATCTTGCTTTGATACCGGAACGCTAGAAATTTTCATTTCGCTTGAGGATTTGCCCATTCAGTTGTTGATTGTCGGCGCCACATTTTGCCAAGTTGAGTGGTAGCAGGCAAATCTCTGTCTTGAATAACTCCGTATTGCGTGCTTTTAGTTTTTTTGCTGAAGTTTGTAAAATGTGAGGCACCGCTTTCTCCCCGAGTTTGAAATAAAAGTGGTTTTCATTCTAAAAATATCTTGTTCGCTCCATTCGCTAGATATTGACACCTGACTTTGAAAGGGTATCCATTGTTTGCGCACTGGCGTGGCGCACAAAAATACAAAACATCTGGTTTCGCCCTGTGATTTGGTGGCTTTAGCTATGTGATTCAAGAAAAATTTACGAGGTACAATTAAAATTGTCGACGGTTCAAACGTGAGCGACTTACCTTGCTTTCCATTCCCTTAACAATGACAGTTCTGACAGTTGACTTAAAAATGGCTTTCTTAAGGGCGCGCGTACGTAATAAAAACAAACAATAACATTGCCGTTTTAATTTCTTGTTTTCTTATTTTTATTCAGTTATGCGATTCAAGAAAAATTCACTACCTGACTCGTGAATTCCACGTTAAATTTCACTTGAAAAATCGATATCGCACTCATCGCTTCGCGATTCGTGCGATATCGGTTTTCCGCGTGAAATTGAACGTGGAATTCACTCGTCAGGCAGTGAATTTTTCTATAGTATCTTATTTATCACTTTCATGGGTTTATTACGAATCAACTTAACGGCCTTCTCCCATTTGGCTTGTTAGCTCAATTGGTAGAGCGCTGCACTAGTATCGCAGAGGTCAGTGGTTCGAATCCCGTACAGGCCTGATTTTTTTCAGGTCTGATTTTCGCTATTGCTTAAATAGCGCTATCTACTGCGAGGATCGTGCATCATACGTATTCTTTACTTATCTTGGTGGCTAAAGAAATTCTTTCTCTTGGGTTACTTTACTTGCTTATTTACGCGAGCAGAGTATTGTGATTTGAAAAAAATTGAAATTCTTATAGATTTTTATACAAAAACAACATCAAGAGGCTACATGGTGACTCATTTGCTACATTGGTCAGACTACAGAGGCTGTAAGTAAAAAATATTTATCAAGTGTTCCACAACACGAATTTGTTAGCAACTGATGTAGAGATAACGTCAGACAAACACATCAAAACAAAAATTGAAGTCGTCATACAGAACTGGTTTATAACACTACGTGTTCAATGGTCTTACTTCACAAACTCTGGCAAGAATCTCAACAGACGACTGCTTAAACAATGCGGCACTTATTGGTTTAAACACAGGACTAAGCAGCCGCACTAAGTTTCGTTGAAGCGAATTGTCACCAGTTAACTTGAGTAATGAAAGTATGTTATGGCCTTTTTAAATTTCATCAGGGTTTAATAACCCAGAAAAGACATTAGATCAAATAAAATATTTTTCTCACCTTGCCTTACACGCTTTAAATTTTTCACAACTTTGCCTGTTTCTGTTGGTAAGTCCGGCCTTGAATAAGTCAAGTAGACAAAACAAATTAGCGCGTGATGATAAAGATTATTGCGCGATAATTTCCATTTATCGCGCGCTGATTTATCACTTATCGACCCATAATGTCCATTTATCGCGCGATATTTTGTTCTCATCGCGCGATAAAAAAAAATGTGGCATGTCCCCTACGGGCCACCAGACATTTGTATTCTTTTTGTATTTTTTCGCATTCACGCGCAGCGCGTGTATTTTACCAACTACTGTAGTTAATCAGGTCAAAGAGCTTTAACCTTGACATTGGAAATTGACGTAGAGAACTTTTCTCGCGCATCTATGTTGCTTTGTTTTCATGAGGTTGGTTATTGTTTTTGAAGTTTCGTTCAAGGAAATTTGTTATCCCTCAGTTTGGAATTCAAGAAGTTTCTCCATTTTTATTTAATCCTAATGTTGTGGTTACTTTAACACATTTGTTTAATACATATTACTGCGGAGTTTGGACTCTAGCCACCTGTTTCGTCACAGGAATTTTTACGCAGATAATGGAGGTACCTTTTGTAGTTTCCAATGACAACACCAAAATTATCCAAATGATAGTTAACAACTATTTTCTGAGAGCAAGTCGAATGTGAGATGATAAATAACCAACGAAGTGTATTGCCCCGAGTTGTTAATTAAAATCTTGCATACAAACGAAAAGAAAAAGCTACTTCCCTTCCGAATGGAGTAGAGTTCCAATAGCTTCAACTCAAGTTCTCCAGCCCTTTTCTAGTAAGGGTCTTTGATCTAGTGCTAACCGCTGGAATTCCCCTTTTTCAGTACACAAATAAACAAAACCCAGACACCTGCTCTCCCCTTTACCCCTCTATGACCCATCACAGCCCTCTAGGATAATTTTGATAAAAAGAACATTGACAGCACCACAAAACTTCATGAAATAAACCTGTAACACGAGTAAAAACCTAGCTCTAAGGAAAATTGGTTCGCAACATCTTTTTCTGGTATCATACGTCAGTAAGACTGATAAAAACCTGCACGATTGGCAAGATTGAACAAAGACGAGTAGCAAGAGTCAATGTAGTTTTGGGAACGATTATATCGCTAAAAAATTGCGACCCTATAAACACCATTGGGTTTCTGTTCTATGATAACCTTTGATACTTACTATTTTAACCACAAACTGACTTTGAAGCTAAAATATTAACTAAAAAGGGACCGTAATTTAAATTCAGGGTAAACATCTTTTTGTAGGCACTTGCAGGACAATGAGATAGCAGAGCTACCAGCTGGACTCTTCAGTAACAACAGGAGGTTGACTGAACTGTACGTAAAATATTCATGTTCCCGCTAAGTGACTGGCTGCACGCCATTTGCCAAATTTGTACTAAAATAGACTTTGTTATTAATAACAAGGAAAAGGAGGTCTGGGATGGTTAAAAAAAGGAAGCAGTAAACAAAGAATTAGACATTGTTCCGTCAAAGAGAGGACCAAATAGCCAATACAGAGGAAGAACCGTATTAATGAAAGAGTTTGATCTAAAATTCAAACAAAAAAAAAACAACAACAACAACAGGGTCTTAACGACCCATACAGCAAACGCTAGATAAAAATAATACATATGGAATTTTTACCTGCAATCAATGCACTTACAGAAACTCACGCGGCAAACAAACTAGCTTTCACCTTACGGAAGGTTCTGTGTGTAAATACAGGAAAACGTAATGTTTTCCTGGGTTTGCTGTTCGTGTAACGCATAGAAAATATTATGATTTCCTCTCTTCGCAACTATTTTTCACCCGGAGAACGAATGCTCAAATGAGTTTTCTGGTCAAAAGCTTGTAATTTCCAACATTTTTCCGCGACGGTGAATTCGAGAAAACTCATTGAAACGCATTTTCCGGCGTTTTACCGTTTACATGTATTGCTGATCGGTTAACCTATGGGAAATACCATGTATTCTGCCCTTCAAAGCCGTTTTGCGTATTCCAACGTTACGTTCACTGGAGTTAACCAGAAAGCACTCATTTTCCGATGTTTTCTCGAACGTTGAATTCGTGCAAAGGATGCATTTTCCCGCGTTTACCGCCGCTCGGTTAGTCGCTGTTCGACCCGTCGTGCGAGTGACCCAACTGCCTCAAATGACTTAATCCACCAAAATGACCCAATATTTAAGCTCAATTTCCTCAAATGATCCAAACGGCTCAAATGACTGACTTGCCTCAAGTGACCTAATTGGGGTCAATTGTCTAGATGGTAGACTAAATATCCACTGGCGTTTTCATAGAAAAGGATTAAGAGCAGGAAATAGTGATCAGATCGACGAACACATCTTGTTTTTAGGTCGTTGATTGTTATCATTTCCCAGATAAAACACTTTAAAAATGCCTTGTTCCGACGCGTTGGAAAACAGGAGAAAAACGTTTCGGAAAACGAACTATTCATTAGCGTTTCCGTGAAGTAAGAAAACAATCGACGAACATCGTGTTTTCTTGCCCTTTACTTACTACTTACTTACTGCCCATCATGCCTGTGTGGCACATGGGGCATTAACAAAATCTCTCAACCCTGCCTATCTTTAAACAGTTTTTCAATGGTGCTCCAGCTGTAATTGAGCTCCCTTAGTCCCTTCTCTACATTCCTGCGCCAAGTTGTTTTTGGGCGCCCTCTGCTTCGTTTGCCCTCAGGTTTCCAGCGCATTGCAATTCTGGCTACGTTGCTAGTGGCCTTCCGCATCACATGTCCGATCCACCTCCATCTTCTCCTGATGAAAAGTGTATGAATATCCTCCTACTTGGTTTGCCTAAGTAGCTGGTCGTTTGATATTTTTTTGGGCCAGAAGATTCTCAGATTCTTCCTAAGGCTAGCTGTGTGGAAGGATGCTAATCTTGAGAGATCTTGTTCTGTCATTCGCCAGCATTCCGAGCCGTAAAGGAGAGCTGAAAATACGCAGCTCTGATAAATTCTAAGCTTCGTCTTTGTGCTGTATCTTGCTGACCTCTACACTGATCTTAAGCTCATAAAGGCATATCTTGCTTTGTTCAATCTGCTTTGTATATCTACACTAGTACCTCCATCTTGGCAGAGCACACTTCCGAGGTATGTGAACTTGTTGGTGTATGGAATGTCCCGTCATCTTACCCTGATATTTGTTGGGGAAGGGACATTAACACACATGACCTGTGTCTTCTTCAAGCTAATCGTCTGCGAAGTCGAGGTCTTCGAGCGTAGTAAAAGCGGTCCATCTTATGTCTCTTCCCTGCTCTTCCATTGTTCGACAAAGAACCCAGTCGATTGACGACATGACACATCCCTGCCGTACACCGGTTTTGACTTCAAAACTTAGATCCCCTGACCGATGCAACATGTGAAATCTGAGTAGAAGCATTTCATGATATTAACAATACGTTGTGGAATGCCATATGCTCTCAGAATCTGCCAAAGACTGTCCCTATGAATGCTGTCAAACGCTTTCTCATAGTCAATGAAATTTACGTACAACTCCCTGTTCGACTCAGTACATTGTTCAAGTATGTTCGGCAGTGTAACCCTTTCTTTGGGATCTTGAATATCACTCCTCTGCTCCAATCTGTGGGAATTTCTTCCCATTTCCAGATCTTTGTAAACAGAATTGCAAATGATGCCCTTCATCATTAGTAACTCTGTGTGAAAACAGTCGGAAAATGAAGCGCTCAATAGACAAAGAACACGTCTTCATGGCCTAATCAGGGTCGTTAGTAATTCTGTGAGAACATGCTTGGCAAATGCAGTGTTCGTACGCTTAGGAAAACTGTAGAAAAACGTTCAAGAAAACAAGTTATACACTCGCGTTTTGGCTCATCATTGGTGTTAAAGCCTGTGAAGCTCACGAATTACGTAAAACAAAGATGAGTAAACATTAGAAACAATAGCGTTTGTGAATATGTGAAAGGCATTTATTTAAAGAACGAGTATGAGAGCGATCTTCGCAGTAACGAACACTACTTAAGTTGGCTTGTTAGCCCAGTTGGTAGAGCACTGCACCAGTATCGTAAAGGTCATGTGTTCGTATCTTGTACAGGTCTGAATTGTTTTACAGCCCTTATTTTCACTACTGCTTAATAAGAGGCGTTGGTTACCACGAAGATCGTTCTCATAATCGTTCTCTAACCGCAGTTCAAATATATGACTTTCATATATTCACAAACGCTGATTCATCAATTGACGGGTTTATTATGAACCAACATAATGACCAGCTCCCACTTGGCTTGTGGGCTCAGTTGGTAGAGCACTGCACCGGTATCCCAGAGATCATGGATTCGAGTCCCGTACAGGCCTGAATTTAATTCAGGTCTCGTTTTTACTACCGCTTAAGTAGTGTTTCGTTACTGCGAAGATCGCTCTCATTCTCAACAAACATTGTGCTTTCAATGTTAAGTACTCGAGATTAAGTGCACTAGACCATAACCGGATCCAAATGTATACGTGTACAGACATTTTCTGAAGTTTCAAGAGATGCTCCGTCAGACATCTTTGGCGGAGTAGAAGATAAGCTATCCTAAGGAGGAAAAGCGCAACTACCCCTTTTCTCCAGAGGGAAAAACTAAGCAAAAACATAATGTGACTTCACAGCAATTTTTAAATCGTATTTTAAACCCATTCCAGTTTAGTTTATATAAGCCAATTTAAACAACAACAAAAAAGTGGTCAAACGCACGAATAACGTAGAATTACTCTAGAAATCGTGATTACCCATTAACAAGTGATTTTAGGTTCACTTTTGTCCATTTCTTAGGAAATTAAATGGAAATCAAATCAAGAAGCTACAAGCTGGAGTCTTCAACAACAACTCCGAGTTGACTGAATTGTAAGTAACATTCATAAGTTAACACTTGATGATTGTTTAGAAAATGATCTTAAAATCTTGTTATTTACATTGTACTCTCATTAACTTTGTTATTAAGCTCTTTCTTTGATTTCTTGCTCTAAGGGTATTTAAGCTCAGGGATCTTGGAAAGCGATAATATGAGATTTAAAGGGAGTAGCCGAGTGTATGAGTTAAACATGACTAGTTCCATGACTAGTTCCATGATTAGTTCCATGACTAGCCCAGAGCACCTTGCAATTTCATCACAGGTTGACTCTGATTGATTTTGAAAGCGTAGATCAAACCTTACATTCTTGGCACTCTCTCGACTTTACTATTTAAGTATAGATCTCTAAAAGAATAATAAGGCTTGAAAGGCTGGGGTACGTACCATATTCAAGGCGAACTGTAATGCTTGAAATTTAAATAGTGCCTCCAATGGCTCTCCGATTGGTTTAAAAACCAAGGTCAAACCTTAAAGTCTTGGCGTATCCTTTACGTAGGTCCCTATATGACAATCAGATAGCAGAACTACCACCCGGAGTCTTCCATGTTAGCTCGGTTATTATTATTTTTTTTTTGCCCGCCAATTGTCTTTTTTGCAAAATCGAGAGTAAATTTTGTCTAGCTAAGATGGACCTGTTTATTCGTGGCGAAAATGGTAAGAAATGATTTGCTCTACTCTCCGGTGGCGAAATGTACTGGTTGATATTTAAGGAGGCTCGAAAGGGTTTTTTTGACAGCGGGGAGAATGGATTCCAAGATACACGCAAGCTTATTACTCGCGAGATAAGCGATGGCGCGCGCGATCAGATCCGCGGGCGAGTTGTAAACAAACATGGCCGCCATGAGCGTTTCAAAACTGCCGGGTACCTCTAGCTCTATTGTTTCCAGCGGAAGTGGTTATTTGAGAAACAAAAATGGAAAGTTTACTTCTTGAAAGCAGGTAGGAAAATGTTCGGATGGCAGGGTTCTTGCCGAAAGTGGTCAAAAAAATTTATTTAATAAGCTAAAGGAGGATGGTGAAGTCCGACACCCCATCAATAAAGTCGTGTCGAGTGCATCGGTAGGTCTTACTTTGTTCCACGAGAAATTTAAGTGGATACCTCTGAGTGCTACGATTTGTTTCGCATTGTATTTGACTCCTAATAAAATGAAATGACAGAGAACTTTCCTAAACAACTCACTGGAAGATGAAAAGGAAAATGAAATCATTGTTGGATCCAGGATTGTAAACATTGACAGTTTCATGAACAGAAATGGAGAAGTGTAAATGTTGCTATAGAAATTAACATAATTTTCAGTAAACAAGGGATCGTAAAAATGTAGATGAGACTTTAAATTAATTCTAATTCAACAACAGACGGTAAAATTAAAATAAAATATTCATCTTAAACTTGTGAGAAAGATTGTTGATATTTCCCTCGATACACTGTAAATTACAACTACGAAAAGGCAAACTCGCATTTGTTAAGAAAAGATTGCAAAATTTGTTTTGTTTTCCATTTAAAATGGAATAATGAAAGTTCACGGTTATGGCAGTGGCAAAGAGAAAAAATAGAAAAATGAAGACAAGTCTTGTTCATACCTCTAGTACCTCGAAAATTATAGAAATTCGCGAAATCTGCGACGACCAACAAATTACTGACGTATACGAAACCCTAATTTCCACTGAGTTTGACGCTCATGACAATCTGGAAGACGTTAAAGCAAATTCTTTTCACTACAAACTATTTTCACTCCTCCACTTCGAATTGCACATGAACAATAATTATATCGGTCAATCATGGTAAATGCATGTGCATCGCTGAATGAGGACTTCGATCAAGCCATCCTCTCGGAACAACGACAAGATACCATCCAGACGTTCGATGGAAAGCTTCATCTTTCGACAAACATGGTCCAGAAGCTGTCAGATGCTGGTTTGTCTCATGTTACACTGCAATCTTTGTACGAGAAACTCAACATTACCGGCCTCAATGGAATACTGGCATTGGCGCCATCTGCAAAATCAACTTGTCATCATATATCGAATTCCGCTAGAGAATTCTCTCCGGAGTTCATTTCCAACTGTCGTAACAGTAAGTAGTCTGAGTCTCAAATGATGACTTATTTTTCAGGAAGGTGTAAAATTACAAAAAAATGTGAATCCATCTTCAGGATGAACGATTTTTTCCGCTCTGAGGGCATCCATCGATTAATCGTGCGGACACGAACTCGTCCTCGCGAAAATGAGCCTGTGAGTCAGCGGTATAGTTAAGAACGCGTGACCGGATATAAAAGTGTAAGCTAGAATTGCAAAAACCGGAAATAAACCTTGCTAAGTTGATGAACTAATATCTCGAAAATTAGTTCGGTGACCTACCCTGACTTTTTGTATACAAATTATTTACATCATTAGGCATTCCTGAAGAAAATTTAAAAAAAAGTTATCAAGTGGAAATTTTTTTACATTTTAAAACAGCATTTTCCTAAATAATTCAAGTTCTACTAGGTAGCTTTTTTTATATCACGTATACAGGTAGAGAATGTGATGACGTTTAAGAAATTTGAAAAAAAAAAAAACTAGGTCACCGACTTGGTTTTTGAGATATCTTTCAAAAACTGAGTTTTAGAGGGTCTTTTAGCACTACTGTACTGTTGCCATGGCAACAGATAATGCCTGACGAATCCCCTTAAAAGATTGCCCTAACATAGTGTTATGCATATGTCGAGTTATTATCCTGATGATAAGTTTGACAGCCCTAGTATATTTTACTGATTGGCGCTTGCTGTTAATTGTTGAAAACCCTTTCGAGCCTCCTTAACAAAGCCACCAAATGCACAATGTTGTGTATTTCAGGTTATCTGTTTTAGTGGTATTAACCGCTGGTAGTTACTTGGCATTTTTTCAATTACTTGGCATTTTTTAAATGTCAAGTACTCGAGATTAAGTTCACTAGAACATACTTTTCTAAATGTATCAGGCGCACAGATATTTTCCGAAGTTTCAAGAAATGCGCAGTCAGACATGTTTGGCAGAGTAGAAGATAAGCCATCTTAAGGGGGAAAAATGCAACTTCCCCTTTTCTTCAAAGGGAACACCTAAGCAATAGCATTAGGAGACTTCGCAACACTTTTGAAAAGGTATTTTAAACCCATTCCCAGCTTAGTTTATCTAACCCAGTTTAAACAAATTGTCAAAAGGATAAATAACATGGACTTGCTCGATTGAAATGCGATTGAAATGTGATTTTAATCGTTAATAATCCCACTAAGTTTCAAAACAGCTTCAAGACTTAAAAGATTAGCTCGGTAATTTTTTTTTTCATTTTTCCCGCCAATTGCTTGCTTTATAAATTTCAAATTACAATTTTCCTCATCCTCTCCCCCATTTGTATTCTTTCTGTATTCACGCGCAGCGCGCGTGAGTTTAAAAATTAGCCAATCAGGTCAAAGAACTCTAACCTTGACTTTGAAAATTTACCTGGAGAAGTTTTTTCGGGTATCCTTTGCTGTTTTATTTTACGGAGTTGTTTTGGTTTTTGAGTTTTCGTTCGAGGTATTTTGTTATCCCTCAGTTTGGAATTCTAAGAAGCTTCTCAAGTTTTATTTGATCCGAAAGTTGTGGTTGTTTTAACACATGTTGGTTAAATATATATTTCTGTGGAGTTTGGACTCTACCCTTTGTTTTCGTATTTGGATTTTTTACACAGACTAAAGCGGAGCTTCTTTTGGAGTGTTCAATAATAGTACCAAAATGATCCAAGTGCTAGTTCACAATTATTTTGCGAGAGAAAGTCGAATGTGAGATGATAAATAACCAAAAAAGTGCAGAGCCACGAGTTGTTTATGAAAATCTCACATTTTGACAACGAACAGAAGTAAAAAGCTACTTCCTTTCCAAATGGAGTACAGTTCCAATAGCTTCAGCTCGAGTTCTCCAGCCCTTTTCTAGTAAGAGTGTTAGATCTAGTGCTAACCGCTGGAGATCCCCTTTCCCAATGCACAGATAGAGAAAACCCAGACACCTGCTCTTCCCTTTACCTCTTTATGACCTATCACAGCCCTTTAGTACCTTTATGACACACAGAACATTGATGGCAATACAAAGTGAGGCGAGTAAAAACCTGGCCCTAGGAAAATTGGTTCCCAACATCTTGTTCTGGTATCATACATCAGGAAGGCTAGTAAAAACCGTTACGGTTGGCAAAATTGAATGTAAACGTATGGCAAGAGTCAATATAGTTTTGGCACCGATTATGTCCTTAAAAAAATTACTACCTTATAAGCACCAGTGGATTCCTGTTCAATGTTACCCTTCGACACTCACTATTTTAACCACAAACTGACTCTGAAACTAAATTGAAAATATCAAGTTGGTACAGACCGTAAATTCAGGGTAACCTTCTTTTTGTAGGTACTTAGAGGACAATGAGATAGCAGAGCTACCAGCTGAAGTCTTCAATAACAACGGGAAGTTGACTAAATTGTAAGTAAAATATTCATGTTCCTGCTAAGTGACTGGCTTTACGCTACTAGCCAAACTTATACTAAAATAGACTTTGTTGTTCATAGCGAGCTCGAGCAAAAGGGGGTCAGGGGAATTTTCAAAAAAATGGAAGCACTAAACAAAGAATTAGCCATTATTCCGTCGAGCAGAGGACCAAAGAGCCAATACAGAAAAAGAGCCGAATCAATAACACAATTTGATCTAAAATAATAAAAAAGCTAAGTTAGTTATCGGCCTCTTGCACTATTTACCTTAGGCAATGACAGTATGTTATGGACTCTTAAACTTTACCAGGTTATAAAAAACTGGGTCTTAACACAGATCGCACCTAAAAAGAAAAAATGACAAGTGATAACAACCTTTTTTATTTTAATTTTTTGTCGAGAGTCATTTACACTAGTGACTAGTACTATATCACATTTAAAAGAGGACAAAATAAGCTTTACATAAAATTGTTTGTTTCCTAAAATGCATGTATTTCAAATAATATGAAGGAAATGTCATAAAATTTGCCTAACTTATCAAACAACTTGTGACTCTGAAACAGCCTAAGCCTGAATGGAGTGGAATTAGAAGGAAACTTTTAAACAAAAAATATGCCTTATTTTATGGGCAAGATATCCAGAGAGTTTCGCTGAAAAAGAATAGAATGATACAGAATTAATAACCCATATAACTACCACTACATACAAATGATACATATGGACATTTTTTTTGCAATTAATGTACTTGCAGAAACTCACAGGACGAAAAACCTAGCATTCGCCTTTCGGAAAACGAAGGTTGAATTCACGGAAAACGCGTTATTTTACTGACGTTTATCCGTGTTTTTCAAACGGAAAATCCGATGTTTTCTGTGCGTTTTCGCATCAGTGAATCTAAGTATTCGTTACATTATTCGGTAGTTTTCCCCCGCGATAAATGTAGGTAAAGGATTCATTTTCCGGCATTAAATCCTCGGTTAACGCAAGGCAAACAGCTTGTCTGCGTTTGTACATTGGCATTTTCTGAGCGAACAACAATGTATTTACCGGAGTCAACGGCTGAAAACATGCTTTTTCCGGGAAGATTAAATGAGTGTAAATACGAAAAAACGTGATGTTTTCCTGTGTTTGCCGTTCATGTAACGCATAGAAAGTATCAAACTTTCTTCTATTCGCAACACTTTTCCGCGATGATGAATTGGAGAAAATTCCTTGAAACTCATTTCCGGCGTTTTACCATTCATTGCTGTTCGGTTAACTTCTGGAAAGTAACTTGTACTCTGCAGCAGTTTTCTCGCATTCCAACGTTGTGTTCGCTGGAGTTAACCAGAAAGCACGCACTTTCTGGCGTTTTCTGCAACGGTGAGTTCGTGCAAGGTATTCATTTTCTCGCGTTTACCGTCGCTCGGTTGATCGTTGCTCGACCCAATCAGTGCAAGTGACCCAACTGCCTGAAAAGACCCAATCCACTTAAATGACCCAAACGGCTCACATGAGTGAGTTGCCTCAAATGACCCAGTCGTGGTCAGTATTATGGATATTAGACATAATATCCACTGGCGTTTTAATAGAGCAGGAAATAATGATCATGATCGACGAACATCTTGTATTCATGGCGTTGACCGTCAGCATTTCTCGGATGAAACACTTTAAAAATGCATCGTTCGGACGCGTAGGAAAACAAGGAAAACGTTCCGGAGAACGAACTATTCATTAGCGTTTCCTCGGAGCAAGGAAACAATCGACGAACATCGTGTTTTCTTCTCGTTCAGTCTTAGTAATTCTGTGTGAAAACGCTTGGAAAATGTAGCGCTCGTGCGCTCAAGGAAACTACACAAAAACTTATACGAAAATGATGTAAGCTGTTCACGAGTGTCTCTATAAAGCAGGAAAAAAATAGACGAACAACAAGTCTTCATCACCTAATCAGGGTCGTTAGTAATTCTGTGATCACGAGAAAACGCTTGGCAAATGCAGCGTTCGCGCACTTGGGAAAGCTATAGAAAAAAGTTCAGGAAAATAAGCAATAAACTAGTGTTTTTGTGGAGCAGGAAAACAATCAACAAACATCATTTTTTCAAAGCATTCACTGTTGGTAATTCTGCGGTAAAACGCTTGGAAACTGAAATCCTGCTCTGGTGCGCACGGGAAAACTATAGTTAAACGTTCCGGAAATCAAGCTATGCACTATAGTATTTTCGTGGAGCAGGAAAACAATCACTAACATCATGTTTTCATGGCATTCACCATTAGTTATTCTGTGGGAAGACGCTTGGGAAACGCTGCGTTTGCGCGCACGGGGAAACTATAGAAAAACATTCAGGAAAACAGACTATTTATGGGTATTTTCCTGGTGCTGGATAACATGCGATGAGCATCGTGCTTTTCTTGAGTTTTACTGAGAGTGAACAATGAAGTTGCAGTCCATTTCCGGATATAGGAATCGTACATCGTTTCCTTAATAATCGCATGTGACAGCAAATGCTCTTATTATCATACTCTTAGTTTTAGTATTTCTTCGCACATGGCTTTTCAGTTAAGCAATAAATGTCACCTATTTGAAGTATTCTCGAATTTCGGTTCTCAGTGAACTTCATTTCTATTTAAAAACTGTGTTTACCAACGAAGGTATTCTTTTTTAATTCGCTCTGCGATGAAGTTCAGCGCGGGCTTTCGGTAGCGCGAGAGAGAGAGTTGAATAACGTTTCTTCTCTATGAGAATGCAAGTAAATACGTCAAATTCGGATTGGGTTTAAATAGAATGAAGTTGAACAGAATACAACTGCAAACAAACAGCCAAATAGGTCAAAATACGACAAATGCTTCCAAATAACAGCCTTTTGCGAAGCTGAAACTTATGTTTATGAGCAAGCAACAGATGAAATAGGCGGTGCCAGGTGATGGATGTGATAAAATTATTTCAGGAGTGGATAACTTGTATCGCACTCCACTTTCACTGATTTCCCTTCGTCCTTGTTGTTGTTGTTGTTTTTCTTAACTCTAAGAGATGCGTTTGCAGTGAAACATTGTTTTTTTAGAACTGAGTCTGGCAATTTCCAATTGAGTAAAAAAGGGTTCTGCTAAGAATATTGTTCAGAAGTTTAAAAAACCTAGTCTTGGTCGGGGAAAATGCAAAAAAAAAATCTTGATGAAATGCATAAGGTGATAACACGGCGTTCAAGTCATTCTAAATACTAAAAAATAACTTTAATTGCCTATGACACTTATTTTGTATTATTTTACTTCAAAATGTATTGACTCTAGAACATGTTTTAGCAACATTAGAGTTGTTTTACCGTTTTCTGAATTTTTTATCAAGCTTTATAATCCTAAGATAAAATGTCTGGCCGAGCAAGAGGGGACTGGGTGCCGTTACGTCACAGTAGTAAGCATATGTTCTTATCATGCAAAGAAATGAGCTTTGTAGTTAGTATTTCCCTGGCTATTTCGGTCATAGGTTCGTGTCATTATGTCCAATAATTCCTGTTTTTCTGACGAAAGTTTCTTCTCCAATGACTCGGAGTTTAATTATATTCCGGACTATGAGGCGATTGAATCCGAAATTGCAACTCAAAACGGTGAGATGGAGGTCAAGGAGGACAACATAGAAGTGCCAAATTTAAACGAGCCATTAGCGTATCGAAAACAAAAAGAAATGGGACAGAGTATTAACAAGTCGTTTGAAATGTCTCGAATCTACGGAAAGTGGTACGTTACGTGTATTTTTTCCGACTTTAGTGACCATATACATGTTTAAGCTGGACATCGTCGTCTTCTCAAGCCGGGTTCTCAAATCTTAGGTAAGATTTAGTTTTGAAGAAAACAACTTGTAATTTGTTTGATATGGTTGAACACATACAAAAACGTATATTTTGTAATCAGCGCATCGTCTTAGATGTTTCGAGCGGGAATTTACAAACTGTAATTAGTCTTCTAGTTTAGTTTGTGAATGGATGATTAGGTGTTTTTCTGGCAATTGATGCACCGAGTCCTTGCTGAATTTTACAGAAGGCATTGTTGTCAAAAGAGCAAAGAATGTTCTCATTTTCTCAAATCGCCGGCTGTAATGGAAGATACGAGAGAGTCGATCGGTTGAGAAATCCTCCGGCTTGAAATGTAACATATTTATTTGCGAGGCTGAGCCATTTTTGCACGAAAATACACTGAGAACTAATCAAAGGTTAACAAGACTAGGGGCTCGGCTTACGGCCGAGTATTTCTTTAAAAAGTAAGATTCTTACGAGAAAATACCGTAAATGTAATGTATATTCGGCTAAGAGCCGTGCGATCATCAACTTACACAAATTACTGGTCTTACGCAAAGTTGTAGTTACCCAATCACTTTTATTTGAATGGAGCCGCTTTGTTAAGTGATAAATTCAAGAATGAGTGTTAATTTGTCATCTTCTTTGCTTCCGACCTCAAGGCCATCCTATCGTCCGGTAGTTCGGGAAATTTCGTCCGTGTGGATGTTATCATCTTTTGTCGCGTTGAGCGCGTTCAAAATCCCGCGTGTTATAAACGAATTCTCCATCATCTCATCTGGAATTTCTTCTCAAGCCCGTTTCACTTTGAATCGCTGCGCAATTCCTTCACCTTTATCCGCAGAATTTATCCGTAAAGAATGAATAAAAGTCACACGATCTGACAGAAATCAGCTGAGGCTTTAATTCCAAACGTTGCTTTTTATCGTGACTACTATGCCCGAAAAGGCGAAAACCACTTCAGAGGTGTTTGAACTAATACAGGATACTTTGAATACAGCTCGCTTTGCTGAAATTTTAAGTATATTATTCGTCTCAGTTGACAACTCTCGAGGACCTTTTTAAAATATTTCAACAAAACTTTTGGTCTCGGCTTATACACGGGATCTGCTTAAAGGCAAATGATTGCAGTATTGAACATACGCGTGAGTTTGAAGTCGGTGTCCCCTTGTGGCTTATTTTTAATAAGAATCCAACAGCTTCTGAAAGCTTAGAGTTTAGGGTCTCGGCTAATGCCAGGATCGGCTTAGAAATAAACAATTACGGTATTGAACATATGCGTGAATTCACCGTCAGTGTCCAGTTAGCGCACTGCGCTCACAAACTGAATCCACCTCTTTCTCCTTTTCATAGCCTCTGGCCTTTGATCGCCCTCAAAAGGAATGTCGTGGAGCGAAATATTCTTTTTCGAGTCAGGGGTATTCGAACAAACCCAAACTACACACCAAAATAGCATTTTTTTGCTTAAAGATCGTAAACAATAGATTTCACACTCACTTTGATTCTCTAATTTAATAAACTTGGTCTTACTACCTTGACGTCACGAATATTTGGGTACCAGTATTCTTTCACGCGGGAAAAGAGATACGGGAAGCCTAAGTTCGCTACAATTTCGGACATTTATCGCCTCGGAAAATATCAAAGACACATCAGAACCACTTCTAAATCTTACCAGACACCCTCTACATGCTTCTATTTTATAATTTCATGCAAAAAATAGGTGTTATAGGCACTTTAAAGGACACCACCCTCAGTATGGACCATCTCACCAGAATGGGATAAGATAGGTGAAATGAGTAAAATGTTATGAGCCGGAACAAAAGGCAACACTTCGCCAAATAAAATAAAAGGTGCGAAAAAGAAACGAACGGATTTTTCTATCTCTGGACTAGAACTTTCGACTAAACGGTCGAGTGCAGAACTAGTTATTCATGTTTGTTATATTCATATTACAAATAAAGTGACCTTCATTAGATCTAGAGGAAAATTAACACAAATCAAAAGTACAATGTGTCATAAAACTTACGATGTTTACTGGAAAATGGCATTTTATCCGAAAAAGTCTAGTCCATAGTGGCGAGTAAAAAGTAAACACGTAATTGTAGCTGGATAGTACAATATTTAATTGATGGAGAGTTTTTAGAAGCAAAGAAACCGACATTTACTAAGGCAAACGACGAAGAAATTCAATGTAACTTGTTGGTCTTTTCAACCTTTGCAAAAAGAGCAACCACGAGGCAAAAACAAGATTAACAATCAAATATGTTTTATGCAAATGTTTTTCGCAATTTTTACCCGGGTTAGCAAAAATTGCCTTCCAAAACTTTGCGTGCGTTGTAATTGACGGGCCGGTGGACAAAACAGGTTTGAACTTGAAAATGGTAGAAACATTTCGGCCTGACGACCTTTCTAATCCCAACCGATCATAGCGAAAACTTCCTAACGAAGGACATGAACCATTACACTGAGTAGATGAGCTCACGAGTCTTGTTAATGTCATTCTTGATGTGTGTTAAACTTGGGTTGATTCCTCCGCAACGTAGCGTGGTACCCTTATTTCCTGACATGATTGACATTAGGGACGGCATTCTGATTTGCGCAGCAACATCCCCAATGCTCTGATCTGGTTGGAACGTGATTCGTACTCTAATGCGGCAATCTAACTAGTTTGTAATACACCAAATTTTAAAAATGCGGCAATCTGATTAGCAAGTGATATATACCCTTATGAGGCAATCTGATTGGTTTGTGACACACCAAAATGCAAAGTGCGGCAATCTGATTGGTGCGAGTGACGTACCACTCTTTACGCTGACATAAAGTATTTGTTTTTGTTTGTTTATTTATTTATTTTTTAATAAATCTCAAAAGGCATAAAACTGTCTGTATAATACTCTTATCAAAGAGTTTTATCATGGCTAGTTGCATGGAGAGTCCTTCCTATTCATCGAAAAACCTTCCTTCAAAGCTAATCGAGTAATGTTATTTTTCTCAGATGAGAGATGAAATAATAGTTAACTACTTACTTCAAGGCAAGAGAAATCGGTTAAAAAAAATCGAACAAACCGCCGCAACTTCATTGTCGGTATTTTTTTTTTAATTGTGGGTGATTGACAATAGGCCTTTATAGATTATGCTAGCATAATTTTTGGCATAATTTGAGCAAACTGGCATAATTTTTGTCAACTAGCAATGCTAGCATAACTCACATATTTTGATAATTATCGGATCATTTTTGATGCTACAATTTGATTATTGGTCATCTCTTCTCCCAAGCACTTGGTGACGTTATTCGATTTTTTAAGTCTTAGTTCAAGTAGTAGCATTTGCAGCTCACTGTGAATCACTGAGCGGCGTCTGAAACGGTCTGAGCCCGGGTTTAGGGTGCACCGGTACCGGAAGTCACATTGTACGCCATGTTGGTCCCAGTACCTCTCATCAGGCAACTCGCAGATAAGCTACAAGAGAGTATATTCCAGTACTAGTCTGCATGTTAACATGAACCACATGTTTATTTGAATTTCATTGTGGATTTGTTGCGTTTCTTTCTTGTATACCAACGGTTTCTAATCAAAAATGTATTTTTTAGACTTATCTGCATTTCTTTCAAAGAGCATAGTTTTAAAAAAAGGGGCATAATTTGGAAAAAAGAGCATAATTTTAGCATAATTTATCCAAAAAAAAAAAAGCAGCGCTACTAGCATAATATGCTACTTTTACTATTATAATCTATAAAGGCCTAATTATCAGCCGTCCTTACCGAAGCATTAGTTGGAGTCTCTTATTGCTAAAATCAGCAATTCCATGAAAAAAAGACTCGTTGATTCTAGGATTTTGTCCGTCTCGACTGCTTCACTTTTGAAGACTGGCAAAGGCCGACAAAATCTAAAAGGTCAGAGAGCGTTGGGTTTCTTTAATTTTGACCGCTGACGTAAATCCCATTGCGACTTCTTACGCACCGCGTAGGTTATTACGCCAGTAAACTGATAGAAAACGTGGTCATTTTGCTTTAACAATTACCTCGTTTGGACCGTTCAGAATCGGTTGTTCTCGTTGGGTATATTCATGTTATATGAATAAATAAACTGACCTTCAAAAGAGAAAATGGACACAAATCGATAGAACAATCTGTGAAAAGCTTCAGTTTACCGAAAGATTCGTTATTAAGTCTTTGGTAAGCGTTAGATACTATTGCTTTATTTTCATTGTCAGGGACGTAAATTTTATCGATGGGATTGTAAACATTTTAGCGAAAGTAGCGGCAATAAAATATTTCAAGGAGGGTTAGGGGGAGTGGCTTTTGAAGTGAAGTATGATTTCTAATACAATGTCGACTTAATTATTTATGTAGCTATTTAAAACAGTCGTCGATGTACGAGTCGTATGAGTGAGGGGGTAGGGGAAGAGGGCAATCGAGAGCCGGTTAAATTATTACCTTTTGTTGTTCCAATCCAGAAAAATCTTGAATTATCTGTCTATATAATACTTCTACCAAAGAGTTTTATCTTAGCTAGTTATATGGAGAGTCCCACTTCTTATTTATCAAAGAAGCCTTCTTTCAGATCTCATCGACCAATGTTATTTGTCTCAGATGAGATAGGAAATCATAGTTAACTGATATTTGGTAACGTTAAGGCCCATCCTTACTTATGTATTTCAAGGTGAAAATTAAATCAGCAAATTTTTGAGCCCTCTCCACCCGGTGAGAGTCGTGTAAAGTTCTACGCATTATCTAACAGCGCAAATCTAACCACCTGATGCAATGATTTCTTGTTGAAAGGGACTTGTCCAATAATCAGTTTAAGAACTTACCCCTGGAAGTTTTGAAAAGGATTACATGGCTCAGAGAACTGTAAGTACCCGCAACCAACATAAATCTTTATATACTGCTGTAACATCCATGCGAGTAATGGGACGGACTTAGACAGTTTCGGGTAGAATTCCACTACTTGCAAATGAAAAATATAAAGTCGGTGGAGAAAAAAAAAAAAAAGTCAACGCCTGGCGAGCAAAAAAAACACCGCCGGTCAAATTCTACATACCCGCCCCCATGCCCCATCGGTCCCTTTTCACAAACTCCATCTCCCCCACCAAACGAGGACGAGAAGCTGACCTTTGCCGAAAAAGCCTGCACCATAAACGTTCCCAATACGAATTGTATGCAACACGTTAGAGCGTGTTTTTTTCTGGACTATTGAATCCCAATAATTAAATTTAGCTGAAAACAATCCATTTTATGTCAAGAAAGCTGGCACTTATCTCAGAATTCATCCAGGCGAGAGAAATCGATAAAAAGTATTATATTTCTCGTTTGATTTGTATAAAGTATATCAAAAAGGTGATTTTGACCGAGTTTTGTAGTTTCTAGAGCCGTGCCTTATTGAACGTAGACCTGCCAGAAGCGATCACTGATTGTAACCATACGCTGGATATGACTATCACTAGAAATGATAACCACACCTTCTGTTCGGTATATGTCGGCCGCGAGTTAGGGATCTCAGACAATGTGCGAGAAAGAGCGCACAGCACGTTACGGCGATTTATATATGGCGAAACATCACTTGAACTCGATAAAGAACTTGTTGGAAACACTTGCACCGCTACACGGAGCTTCGGCGGCTTCCTTGATTTCATTGACAATATTTAGACTGGAATGAGACCCATATAATTACTTTTTAGGTAAACGGAACCTCAAATAGACGACCCTATAGATTTCACAAGTTACTTTAAGAAAAAAATTAAAATCACCTGACTAAGGAATTTGACACCCTCAGGAGACAGCTATGGCGAGTCTCGACTTAAACCTATGGTTAGGGTTGGGGTTGCAGGAATCGCTTCAGTTCCATTGACCTTTTTCCAGTATTTTGACGTTAGGTTTACAGTTGGGTTAGGGTTAGGGTTAGCACAAGTCAAGTGACCAGCATTTTCATTGCCCTTCAGCACCCTGGGGCAAGTAGTCAGATGGCACTGGTCTTGCTGAGCCCAAAACATTTTGCACTAACCTGATAATTTAAAAACTGACCACCCTCCTTACCTGCACTTTGTGTTCTAATCCCAAATATAGCCCTGCAAGGCTTTTGACAATTACCCTTCCCCTCTAAACTTTTATTCTTTAGTAAGACTCACACATAGCTAGAGACATGAAAATAGCAATAAAGTGACAAAAGGAAGATTTTATTAATGAATTCATTAATAGACGATAACAGTCCGAGTTATTTCAGTCTGTGAATGCCTTTCCCATTTTGATGGCAATCTCAGAAATAATTTAACTCGGGTGCCGCACAAATATAACTTGACAGTGACATTTTGGACCGGGCTTCCAAGATCACAGTTCTTCATTTAATTTAATTCGTGTGGGTGTTTCTCGCAGTTTTAGAGATCGCCATTTACCCAGTAACATACTCGTGTGGAAGCAGTTTGAGGTTATAGAATAGAGAATCCACACCGCCGGCAACTCCACTGTCTTTCATAATACACAGACGCCTGGTTTTTGAACTGTGGCTGATTGACACCTGTCCTTACCGAAATTTTAGTTGGAGCCTCTTGTTTGCTCAAATCAGCGATCCTACTAAAATAATATTGCTGATTCTTGGAATTTGTCCGTCGTGACTGTTTCGGTTTTTGAGACTAGCAAAGAGCTGATTCAATTTAAAAATTAGATAGCAAGACGATTCTTTTAATATCCCAGAGACACGAGCCACCTTATCCGCCGAGGGGATTATAGACGCCCAGTCTGAGCGATTCTCTCATATGCTAGGCAAAGAACATTCTAATTGTAAGGAGCGAAGAGACGGTGTGTTACTCATGCAATAAAACAAGTATGTGTCTGGGCGAAAATTGTAATACGGAGAATGATTTTAAAGTTAATATATTTAGAAAAAGTTGGACACTGGTCAAGGAGGGAGGAGTGTGGGAGGGGAGGGTGGGGCAAGTTGAAAGCTCTCTCTAACAACATATTTCAAACTTTCTCACTTGATGATTCCTTGTTAACGGGGTAAGTAAAAGTGAGCAAGACTTAATGCCATGTGATCATAAGATCCCAGATGTTTTTTATCCCCTAGGAGTAGTTAGCCCTTATCAGAGCTCAGTCACGACATGAAAATCTTGTCAAAATTGCTCACCTAAGATTACGCTTTAAAGAAAGTTAACAGTGTGGTTATATTAAGAGAACTGTGGTTTGGTTAGTTCAGCCTTTCTCGATTTAATTTTTGAACTAGTTGCCCTCTACGGGAGAATTAAATAGGTTTCGGGCGCATTCATTATTGCGTGAATAGGTTTAATTCGTCTAGTTCCGTGGAGAGGTATTAGACAGATCGCCTCTCGTAAAGGGTCCAGTTTTTTTTCCTTTAACTTTTTAAATCGTGTCTATGATCTCAACAACAATCTTTTGAAGTTGTTAACTGATTCCACATACATCAGCCGGAAAAAATTGCGGAAGCTGTTGGGAGCCACACTGCAGAGTCGAGAAAATCTCTCTAAACACGACAGATACATTTGCATTTTGAATGGAATAGCACAAACACGCACCTTCAAAGCAAATGATTGTGATGTGGTACTTTCTTTCGATGTCTAATCACAACTGAACCCATACAGCTAGTTTACCCATTTTCATCTTTCGCAATTTCTTTACTCGTGAGCTTTTGTGAACGGTTTGAAATTATACGGAGAGGTTAGATGTCAAATATTTCGAGAGTAAATTAGTTAACACTGCACTGGCTTATCAATGATTTTTGTTAATTTGCACTCGGTTAAAATCGTAATCTTTGAACACACTATTCAGTTCTAGTAAAAAGGCATTTTTTTTGTCCCGTGCAGCTTTCTAATTTCGAAAACATGAACAGCACACTTATCTTTGTGCTATGTACTTTTAGGCTTCCAGGTTCAAACATCGAAACTCTCTTTTGGCAACTTTTAGAGCTCAAAATCTGGAGGACTTCTCCATTGCTGCTTCTTCCCCTTATGAAAACTTCAATTAAGGAGGTCAATATATAGTGCAACCGCCTCTGATTAAAAAGCTGAAGTACAAAAATACAGAAAACGCCTTTCATCACATTTGCTAGTAATATGTACATGTGTTAATGAAATAGAACTTTAGCTCCAGTTCCCGAGCTCTTTTCTAAAAGGACGCAATAACATGGACTCACTCTAGGAATCATGACCACCCATTAAGGTTACTTATTACATCGCAAGCAGCGCCCGTGGGAAAGGTGAAGCGAATCCTGTGTTCTGATTGGCTGCCGGAGCGGGAAAGAGCGGCCCTTCTTGCCCACTCGGGATTACCCACCTTGATTCCGCTCATGAAAGAAATAGAATAAGAACTACTTTCGTAACTCTTGGACAATTACAGCACAGAAACGCAAAAAGCGTTAGAAGATAGTCGAAACAAATAAAAAAGAAACGACTCTCGTGAGTTTGTTGTACTGCAAACACAGCTGGTTTTCCTTCCCTGCACTCGAAGCAAACGGGTTGTTATTAATTCTAAATAAAGCGAAATCTTTTTGCAATATGATAAATCCTTTATTAACCAAGCTTGTTCGGTCAAGATGGCTGGATATCCGGCCATCTTGACCTCACGCTTGGTTAATAACGCATATATCTTAAACTTAGTTATTTCCATTCCTTAGGTACTTTAATGGAAATAAAATCAAGGAGCTACCACTTGGAGCCTTCAATAACAACTCCGATTTGACTCACCTGTAAGTAATACATTCATAAGCTAATATTTGACAGATTGGTTAGAATATGACCTCTAAATCTCTTTATTAACAGTGCAATCTCATTAACATAGGTGTTAAGCTCCTTCTTTGATTTCTTGCTTCAGAAAGAGTTTGTAAAGCTCCAATTTTTGTTAGAACATAGCTAGCAGAGCCACGCAATCAAATTCAGTATACGTAAGCGTGCTCAAAATCCCGATAGTGCACGCTGATAGCGTGAGCAAATCGCTTCGCAAAAAATTTTTTTTTCGCGCGAGCGGCTATTCTTAGCGCGGGGAAAAATAATATACATCGCGACAATAATGGACACAAACAGAGACTCGGCCTACTAGTTCCAAAACGAAGACAATTTGTCGACCTGTTCCCTTTGGCCAGAGTTCTTAAATGAGGCAGAAAAAGAGAAAAACAACGGAAAAGGAGACTCGGTATCGGCGCTGTCACGATTCGCTTCAATTGATATTGTTGTCCGTTTTTCGCTTCGGATTGGATGCACAATTCAATCGGCTATGTTCTAAAACAATTGATTCACGCCTTGAGCTGTGCACTATCGAGTTATGGAGCACGTGGAAAGTTTGGAGAGCTCTCAAGAAGCTAGAGTTGCTCTCAGGTATTGCCTCCGGCAATTATTACGCTTCTTTCGTGCTCTCCAAACTTCCCGCGTGCTCCATAACTCGATAGCGCACGCTAAAGCATAAACCAATTGTTAATTAAAAGCTGAGTATTAGGGTGTTTAAGTTCAGGGGTCTCCGACAGCCATAATATGAGATTAAAAGAGAGTGGCATTGTTAGAGCGTGTGAGTTAAACAGAGGTAAGCATCTTTTTTCATCAGTTACTGGGTACTTGAATAAGATTTCTAACTATGGTAGGTGACCAATTCCGCTCTCTGAGGACATCTAATTCGTTTTCATAAGCGAACACATCTTAATGACCATTAATAACGAACTATTCTATAAAGAAAAAAGGAAAAACCATTTCAAAACCCCAATGAACGTTTACACTTAAACAACATCAAAACAACTGCGTAATTATTTATTCATTCGATTTGTCGAGCTGTGCGAGTTGTGTGTAAAAAAACATCTATTGCGTGCTACACGACACAAAATTTTAAGGGACTAATACTGACCCCATAGCAGGCTAAAAACATTAACATCTAAATTTACTCAGATTATTCACCAAAAACCCGGTTCCACACTGTCATAGAAATACCATTCTCATTGTCATCAGTACCACAGGTTTCAAAAAGGTTGTTGAAGGGACGCTGTTTATTTTTTATTAATCTAATTTATTCAACCCATATCAGCCACCCAGTCAAAAGTTATAATACCAACCACAATGCCTATAAAAAACTGTTCCGGGGGACAAATTTATCTTAATCTTCAAATCACGGTTTTGTGTTTTACCAGAAATGCGATTTGAATCGTTACTTATCTAATTTAGTTTCAAAACAAGTAATAGGATCCCTTTCCACGGGTTTTTTCCCTTAACACAAGCAATCATGATAAAAATAATTGATTTTGACCTTTTTGCATGCAACGAATGCATATGCTGGACTGAAGAAAGTTGGCTATTTGAAAAAATTATCTGAGTATCGTATTGTTTTTCTAAACTTCAGCTCCATGCAGCTTCAGTTGCATTAAGGGACTTCATAAAATTTTTTAAATGATGTTACTTCAGTACCATTTTCTCAGTCCCGTAGCAGGTGGTAACTGGAGTTAGTGGTTTCTCTGTCTTCCCGTGCGAAAATAGATAGATCTCAGCCCCCTTGTCCCAGTTCCTATTTACTCTTTCAGGACAATCACTAGCCCTTTATTAACTCATGAATTGCGCTTGCGCAAGAGCGAGCTGTAGGTATGATGTGATGAATGGCGCTCGCTCGCTCGCTCGATTGGTCGATTCCTGTAAACTTTTTTCTATTTTAGGCTTTTGAACGCATTTGATAAAAACTGTTTTTGGCGAGTGATAAATAAACAAAATGGTGACCTTTGTTGCTAAGAATAGTGTTGGGGTGAAAAAGAAGCCAATGATAATCTTGAAAGAGTACAAAAGTATACGTTTTTCATTTGTGATTTAATTAAAGTTTGCCCAATCTCCGAATACACTTTTATCTCTTGCAGCGTATATTTTATCTATGGCGTCAATACTTCTATTTTTAAATGTATAAATCCAGGAAACTGATTATTGTGTCCAACAAAGAAAAAAAGTTAAGCAAAACGCAAAATGTAATATGGACGGGGCTTTTGAATCACCTACGTCACTAGCCTGAGATCGACATTTACCGCCCCGCTATTTACCGTAAAGCCACCGCAACATTTTGTTAAAGACTTCTGAAACTTTATCAACCTATATATTCTACATTTAAAACGCTGACTTTTTGTTAATTTCAACCGCGGGCTCAAACGACTAGAGTCGCTGCTCGCCTATAGTCCGATATTGAAGTGTCGCTCACGGTCAACTGCTCGTAAAGTGGCTTTTTTTAGGCTTGTTAGGTATTCCTGGAGCTGTGTCGACGTTGGAAAGTGGTTCACAAGTGGGAACTTCAGTGAAAGAAGCTCAAGCATAAGTTCAATCAATCGATATGCTCTTTCTTCAATGGTGTAACTCGCACTGTGTATACGTATGTTATTAGTGCACTGTTAAGTTTATATGTTTCCAGATACCTTGAATTAAGGATTTTTTTCTTAAAAGTGCGTCCTGGAGTGAGGAACAGGAAGTTCTAAAGATAAGGATTGATATCACTCAAAATGAGAGTAACTATCAGTTCTCAAAACAAGGAATATGCACTCACAGTGAGTGACAAATACTGCCTAAAACTGATAACAGTCCTTACTTTAAGGTGACTGAAGTTTCTCGTAGTAAGACCTATTTTTTTCAAAATGAGTAAGTAAAGATCTCAAAAGAGAGCACTTCCTCCTCAAAGATTGTTAAAAATACATCATCACTATGTCCTTGAGACAAGGATCTTAACTCCAGGTAGTGGTTCTTTCTATCAATATTTTGTGCATGTAACACAGGTTAGCCAGGCCATACGACAAACTCGATAACTTTTAATCTGACATAATAAACCCAAATTGTGCTTTCTGTTAAATTTTATCACAAGTTGACTTTGATTGGTTTCAAAAGTTAAGTCAAACCTTAAATTCTTGGAACTCTCTCAACTTTACTATTTAAGCAGAAATCTCCACAACAATAATCAGGCTCGATAGGCTGGGAAACTTATCATTCTCGAGGGAAGGAAATAAAAATTTTGGATCCACCGAATTAAAATGCATGAAGAGACCACATATCACCATGTGTTTTGCTGTAAGAAAAGATTCGTTCCGTTTTTCAATTGCAATGGCGAAACGTACTCCTTGTGTCTGTTGTGTTTAGTTGGGCTTCTCGTTTTATTGGTAAAGATCACTTGCAGTTAGTTGGCATTTTCTCAATGTCAGATACTCTAGAATAAGTGCACCAGACCAAAATGTATCAAGGGTGTAGATATTTTGCAAGGTTCAAGGGATGCTCAGTCAGACATCTTTAGCACAAAGAAAAAGATGAAAAACACAACTTCATTTTTTTTCCAGATGGACCAACAAACATAACGAAAGCGAAACAAAACGAAACAAAAAAAAAAAACAAGCAACAAAAACAAAAACAGAAAACAAAAACAAAAACAAAAACAAAAACAAAAAACAAAAAACAAAAACAAAAACAAAAAATAAAACGCAAAAAGGAAACAAAATGTTGAATGCGCACCTAAATTACTATTCTTGCTATTGGGACTTGGGTTCCAATTGGTACCTCAGCCTACTGTAGCTATTTAACGACGTAAGTTATCCCCTCAAATTTTTCACTCCCACACTTTTGTAATATTTAGTCTATGAAACTTCAGATGCAAAATTTTCACCTTGCGTATCGGCTGACAACGCGTCAGTTAATCATTCATCCGCAACAGCCTCTAAACTTTGCCTCGCTCCCAACGTGCCACATGATGAAGAATCTGGAAACAAATTTGGGATTATTTTCTATTTTGAAAGAAGTTTTATACGAAACACTTTAAATGTGTTTAAAATGTTAGGAGTTTACTAATTTGCTACATTTTTGTTCATTAAGAGAATTCGCAACATTCTTAAAATCCTTTGACACATACCCAGTTTAAGTTATCTAGCTCAATTTTTACAAAAAATGGTGAAAAGGACTCAGTGACATCGACTAACTCTTGGAATCAAGGAGAGATCTTTAATTAAGCTATCTCCATTTCTTAGGTCCTTGAATAATATCCAAATTAAGGAGCTACCGTTTGGAGTCTTTACTTACAACTCCAAGTTGTATCAAATGTAAGTAACACATTCATAAGTTAACATTTAATGAATTGTCCGAGCTCCAGCTCTTTGCAGCTCTAGCTGCATTCAGGGACTTCATCAAAGTTTTTAAATGATGTTTAGATGTAGTACAGAACACAGTTCCGCGCCAGGAGCTATCTGATTTATTAGATTTGCCGACAGGCAGGGACACCACAACAGCTTTACATCAATTACTGCGGGCCCAGTAACCCACCCATCCCACCCCAGGGGAGGACATCCATCACACAGTAATCTCGTGCGTGGGAAATTAACGTCTCCTACCCCTAACCTTGCAGCAGACGGGACCTCCATTTATTCGTCCCTATCCGAGAAGACTAGAATATCTAACCATTTCCTGATCTTATAAAAAGGTGGCATATTCTTCTCAATCATTTTAAGACCTTGAGTGTTGGTCAGGCCGGGGCTCGGACCCTCGACCTCCCGCACAACAGTCCAGCGCTCTATCCATTGAGCTAGTTCCTCGTTTCGCTCTTTCCTGTGCAGAATTAGACATATCTCTACCCTCTCGCACCAGTGCCCATTTACTCTCCTAGGACACCCCATAGCCCTTAAGTAATATCAACGTGGCACAGAAACCGATTACAATACAAAAAGGATTTTTGATTCGAACCATTAGAGCTAATAAAAATCAAGCCCTATACATACCTTGTTCACAACATCGCAACGTCAATCGTCTTACCTCATTATTAGCCAGACTGGTAAAACTTTTCACAAACGAACGACAACACAAGCAAGCTGCAAAAAGTCAAAACACTTATGCTGATGTGAATATTCACATAACTTATGTGAATATTCATAAAACTTATGCCTTGACTGCCTCCGTAACTAAGGTATATATGTGGAAAAACTGAACGGGTGAGCAATTACAATAACTAATTAGCCTGGCTAAAATTAACTGAACAACTGAAAAACTAAATTACGCGTCAAGTTAACTGAACGTTTAACGTAACAATCACTACGATAAATGCGATGAGGAAACTTAAAAAGAGTGCGCACGCAACATTAGACATGATGTTATACACAATTAAGATTGAAAATTAATTTGCGGAGAGAAAAATTCAACGATTATTTGGCGTCAAGTCCTAAAATTAAGATTGTTAATGGCAAAGGGCTTTTCTTGCCATTATTAGTCGCAAAGAGTGTTCCACTACAATTAATAATCATGGAAAGTACGGCTATTAATCGTGACTGAGTCACTAATAGTCGTGTTTGACGAGCCTTAGACCTCTTAATCGTGCATTGTATGGTCAATAACTGCATCTGACAGCGAATGTTTTTCTTAATCATACTCCTCTCCAAAGAAATTTGAAGCAGAAATTTTTCTGGACGGCCGCCATTACGATCAAGAATTCAGAATTTAGTATTTCTTCGCAAATGGCTTTTTAGGTAAATGTCACATATTTAAAGTCTTCTCGGGTTTAGTTCTCATTGAATTTCATTTCTATTTAAAAACTGTGTTTACCAACGACGTTTTTCTTTTCTTTCGCTTTTCGAACAGGTTAAGCGCGGGCTTTTGGTATCGTGAGAGAGTTGACTAAAGTTTCTTCTCTATGAGAATACAAGTAAATAAGTTAAATTCGGATAGGGTTTAAATAGAATGAAGTTTAACCGAATATAATTGCAAACAAACCGCTAAATAGGTCAAATTATGACAAATGCTTATTATGAGCAACCGACAGATGAAACGAGCGGCGGTGATGGATGTAATAAGATTATTTCAGGCGTGGACAACTCGCATCGCACTCCTCTTGTCCCGGCTTTACTCAATTTAAAATTTCCTTCCTCATTCCGAAAAAAAGAAGAATGTTTCACTGATTTATTTTTTCCCGTTTCTTTCTTTCCTTTTTTCTCTTTTTTTGAACAAACGTAATTCCAAAAGAGATGAGTTTGCAGTGAAACAATGCTTTCTCTTTAGGGTTTAGTGTAGTAAATTCCAATTGAGAAAAGCAGGGTTTTGTCTGGAATATCGCTCAGAAGTTTGCATAACCTAGGCTTGGTGGGGGAAAATGCTAAGAAAAAAATCTTAAACAGATGCATAAGGTGACAACATGGTGCACAAATCATCCTAAATACTGAAAAAATAACTTAAAGGACACCACCCTCATTATGGACCACCTCCCTGTGTGAATTCCAGAGAATCACAGGGTAGCGTCGCTTAGCAGTGGAAGGATGGCCAGTACATAGAATCCCAAAACGAACGCACAAGCACCACGTGTAACAATCCCAGGTGTTTTAATTTTATGTGGTACAAAATGGAACGTAGCCAGGTAGCGATAAATAAGGTAGTTGCTGAATACTTGGTGTGATTGCGATAGCAATTGTGGTAGAATTATGTGTGTGTGGTTCGAACTAGAAGGTAACAGAAAATGAAACGAAGCTAATTAATTGACTTACAAACGATGACACAGCACAATGACCTATTCTTGAAATCAACTGAACTAATAATGAAGGAAACGATAAACTAAATCGAGCATAAACAATATAGGTAACTTACTTTGGTAGAGCTCCTAGCGTATTTGAAAAGCGCGGGTAGCGGAGTAGACAAAACAATTTTACACTGAGTAGCGGAGCGCACGACCTCTTGACAGCGATCAAAACATGGTTCTCTCTTTGTCGCAAGCCCGTGATATGAGCGAATGACTGACATTAATTGCGTAACATTTTCACACCAATTACAGTAATCGACAAAAATAATCCGTGACGTAGACAAACATTAACTAAGCATAGACAATAGGCGGTTAAGCAACAATCTAAAGTACAAATAAAATAAATAGCGTTTCAAAGCTAACACCCCGGAATAGGCCAAGATAGATGAAATGAGTAGAATAATGTTATGGGCTGGAAGAAAAGCTAACACTTCGCCACATGAAATAAAAGGTGCAAAAAAGCAAACAGATTTTCGTATCTCTTGACTAGGACTTTGGACCGCTAGAGACCCATAGAACCTAAACAGTCGAGTGTACATCGCAAAAAAAAAAACAAAAAAAACAAAAAAGATACATAAATGAATATATTAAAGAATAATAATCACCATTTTTATTGTAGCGTATTTAGGACCGTGTAATAATCCGAAAGTCTTCATCAAGTTTTGACGGTTTTCTCCGGACTTTCGTCTGAGATCTTGATTTGCATATTTCGTTTACAGTTGTATTGTACCGCACAAAAGAAGTGAATTTGTACATTTCCCAAAACATTGAGAAATAAGAGTCATGTTCTTCATGCTCTGGGTTTCAATGCCCAGAGCCTTTGCAGCCAAGGTATAGAAGCAATCCCAGTGCCCAGGCGGATTGAATATCACTTCAAACCCTAAATTATCTAGTTTCTTTTCCATATCTAGTATCGCAGGTTTCGAAAAACATCCAACAAATCGAAACAAAGATTACTTAGACATTAACAGGCTGTGAAAAATCCTTCCCCTACGAAATTTATAACGCACTGAAACATGCGCAAATAAAAAATGACAATGTGAGAAAGCGCCAAAGAGAGGAAACGCGCAAGTTAACTTCCGGATATTTCTGACCACAAGGTACAAGTAAAAATAAGATAAAAAATAAAGTAAATGAATAGATAATAAATGGCGCTTACTCTTTTTGAACCTTTGACATTTCAATCTTGGTTTTCGACAAAAACTTAAAGTCAATTTTGGAAGCCGCAACCTTGATGTCTATTTTAACGCGAGTTAACTCTACTTAAACGAATTAAAAAGGTCTGTAGTTTGTCGGATTTTGACTAAAATTGGTCAGAATACTCGTCGAAATACTTTCTTTTGTCCAACTTCACAATACACCGATTTCCTCTGGAACCAGTAGGAATATTGAAAAAGCTTTACATCTTTTCTGGCCTTTCATCTGCTGAATTATATTGTCCAGCTTTTTTGGATGTCCGCGGTAACGCGAAGGCTGGTAGTTCAGTTAAACAGACGCCGTCAGTTTTATCAGACTTGCACGTGCCGAACCAAAGCAAAACCTATCAGAACTTTTGCTATTTTCAGAACTCTACACGCTATATGTGCTAGATTTTAAAGCGCGTTCAGAATTTCCTCTTACTGTAATATAAGAGTTTGTTTTTCGCTCATTTTCCTGCTTATATGAAGAATATGTTTTCACTCCGGTCCTCTTCCTATGATCTTCGTGATAACTAAATTCTTTCCCCCAGTAAACCTGATAAAACTACCTTTGGTCTTAACTCCTTTTGTTACTTCTCAGCTAAGCAGTGGAATGCACAGCCGGACTTTTAATATTTCGTACTAGTTTCTCTGCAGACTTTAAAACAAAATACGGGATATTACCTTCATGGGGATTCTTTTTTCACTTGACATACTTAAACTTAAGATTGAGAATTTGTAACTAACATTTTCTTTTCTCTACTTTGTGTGTTTAATATTATTATTATTTTTATCGCAGTACTGAACTTCTAGTGCTGAGCTTACTAAAAAGAGAAAAAAACATAGGGCGTAACAACGTAACCTATGTTCCCACCAGGATTAGAACTTTCTATAATATACAACGAGCAAAAATGGTGGGAAAGTAATAACACTAATTAAGATAGCTCGTGTTCCTTTAAAAACCTAATTTAAAAACTACGTATTAACATTCGCTAGAAAGACTGACCACTGGTCACCATCAATTTCGCTAAGTATTTAGAATCTATCTTGAGGTCAGTTAAACAGCAGCCTTGAATATCTGGGCGATGTGGAGCGTACTTGAAATGACCGCTCCCTACATTAGCCTTAAGATTTCTCTGCATCTAGAGCCTAGGAGCATCCTAAGGGATCTTTCCATGTCCACACTCCAGCCTCCCAACACATCTATGATCCCGTTGTATCGGTTGATCTTATAACTCCTGTAATGTGCTTTACACACCATTGCTGAGATGTCATAAGATATGACAACACCGGCAATGCAAGCCGGTTAATGGCCATAACTCTGTTCTTACAATACAATAGCCCTTCCTTAGCCCTTCGTCGGAGCGAAGGGCTAACGCTCGAAACGTCAGCTTTTATAATCGTAACGGTGGCCAATTTACCATTTCAACTTTGCTGATATGTTCAAATTATTAGGCTCGGACATAGCCCATCCCCCTGTGGAAGGCCTCTGTTGAACCGTATGGGTGGTGACAGCTCGTTTCCCTTCACGGTGTGTGCCGCAATCTTTGTGTTCCAGCTATCGCACAGCTTACTGACAACCTCAAAAATCCATTTCGGAAACTTGTGGAGCCACATGATCTTCCTCAACCAATCATGGTCAACACAGTCATATGCGTATATGAGAACGATCTTTCGCAGTAAAGCACTATTTGAGCAATAGTGAAAATAAGACCTGAAAAAAATTTCAGGCCTGTACGGGACTCGAACCACTGACCTCTGCGATACTAGTGCAGCGCTCTACCAATTGAGGTAACAAGCCAACTGGGAGCAGGCCATCAAATTAATTCGATATAAACCCGTAGATGATAAATCAAACAACAACAAACGTATGAAACATATGTGTGAACTGCGGTTATGAGACGTATATGAGAACGATCCTTCGCAGTAAAGCACTATTTGAGCAACAGTCATATGCCTTGCGCACATCTATCCATGCGACACTGAGGTTACGCTTGTTTTCATGAAAGTCCAACGTAACCATACGATCTATCATAAGATTATCAGTGGTTCCACTACATTTCGCTTTCGCTCCTCTCTGGCTCTTTTCCATTAGCTCATCCTTGTCCACGTGTTCATCCATAGGACCCAAGCCGCATGAGGTGAACCACTTGTATGATGTATTGAGGCACGTGATAGAGAGCTGATTTTCACCTGTGAACTCGGCTAGCTTCGGTAACTGACTGGTCTTTCTCTCTGTAAACCATTCAGGGTATGTTGTTGAGGTATCTGCAACTGCTTTAAATGCAGATACCATGCCTTCGTGTAGTGAATATGTGCTTTTCCATCGATAGTTTACTACCCTATCAGGGCCTGGTGCATTCCAATTCTTATTTTTCAATATGATCTTAAAAGATTCTATTTTCGTTTGGCCCCAAACCTCTTCTGATAGACGGGGCACGCGTTCACTAAATGCAATCTCCACTTCCTCAAGGCACTCATCTCCAGACCCATTCTCTTCCCAAAACGTTCTCCAAAACTCCTCGGCCTCAGTAATGTCACTAAACATGCCCTTATTTACTCTATCCTGGTCTTCACATTCCTTCTTGTATTTTGGTCGAGCATTGCCTGGATCTTCCGCTGCCATTTTCGTGATAGTTGTATGTACGCGGCCAGGGCACTCTTCTGTAAACTTGCGGTTTAGTTCTTTGGGTTTCTCCTGCCTTTACCTTCTACTAAAACTAGCCTTTAGTTTTCGAAGCACTGATTTCTGCCTAGCTATCGATATGGCTCACAAGGGATGATGCTCTCAACAAACCACATTCTTTTTGCAAAAGAGCGCGGTTTTTCTTTTCCTTTTTGTTCAACTTCCAGTTTTTCTTTAGCCTCTCCAACTCAGCTGTTGCTTTAGAAGTACTTCTTCTCCCATCTCCAACACTCTCTATATAAGTTCTTTTCTAGTTCTCACTCGGCTACCCCGAATTTACTTTGTCGCTTTGTCCTTTGGTTTTTTTTTCCATCCTTTCAACACGAAAAATGCCGCTACTACAGAGTACAGAATACATTTAGCAAGCTATATGTACATGAATGGACTTTCCGTAGGTGTCGCTTTTTCCCTCTCCACAGTGATCACATAATTGATGGACTTTTAGTCGCTTTCAGTTGGCTTTTGTTTTATGCACGTATCTATGGTCCGGTTTGAATATTCACCCTCACGCGTGTTTACTAACGCGAGTAACAGTGACGATTGTTCCAACAGCTCCCATTGGAAATCATTCAAGGTGTTCATCATCTCTTCAGACTGATCTTGTGTATGCAAATAGTCCCTTTTACAGCTGTGTGCTTGGTTGCCAAGCCTTTGAACAGTAGTGAGGCTAGAGGTGACCTTGTTATGATACAAACCTTGCTGCTTTTCAAATGTAAATCAGTTTGTTATAATGCTAACTAGATACTGGTCTCTATCACAACAAGGTCACCTTCAGCCTCACTCTGAATCAAAGGCTTGGCAACTAAGTACACAACTGTAAAATGGCCTATTTACAGGCTCTTCTCGTCACGGCTCGCTAACTTTAGTCCTGTTTTCTAGAAAATTAGCATTTCGTATCTCAGCAGTGATATCATCATGATTCAAATCTTCCAATAAACTCGGTTTACTTTGCGCTGGCTCGCCTCGTACGATCACTGCACGCACCGTATCTACAACACTACCGACAAACTTCTCGAGTCTGGCGGCCTGATCCCTTAAATTCTGTTTGGTCAAAGCCAAATTACCATATCCCTTCTCTATCGACTGAGCTCGCATCGCTTGCATATAACCCATCTTTCTTCCACTTTCCAACCGTGGTGGGTTGTCCGACTTCACCAATTCCAAGGCCATCTTTTAACACTCCAACAAATCTCTGTTCATTTGCTCACTTCACCGCAACCTTCCGCTTGCCTGGTGATGTAGTCGTCCTTCTACCATAATAAATCAACTCACAAATCCAACAAAATTAAATGTAGCTGAAAATTCCAATTCAGAGACACTTCACAGTCTAGCAAAACTGCTCGACACACAGCAAAGTGTCCTAATCACTTCTCGCAATAGGCTTTGGCGCTCTGAACTTGGCTTACTTTCGATAGGCGCGGACTTTAATTTAACGGATAAACTTAAACCACGTCTGCAATACTTGCCACCATTATTATTATTATTATTATTATTATTGTTGTTATTATCATCATTATTTTTTAGCTCGCTAGCTACTCTAACCTTATGTATACATGTATTAGGGTTTCTTCTATACAAGCGCAACATGGGACGATGTTTCAGTGCGCTCTATCTTGTTGACAGTAACCCTAAATCAGCATTCCGGCGAGAAAATTTACCTGATTCTCAGAATTAGTTCTCTTGACCATTTCACTTTAATTTTGAAGACTAGCAAAGGCTGAGAAAGTTTTAAAAGTTAGAGGGCATAAAGTTTCACCGCTGACGTAAACCCCATTACGACTTTTTTCCTTCCGCGTGGGTTTTTACGCCAGTGGACCGATCAATAGAAAGTGCGGTCTTTTGCTTTAAAATTGAACTCCCTTGGACCACTCAGAAGTACAACGTTTAATTCATGGAGAACTTTCAGAAGCAAAGAAACGGATATTTACTAAGGGAGTCGACGCAGAAATTCGAAATAACTTAGTGGTCTTTTCAACCTTTGCAAAAAGAGCAACAAGGAGACAAAACAAGATTAACAATCGAATATCATTGATGCAAAGGACCGGTTTACAAAACATGTTTTAACTTGCTAATGGTAGGAAAATTTCGGCCAGAAGACCTTTCTAATCCCGACCAATCATAGCGAAAAAAGTCCTCACGAAGGACATGAACTATTACACTAGCTAGATGAGCTCACGATTCTCGGTAATTTTAATCTTGACGTGTGTCAAAGTTGGGTTGATTCCTTCGCAACTTATTGTGGTACCCTAATTTCCTTACATGATTGGCATGAGGGACAGTATTCTAATTTGTGCAAGCATACCCCAGTTCTCTGATCTGCTTGGTACTTGATTCATACTCTAATGCGACAATCTGACTGGTTTGTGATACACCAAAAATGCGGCAATCTGATTGGCACGTGATACATACCCTTATGAGACAATCTGATTGGTTTGTGATACACCAGTATGAGTAGCATACCATCCTTAACGCTGACATAGAGTTTTGTTTTTTTTTTGATAACTGAAAAATCATAAAAGTTAAAATTTTCACCGATTTAGAGAAATCGTGAATTATCTTTCTATGTAATACTTTTACCAAAGAGTTTTATCATGGCTACTTGTTTGGAGAGTCCTTCATATTAATCGAAAACCCTTCCTTCAAAGCTAATCGAGCAATGTTATTTGTCTCAGATGAGATAGGAAATCATAGTTAATTGATATTTGGTAACGTTAAGGCCCATCCTTACCATTTATTTTGAAGTGAAAACTAAATCAGCAACTTTTTTAGCCCTCTCCACCCGGTGAGGGTCATGTAAAGTTCTCAGCATTATTTAACAATGTAAATCTAACTACCTAATGAAATGATTTCTTGTTGATAGGGACTTGTCCTATAATCAGTTCACCTTACCCCTGTTAGTTTTGAAAAGGATTGCATGGCTCAAAGAACTGTAAGTACCAACCAAGGTAAATCTTTATTTACTGCTGTTACATCCAGGTGAGTAATGGGAGGGACTGAGGTGGTTTCGGGCAGAATTTCACTACTTGCGAATGAAAAATATAAAGTCGGGGGAGAAAAAAAGTCAACGCACGGCGAGCGATAAAACACCGCCGGTCTAGCTCTACATCCTCGCCCCAAAGCCCCCAGTCTCTTTTCACAAACCCTATCTCCCCACCAAACGAAGACGAGAAAGTCTGCACCATAAACGTTTGCAGTACGAACTCTATGTAACAGTTTAGAGCCTGGTTGTTCTGGATTGTTGAATCCCAATGGTTAAATTTTCCGGAAAACAATCCACTTTTTGTCAAGAAAGTTGGCATTTATTTCAGGTTTCATCAAGGCGAGAGAAACCGATAAAAAAGTATCGTATTTCTCGTTTGGTGTGTAAAAAGTACATCAAAAAGGTGATTTTCACCGAGCTTTGTAGTTTCTAGAGCTATGTCTTATTGAACGTAGACCTGCCAGAGGCGATCACTGATTGTAACCATACACTGGATATGACTATCACAAGAAATGATAACCACACCGTCTGTTCGGTATATGTCGACCGCGATGTAGGGATCTCAGACAATATATGAAAAAGAGCGCACAGCACGTTACGGCGATTTATGGCGAAACATCACTTGAACTCGATAACGAACTTGTTGGAAACACTTACACTGCTACGCAGAGCTTCGACGGCTTTCTTGATTTTCTTGAAAATATTTAGACTGGAACAAGACCCAAATAATTGCTTTTTAAGGTAAATGGAACCTCAAATAGACGACCTTATGTAATTCATAAGTTACTTTAATACATGATAACAGTCCGACTCGTTTCAGTCTTTTCCCTCTTGATCCCCATCTCAGAAATAATTTAGCTCGGGTGCCGTATGAATGTAGCCTGACAGTGACATTCATTGAAATCTTAGACCGGCCCTCCAAGATCAGGGTTTATCATTTAATTACATTTCTGCGAGTGTTTCTTGCACTTTCAGCGGTGGTCCTTTATCCAGCAACAAATTCGTTGGGAAGCGCTTTGAAGTTATAAAATAGAGAATCCAAACCGAGGGCAACTCCATTGTCCTTTCTAATACGCTGACGCGTGGTTTTTAAACTGTGGCTGATTGACACCTGTCCTTACCGAAATACTAGTTGGAGCCTTTTGGTTTCTCAAATCAGCAATCCTACAAAAACAATATTGCTGATTCTTGGAATTTGTCCGTCATGACTGTTTCGGTTTTGGAGACTAGCAAATAGCTGAGTAAGTTTAGAAAAGTTAGATAGCATGACGTTTCTTTTGAAATCCCAGAGACACGTGCCACTTTATTCGCTGAGGAGATGATATACACCCTGTCTGAGCGATTCTCTCATATGCTACGCAGAGAACATTCCATTTTTAAGGAGTGAAAAGACGGTCACTCAATGAAATAAGTATGTGTTTGGGTGAAAATTGTAATACTGAGAATGATTTTAAAGTTAGTATATTTATAAACATTTGGAGACTGGCCTCGCAGTCTGTAGATTCAAAGAGTCTTCGAGATCCAGAACCGATGAGCAGTAAAAATAGTGAGATCTGAAAGACCTTAATTGAAGCTATTTGACGGTCACTGATAGGCTCGGATGAATTATACCAGCATAAGTTTGTGTATAATGCTGTTGTCAGAAGATCGAGTATGATTCCGGCATAATTACTTATGCGTAAATGCGTCAAACTGCGTTGCAAAAATCTTGAACTATCTGTAAATGTAATAATCCTATCAGGGATTTATATCTTAAGAAGTTGCATGGCTTCTGTAAAACCAAATCAACTAGTTCTGTTTAACGTACTTCCTCGAATTAACGCCTGGGCACTTCTTTAAAATCTCGGTCAATAAAAATGCAAAAACAGAATTCGGCCAATATCCAGCCCTCTTGACCTCACGCTTGGTTAATAACGCATATATCTTAAACTTAGTTATTTCCATTTCTTAGGTACTTTAATGGAAATAAAATCAAGGAGCTACCACCTGGAGTCTTCAATAACAACTCCGAGTTGACTCACCTGTAAGTAATACATTCATAAGTTAATGTTTGATGGATTGTTTAGAATATGACCTAAAAATCTCTTCATTAACATTGCAATCTCATTAACATTGATGTTAAGCTCCTTTTTTGGTTTCTTGCATCAGAAAGAGTTTGTAAAGCTACAGTTTTTGTTAAAAGCTGGGTCTTAAAGTATTTAAGTTCAAGGGTCTCCGATAGCCTTAATATGCGATTAAAAGAGAGTGGCATGACTGTTAGAGCGTGTGAGTTAAACAGAGGCAAGTGTCTTTTCTCATCAGTTTCTGGATACTTAAATAAGATTTCTAACCATGATAGGTGACGAATTCCGCTCTTTGAGGACATCTATTTCGTTTTCATAAGCGAACACATCTTGATGACCATTGACAACGAATTATTCTAGAAAAAAAAAGAAAAATAATTTCAAAACCCCAATGAACGTTTACGCAAAACATCAAAAAAAGTGCGTAACGATTTATTCATTCGATTTTTGGAGCTGTAAAAGTTTTGCGTGAAAAAACATCCATTGCGTGCTCCACGACACAAAATTTTAAGGGACTTATACTGATACCATCACAGGCTTAAAACATCTGAATTGACTCAAATCATTTACCAACAATGCGATTCCAAATTCTGATTCAAATACCATTCTCATTGTCATCAGTACCACACCTTTCAAAAAAGTTGTTGAAGGGACATTAAGTACTTTTATTAATCTAATTTCTTCAACCCATGTCATCACCTGATCAAAAGTTATAATATCACTACGATACCTCTAAAAAACTGTTCTGAAGGCCAAATTTACCTTAATCTTCAAATCACGGCTTTGTATTTACCAGAAATGCGATTTCAATCGTAACTAACTTACCTCATTTAGTTTCAAAACAAGTCATAGGAACACTTTCCATGTGGTTTTTCCCTCGACGCGAGCTATCATGATAAAAATAATAGAATGATTTGGACTTTTTGCATACAATGAATGCATATGCTGAACTGAAAAAAGTTGGCTATTTGAAAAATTGATCTAAGTAATTTTTTTGCCAAACTCCAGTTCCATGCAGCCTCAGCTGCATTAAGGGACTTTATAAAAATTTTGAAATGATGTTATTTCAGTGCTCTCTTCTCAGTCCCGTAACAGGCTAGGCGGTAACTGTAGTTACTGGTTTCTCTCTTTTCCCGTGCGAAAATAGATCAATTTCTGTCCCCTCGTCCTAGTTCCTATTTACTCTTTTAGAACGCTCACTAGCACGTTATATTATTGATATCTGTGGCTCGGAGACTGAGAACGATAAGGCAAAAATTCATGACTCGAACCATTAAAGCTAATACAAATCAAGCCTTAGATATAACAGGTTACAACATTACGTGTCCATTCGCCTTACTTCATCATCAGCAAGACTGGTTAGACTTTTCACAAAAAATGGATTGAACACAAAGGACCTGCAAGAATCAAAACATTTATGCTGTTATGAATAGTCACATAAATATTAGTAATCGTTGTGCACTTACAGATTAGGTCTCTGTTAAATTTTATCACAAGATGACTTTGAGTGGTTTAAAAACTTTAGTCAAATCTTAAATTCTTGGCACTCTCTCAACTTTACTATTTAAGCAGAGATCTCCACAACAATAATCAGGCTCGATAGGCTGGGGAACTTATCATTCTCGAGGGCAGGAAATAAAAACTTTGGATCCACCGAATTAAAATGCACGCAGTTAAAAGACCACATATCAACATGTGTTTCGTGGGAAGAAATGATTCGCTGCGCTTTTCAATGGCGAAATGTACTGCTTATGTATGTTTTACGTAGTTGGGCTTCTCGTTTTAGTGGTAAAGACCACTTGCAGTTAGTTGGCATTTTCTCAATGTCAAATACTCTAGAATAAGTGTACCAGACCAAAATGTATCAGGGGTGCAGATGTTTTGCAAGGTTCAAGGAATGCTCAGTCAGACATCTTTAGCACCGAAGAAAAGATAGCAATTCAAGGTGGGAAAAAAAATATAACAAAAGAGAAACAAAAACAAGAATAAAACAAAACAAAACAAAACGCAAAACAAAACAAAACAAAACAAAATGTTGAATGCGCACCTAAATTATTATTCTTGCTATTGGGATTTGGGTTCCAATCAGTACCTCAGCCTACTGTAGATATTTAACGACGTATGTTATCCCCTAAAATATTTCGCTAAAATTTCCATACGCACTCAGAAAGTTAAGACAAAATGCCTGATGACTGATTTGCGAGACTATTCAGCCTGAGTAGTCTGTAAGTTATTAACTTTACATTAACTATTTCAGAACTATACCGAAACACATGTCCATTCGCGAGTAATGTATCCCACAAATTTGTAGTATTTGGTCTATGAAAATACAGATACAAATAAGGTTTAAACAGAATAAAGTTTGACCGAATACAATTGCAAACAAACAGCTAAATAGGTCAAATTACGACCAATGCTTCCCAATAACAGCCTTTTGCGAAGCTGAAACGTATGTTTGTGAGCAAGTGACAGATGAAACGGGAGGCGGTGATGGATGTAATAAAATTTTTTCAGGCATGGATAATATGCATCCGACTCCTCTAGTCCGTCTTTAATCAATTGGAAGTTTCCATACTCAATCCTAAAAAGGAAGAACGTCTCACTGATTTCCCCCTTTTTTTTTAACAAAGTCACGTCATTCCAAAAGAGTTAAGTTTGCAGTGAGACAACGTTTTTTTTAGGATTGAGTTTAGCAATTTCCAATGAAGTAAAGCAGGGTTCTGTCTGGAATATCGTTCAGAAGTTTGAAAAACCTAAACTTGCTAGGGGAAAATATTAAGAACAAAATCTTGATCAGATGCACTGAATGTGACAACTAATTTGCTTCATTTTTGTCCATTGAGAGAATTTGCAACACTCTTCAAATGGTACTTTGACACATACCCAGTTTAAGTTATCGAACTTAATTTTTACAAAAAATGGTGAAAAGGACTCAATGACATCGACTAACTCTTGGAATGGAGGAGAGATCTGATAATAGGCTATCTCCATTTCTTAGGTCCTTGAATGATAACCAAATTAAGGAGCTACCACCTAGAGTCTTCAATTACAACTCCAAGTTGTATCACCTGTAAGTAACACATTCATAAGTTAATATTTCATGGATTGTCCGAGCTCCAGCTCTATGCAGCTCTAGCCGCATTAAGGGACTTCAGTTAATGTTTAAATGATGTTTAGATGTAGTACAGTACTCAGTTCCGCGCCAGGATATATCTGTTTCGCTGGTTCAGTTCGCTTCGCTCTTTTCCTGTGCAGAATTAGACATATCTCTGCCCTCTTGCACCAGTGCCTATTTACTCTCCTAGGACACCCCATAGCCCTTAAGCAATATCAACGTGGCACAGAAACCGATGACAGTACAAAAATGATTCCTGATTTGAACCATTAGAGCCAATGAAAATCAAGCCCTATGCATAACTTGTTCACGACATCACATCTTCAATCGTCTTACTTCATTATCAGCCAGACTGGTAAAACTTTCCACAAACGAACGACAGAACACAAGCAAGCTGCAAGAGTCAAAACAGTTATGCTGTTGTGAATATTCACATAACTATTAATAATCATTATGCACTTATTAATTGGGTCTTTACTCCATGACTAAACTAGAGCACCTTTTCATTTCATTAAAAGCTGACTCTGATTGGTTTAAAATCCTAAGTCAGAAGTCTTAAGAGTCCTAAGTCAAAGCTTTGCCCACCACTTGCCTGCCTTTTCGCTATTTGCAAAGCTCGAACGCAAATTTCTTCCAGCTAAAATTTATCTCGTTATCATTGGCGAACAAAACGAGGCTAGAGATGGTTTGCGAGTAAAGAAACCATAGCACCCTCTCAACTTTATTATTTAATCAGATATCTTTACATCAATAACCGGGCTTGATGGGTTAGGGGACGTCTCATTCTCAAGAGCAGGGAATAAAAAGTTTGGATCCACCAAAGTAAAATGCAGGCAGTTAAAACGATACCTATCGCTAAGCATTTCGTGGTATGAAATGACTCAATGTGCTTTTCAGTGGCGAAAAGTACTGCTTGATATTTAAAGTGCCCCTGAGATCAAAATTTTAGTACATAATTTTTTTTTCATTTCTGTGTTCAGTGTGTCTCGCATACTCTGCCAAATTTCTGTCTAGACCGAGCCCCAGAACTATCTTTTTTCGAGCCGTTAAATTCACGATTTCGCGTCCGCCATTATTTGACCATGTTCCGAAAGTTCATTGCAGGACTCAGAGGAGGTGACGTCAAAGGTTCAACGCGAAAATCTCACATGGAAAAATGTCAAGCAAACACAACAGAGTGCTTTACTCCATTCTTACAAAAACTAAAACAAAGATGACGAGGCATCGATGCGTAATTCAAAGCTGAAGTGCGAAATTTGCAAGAGGGTATCGCGCTTCATACATTCCTCATACAACACACCCAGTCGGCATATTTCGGACAATATCGACGACAACCTTCCCAAACAAGTGAAAATGTGTGAAATGCAGACTTTCGTGTTATCGATTTGACGTCACATTACCCGCTAGAGCCATTCCTCTTTAAACTCGGTCGTGGGACAAGGTGGTGGCCGATTTTATTTTGACTGGGCACAGAAAATTAAAGATTTGAGCAAATTAAAAATTTTTTGCACAGCAATACTCAGAAAAAATAAAAAGGAAAACTTATTTCGTTAAGCGAAAAAAAAATTTGGGCTTAGGTGCACTTTAACATTTAATTTCTAAAAATAAAGTTTTGTTCGAACCTCATTTTCAAGTGCTCTGAGGAGAGGTATAAGACAGGTCATCTGTCATAATGATGAGATCCTTTAGCAGACAATAAAGAGAGGGGTCAAAAGTTTTCCTTTAACTTTTAAATCCTGTCCATAATCTCAACAACAATCTTTTCGAGCTTTTAACTGATTCCATATACATAACCCAGGAAAAATTATGGAAGCTGTTCGGAGCCACAAGGATTTACAGAATCGAAAAAACCTCTCTCGACAGGGTAGATACATCTGCATTTTAAATAAGATAGCACACACACCTTAGAAGTGCTATTCAAGGCAAATAATTGTGATATGGTACTTTCTGTCATGTCGATGTCCAATCACGACTGAACCCCAATAGCTAGTTTACCCATTTTCATATGTTGCAATTTCAGTACTCGTGAGCTTTTGTGAAGGGTTTGAAATTATATGAAGATATCGCGTGTCAATCATTCAGAGAGTAAATGAGTTAACACTGCACTCTTATCAATGATTTTTGTTAATTGGGTTAAGAATTTTGTTAATTGATTTTGACTGTCACACCCTGGCACTTTGAGGAAAGCCTAATTTATGAAACACTTCTTCAGAACAGTACAAACAATTACCCCAAGAGGTAGAGAATGTTAACAGAACGTTAACAGAATGTTGATATTTCTGTACAGCATTGTGAAGAAATAGCGAAATATCTCCTTTTCTCGTTTTTTTTTGGAGCGCGACCGATGAAAAATCTACGGAGAAATACAGCGTAATGACAATGCGATAATGTACATGGTAATTGAAGATGATTGATATTACCAAAATGACTAAAGTTTAAGAAACTGAGACAACCCAATCTATTACTCCAAAACTATTACATATCGACGAGGAACGGCTAAGCTATACTGAGGAGATTTTTAACTTTCACGTAGAACTCTCAGTTTACGCTGGGCTAAGTGTCAACAATCATGAGGCGTTGGTTGACACGATTTCATTCTAATCACTGTTCTTTTAGGAAATTTAAATTCACCTGCACGGCGACTTATAGGAAATTACCCATCATTTTCTTGTCTCAATCTTAAGGGCTTCCTTTTCTACAGATTCACTCACATTCGACGGGCTATCACTAAGCACATGGTATGTCCAAATTGGGAAGTGTCAATCACACACATGACATACCTTTCTTCAGATTTGATTGTTTCCTCTTAACTTTGGTGAAATCTATTTCACTATGAACGAAATATTCAGCCTGCAAAGAGAAGCGTGTGGGTCATTCTGTAAAATGGTTGTATCAACATCCTAAAGGTCTCAAAATCCAACAGTCTGGAATCTAGAATGAATATTGGCATATAAGGACCTCCGCACATTGAATTACAGAGCTACACAAAGGGAAAAGGGTGATTAGCATGGTAACGGCACAACGAAACTATTCCTGCATTGTACAAGATATGACGCTATCGACATTGCCGATCCTCGGAGCGAGCAAATTCCAAAACCGCTCCTTTGAGACGGTGTTTTCACAAATAGATGTACATTAAGGTATCGGATAGACAATATCCAGAAGAACAAAAAGTGTCAGAGGTCAGCTTTGCAGTTTTAGCCATGTCATCAGCGTTGTAACAGACTAGGAACGGCACTTATCTAGAATAAACTGGAAGTGAACTCATGCGGTATCAAAAGTAATTTAAAGGCGATGTAACTAATCGCCAAGTTATAAAATTGCAGACAACCACCCCTATAAAAGGCACATGTCAACTGGCGCATCGACGAATCCATGAAAAGGAAAAGGAAAGAAAAAGAAGAAGGAAAAGAAGCAAGAAGGGACGAAATTGATGACCTTTAAATTTGTTCTGCCCGTATCGTAATTAAATGGGTTCTTGAATAAAATTAACAAAATAAGCAAAAAAAGAAAACTATTTAAATAACGCTAGAAACTATGCGCTTGTTTAAAAGCGCCTTATCATTTATCAAAAACTAGAGAGCAACGCTTTCCTAAAAAGAAACGTTTTGAGTTCTTTCTTAAAAGTAGCTACGCGGCTAAAGTATATGATTGGTAACGTACGGCAACGAATTTCATAAGGCAGGAGCAGCATGAGCAAAATCGTGATCCCCCGAGTCTAGAGCAGGTGATTGGGAAACGAACAGAGGAGATTGTGTAGGTTAGCGAAGAGCATAGTTGGAGGCAGGTTATAGAGATAACAGATCTTAGATAGTTTAACGACTTAAAAATAGAAAGAAACAGATTTTGAATTGGGCTCTGAATGATACAGGAGGCAAGAGTAGGTCTATGAGAGCTGATGCAATGTGTTCAAATTTCTTAGTTTGTGCAATTACCCTAGTTGCGGCGTTCTGAACTTTCTGTTAACGATCAAATTGATAGTTAGGTAGACCGTGATCTAGGGATCTTAGACCGTTACGCAATACTATTATAATTTTTCCTTAAAATCTGTCTAGAGCGAAGTCAATCTTAAAAATGGTTCAAGCTCATCATAATGCTCTGTTCGGCAACTCCGGGACTCGAGTTTTATACATAGAAGTGGAAAAGTCCTCTTAGCTTCAATAACTACAATTGGTCACGCGAAAAGGTGCATTACATGGGAAATATGAACATCGTTTGTGCTGCAGCTAAATAGAAAAGTCTTCTTGAAGGGAAGCAAATTAAAATCGATCACAAAACCTTTATGGAGAAAATATTCCAAAGAGCAAAAAATTACTTCACCATAGTTAACGGTGAAAGACTATCAACTGAGATGATTAAAAGTACAGCGTAAAGGTAATTTTCTTCCGATGTATGTCACTGATATATCTCTGCAGCAATGTAACAAAGAGCGCACAGCACGTTATCGTGATTTATGGCTTAATCAAAATATATCACTTGGACTCGATAAGGTACCTGTTGGGAACACTTGCAATGCGACAAGGAGCTTCGACGACTTTCTTGATTTCACTTTTGATGTTAAAATTGGACCTAATGCCAAATAAATGCTGTTAGAGTGAATGAAAAATCAAATCCACGACTATGAATTTCGTAAGTTACCTTAATGTATTATAGCAGTCCGATGGTTAAAAGGAAAAAAAGGTGAATTCAGTTGTATTGGAATAATCTCTAGTTATTGCAGTAAGTCCAGTTAATTCCTTTCCCATCTTGATTGATATCTCAGGAAGAATGAAGTTCGGATGCCGTATGAATATAACCTGACTATGACACTTTTTAAAATGTTAGACCGGGTTTGAAAGATCAGAGCATGCCATTTAATTACATTTGTGCAAGTGTTTCTCGAAATTTTTAGGGATTGCCATTTATTGAGCAACACATTCGATTTGAGGTTCTAGAATGGAAAATCCAAACCGCCGCAACTTCATCGTCTGTTTTTGTTTTTTGTTTTGTTTTTGTTTTGTTTTTTTGTTTTCTTTTTTTTAATTGTGGCTGATTGACAACCTTCCTCACCGAAATGTTAGTTGGAGTCTCTTATTTGCTAAAATCAGAAATCCTTTGGAAAAAGGAAAAAAAAAAGAAAAAAAAGAGAGACTCGCTTATTTTGGTGATTTTTCCGTCTTGACTGTTTCACTTTTGAAGACTAGCAAAGGCTGAGAAAGTCAGAGAGCATAAGGTTTCTTTAATTTTGACTGCTGACGTAAACCTCTTTACGACTTCTTACACCCCGCGTGGGTTATTACACCAGTAAACCGATAGAAAGTGTGGTCTTTTGCTTTAATAACGGACTCGCTTGGACCATTTAGAATCAGTTGTTCACGTTGGGTTTATTCATATAATATGAAAAAAATAAATGTGTGAAAAACAATGTGTGAAAAGCTTTAGTTTACCTAATAATCCGTTATCAAGTCTTTGGCGAGCTTTAGAAAATGTTGCTTTATGTTCGTTGTCCGCGACGTAAATTTTATCGATGGGATTGTAACCATTCTAGCGTCCCACCTCATATTCATCGAAAAAGCCTTCCTTCAAACCTAATCGATTAATTTTATTTGTCTCAGATGAGATAGGAAATCATAGTTAACTGAGATTTGTTAAGGTTAAGGCCCATCCTTACTTATGTATTTCAAGGTGAAATTTAAATCAGCAGCTTTTTTGAGCCCTCTCCACCCGGTAAGAGTCATATAAAATTCTACGTGTTCTCTGACATTGCAAATCTAACCATTCGACGTGATGGATGACTTCTTGTTGACAGGGACTTGTCCAATAATCAGTTAAAGAACTTACCCCTGGGAGTTTTCGACAGGACTAGAGAGCTCAGAACACTGTAAGTACTAAACGACATAAAATCTTTATTTATCGCTGTAACGTTGGAGGGACTGAAAAATTCTCACGGAGAATTGTATAAATATAACCCGACAGTGACATTCCGATGACAGTCTGATATGTGAAGGTGAAAAAAAAAAGGTGAACTCATTCAGTTGTATTTGAATAATCTCGATTGCTAAGTCAGAAATAATTTAGTTTGGGTGCCGCACGAATATAACCTGACAGTGACATCTGTTGAAGTCTTAGACCGGGCTTCGAAGATCAGAGTTTTTCATTTAATTACATTTGTACGAGTGTTTCTCGCACTTTTAGCGAGCGCCATTTATCCAGCAAAAAATTCCTTTACAAGCGATTTGATGTGATAGAATGGAGAATCCAAACCGCCAGCAACTCCACTGTCCTTCATAATACGCTGACGCCTGTTTTTTAAACTGTGGCGGAATGACACCCTTCCTTACCGAAATATTAGTTGGAGCCTCTTGTTGGCTAAAATCAACAATCCTACAAAAGGAATCTTGCTGATTCTTGGAATTTGTATGTCGTGACTGTTTCGGTTTTTGAGACTAGCAAAAAGCCGATTTGACTAGATAGCAAGACGTTTCTTTTAATATCCTAGAGACACGTGCTACTTTATTCGCTGAGAGGATGATATACTTCCAGTCTGAGCGATTCTCTCATATGCTAGGCAGAGAATATTCCAATTGCAAGGAGCGAGGAGACGGTGTGTTTCTCAATGAAATATGTGCTTGGGCGAAAATTGTAATACGGAGAATGATTTTTAGTTAGCACATTTTGAAACATTTTGAGACTGGCCTCCCAGTCTTCAGATCCAAAGAGCCCTTGAGATGCAGAACTGACGAGCAGTAAAAATAGTGAGATCTGATAGACTTTCATTGAAGCTATTTGACGGTCACTGATAAGTTCAGATAAACCATACCGGGATAATTTTTTGTGTAATACTGTAGTCAGAAGATCGAGCATGATTCCGGCATGATTACCAAAATTCTTGGGCGTAAATGCGTCAAACTGCGTTGCAAAAACTCCGTGAAATCTTGAATTATTTTTTAAATGTAATAATCCTATCAGAAAATCTTATTTTGAGAAGTTGCATGGCCTCTTTCAAACCTAATCAACCAATTCTGCTTAATGTACCTCCTCAAATAAGTGCTTGGGCACTTCTGCAAAATCTCGGCTGACAAAAGGGGAGCTTATTGGAATGAGGGTGCTTTATAGGATTGGCAACTTATTAAGTAGATATTAACCTGTTCTGATTCAGCCGTAATTAAAAATGTGTAGATAAAGTGGCAATAGAAACAGGTTTTATTTGTGTTCAAGATAGCAAGGGAGGGGGTGGGAGGCAAGTTGAAAGCCTTATGTAACAGTGCATTTGAAACTTTCTCACTTGATGATTCCTTTTTAGTTGGGTAAATATAAATTGAGAACTAGATAGGTTTCAGGCGCAATCAACTTTATAGGAATCGATTTAATTTGTCTTGGTCACAAAAGTCTCTGTTTCGCTAATTACAAAGATAATCGTTAATTGACATCATTCAATTTTGCGCGTCCACTTAAATTAGCACTCTACTATAATGTCTATCGGTTTTTGTCGTCCCGATCCTATTTTGTAACAAAAGGCAAGATTCGTTGGTTCGTCTTTTTTTTTCTGTTGAAGAGCTAAATTCATGTTTTTTAATTCACTTCTGAGAGGGTTGTGCTAATGAGGGTCCTCTGGGTAGCCTCTCTTTAGCAAATGCGCTTCATTCGTAATTTTCTCCTCAAATATTTGAGAGGAGTTTGTTCTTAGGAGCCTAAGGGTCTCCCCTTTTAAGAAGTTTTTTTTTCAGTTACCTTGGCAACGCAATATATCTGAGAACTCAATCACTATGTACAATAAAGTGTTTGCTCCGAACGCGCAGCATCGCAGGCTCATTCGACCATCATTCAGATGATCATTGTCAAACCCGCTTTGTTCTATAAACCAAAAAAGAGAACTCTTTTCAATATACTTATCTAGTTAATTCATATCTTACAAAGCGAGGTCTGTCACCAATGTAATACTAATTGAATTCCACTAAATTCTTCCACTTGTTGGCTAATCATTTTTATTAAAAACTGGATCATTGGATAATGTAATTCAAGACTTTTTATTGGCTTAGCCACTACGGTATACGAGCCAATATACCATAATCTAATATCTGTACATCGTCAAATCCGGTTTCTTCTTACAAAATAAAGTCGAGAAGACTTGTCTAATATCTTGGAGGCGTTTTTTTTAATAAAACAATTATTCCACTCGCGCTTGTTAGATATGACATTATTCTAGCCAACTTGGTGCTACGCGTCTCGTTGGCTATCTATCATCTCATATCCAACGCGCGCTCGTGGAATAACTCTTAAATACATGTCTAAAACCAAAATATTTTCTACGTTCCGAAAGGTATAAGACAATTCACCTCTCATAATGTTGAAATCCTTTAGCAGGCAATAAAGAGAGGGGTCAAAAGTTTTTCCTTTAACTTTTTAAATCCTGTCTATAATCTCAACAACAATCTTTTCAAGCTGCTTACTGATTCCATAAACATAACCCAGAAAAATTGTGGAAGCTATTCGGAGCCACAAGGATTTACAAAGTCGAAAAAAGCTCTCTCGACAGGGTAGATACATCTGCATTTTGAATAAGATAGCACACACACCTTAGAAGTGCTTTTCAAAGCAAATGATTGTGATATGGTACCTTCTCTCATGTCGATGTCTAATCACAACTGAACCCCCATAGCTGGTTCACCCATTTTCATATGTTGCAATTTCATTACTCGTGAGCTTTTATAAAGGGTTTGAAATTATATGAAGGAGTCCCGTGTCAATCATTCAGAGAGTAAATGAGTTAACACTGCATTCTTATCAATGATTTTTGTTAATTAGTTTAAGAATTTTGTTAATTGATTCTGACTGCACACCCTGGCACTTTGAGGAAAGCCTAATTTATGAAACACTTCTAGAGAAGAGTATAAACATTTACCTCAAGAGGTAAAGAATTTTGACAGAACGTTAACAAAATGTTACAATTTCTGTACAGAATTGTGAAGAAATATCGAAATATGTCCTATTCTCGTCATTTGTGGAGCGCGACCGATATAAACTTTACGGAGGAATACAGCGTAACGCCAAAGCGATAATGTAAATAGTGATTGAAAGTGATTGGTTTTACGAAAATGACTAAAATTTTAAGAAACTGAGGCAGCCCATACAATCCAAACTATTACATTTCGACGAGGAACGGTTAAGCAATACTGAGGAGATTTATAGCTTTTATATATAACGTTCAGGTTACGCTGGACTAGGTGTCAGCAATAAGGCGTTGGTTGGCACGATTTGATTCTAGTAACTGTTCATTGAGAAAATTCCAATTCACCTGCATGGCGACTTTTAAGAAGTGATCCATCGCTTTCGCGTTTCAATTTTTAAGGGCTTCCTTTCTACAGATTCATTCACTTTCAGTAAGCGATCAGTAAGCACGTGGCATGACCAAATTGGGAAATGTCAAACCTTTCTTCAAATTTGATTATTTCCTCCTAACTTCGACGAAATCTGTCTCGATATGAACGAAATATTTAACCTTCAAACAGGAGCGTAAGGGTCAGCTTGTAAAATGGTTGTATCAGCATCCTGAAGGCCTCAAAGCCCAACCGTCTAGAATCTGGAATTAACTTTAGCATTTAGCGGACCTCAGCGCATTGTAACACAGAGCTAAACAGATGAAAGGACTATTTTTGCGGCTGATTGCCTCGGTAACGGCACAACAGAATTATTCTATTTACGCTGTACGAAATATGACGCTATCGACATTGTCGATCCTCGGAGCGAGCAATTTCCAACCCGCTCCTGTGAAATGGTGTTTTTAGAAAAAAGAGTTATATTTAGGTAATCCTTTCTCGGGGATTGATATCGGATAGACAATATCCACAAGAACGAAAACTGTCTGAGGTCAGTCTTGCAGTTTCAACCATGTTATCAGCGTTTTAACAGACTAGGAACGGCACTTTTATTGAGTAAACTGGAAGTGAACTCATGCGGTATCAAAAGTAATTTATGGGAGGCGTAACTGATCGCCAAATTATAAAGCTGCAGACAACCACATGTCAACTGGCGCATCGAAAAATCCATTAGAAGGAGCGAAAAAGAAAAGGGAAAAGAAGCATAAAGGGGTGAAACAAACTTTGGTTCTGATGAGCTTTGTTCTGCCCGTATCGTAAATGGGTTCTTTCTTATAATTAATAAAATAAACTAAGAAGAAAACATTTAAATAACGCTAAAAACTATGCATACATTTAAAAGCCCTTTATCGTGTATTATAAACTGGTACTGAACGCTTTCCTAAAAATTGAACGGTTTTGAGTTCTTTCTGAAAAGTAGCCATGTGCCTAAAGGATCTGACGGGTAACGCATGGCAACGAGTGCCATAAGGCAGGAGCAGTATGAGCAAAAACGCGGTTCACAAGTCTAGAGCAGGTGACCGTGGAATGACAAGGAGGTACTGTGTAAACAAGCGAAGAGCATAGCTGGAGGCAGGTTTTTAGAGATAACAGATCTCAGATTGTCTAGCGACTTCAAGACAGACAGAAGCAGACTTTCAATTGAACTCTGAACGATACAGGTAGCAAGTGTAGGTCTATGAGAGCCGGTGTAATGTGTTAAAATCTCGTCATCTAGAAAATTATCCCAGCTGTGGCCTTTCTGAACTTTTTGTAAACGATCAAACTGATATTTAATAAGAACAAAAAGAAGTGAATTATAGTAATTAAGTTGCGAAGATACAAAAGCGTGGATCAGTGTCTTTGTCGATTGCACACTGAGAGAGGAATTTTTTACTTTGCTTGATGCCTGCAGAGTCCACGAAAAGCCTGCTTCAGATCTTACCGATATGAAAATCCATCAGGTTCTGAAGCATTTAGGTCTCCCAAACACTGAAAACTGAAAATACAACAGGAATCATATTCCATAATGCCTGGTGTAGATTAATACCTTTTAGTATAAATTCAGAGCTGAGCAAAGAGTCTCCAGCAATCTGATTGGTCGAGCGGTTCCTGAGATGACGCCATATAAACCACTCCACGCGGTTTACATAAAATGTTAAAATAAAATGTTAAAATAAAATGTTAATAAATGTTACTAAAATGTTATGATTTTAGAAATTTCTCTGTTGTACAGCTCTGAAATTATACTAAAACTATTATTCGCCTCAGGTTCGGTGAATATACATATCTTATTAGACGTTTTGTTGTGTAGTATCGCTGAGTATTTTTACGAGTTGTGCCGTATTTTGACGAGCTCGTAGGGCGGGTCAAAATACAAATAACGAGCAAAAATACTCAACGATACTACACAACAAAACGTCTAATAAGTTATTTATTATCCAACACGCCAAACTGTTTTTTCAGTGTGGGTGAGTTTCGCGGATATTTATTTATGGGGAGTGCGTGACACAAGTAAACGAAGCGGAACGGAATTGGCGCGTTGTTGTGTCGCTGTTTCTATTTTCTTCATTAAATGAAGAAATTTTCTGGTCGTCATGCTGTTTTTCTTCGTTCGATTCATCTAATGAACTTGGACCTATATTTGCCAGTCATTCTGACTCTTCTTCGTCGGAAATATGATTCAAATTGTCCGCCACTTTTGTTTTTTTTCGTAACTACAATCCAATTCTTCGCTCGCGCGATGCGAGGAAACCTGTTTAACTGGTACTACAATAGACGAGTACAAATACCGCGTGATATTTGTACTCGTCTATGGCGTTATTTGTACTCGTCTAGGTGTAGTTGGATAACAATGTCAAAGATATTCACCTCGCCTTCGGCGAATAATTGTTAAGTATAAGACTCGGGATTTATTCTGTAATCTTGAACCCGTGAGCGATATTCCTCGGTTATTCCGTATTCAAACCACCCAATCGGAGCCTCAACCGTCACTCTACTCAGAGATTCTTGTGTGTTTCACAGTTGTTTCACTGAAATAACACGTCCACGTGTAAAGAATTTCCGCTTTCAGTATTGACCAAAGAGAGATAAAAGTCAAGTTATTGTACGCAACAAGGAGCATGTTCTTATTCGAAATGGCGGGAAACTAGAGGACGAGTGCTTATCTTGACCTCTTTCCTATTCTATGAGATACGTTTTACGTTAAAACCACCTTTATGACCCTATTCTAGATCGTTATCATTAACACCTTGAAATATCAATAAACTCTAAAATAAGATGAAAGTGAAATCTGTTAGACACTATTTTCTATGTGAAACCAAATGTCCAGAGTAGGAATTTCGAAAAGTACCGTTTAAGTAGACGTACAGATTTTGAAAAACAACACCTTGAAGGTTTGATAGGGCTGTGGATCATTTTTCTCACCTTGCCTAACTCTATTCGTATGATTTTTATAACAAATAACTGTTTGTTTCTTTGCCATATCTCAGAAGGACTGGTTTAAAGCAAATTGAATCATTTGGCTGGCTAAAATCATAACCTCACAATGAAATTCCGATCACAGTCCGAAATGTGAAGGCCAAAAAAAAGGGTGAGTTGATTCAGTTGTATTTGAATAATCTCTAGTTCTCGATCGCCATCTCAGAAATAATTTAGTTCGGGTGCAGTACGAATATAACCTGACAGTGACATCCTTTGAAGTCTTAGACTGAGTTTCAAAGATCAGAGTTTTTCATTTAATTACATCTGTACTAGTGTTTCTCGCACTTTTAGCGATCGCCATTTATCCAGCAACAAATTCGTATAGAGGCGATTTGAGGTAATAGAACAGAGAATTCAAACTGCCGGTAACTCCATTGTCCTTCATAATACACTGTCGCCGCCTGGTTTTTAAACTGTGGCTGATTGACACCCATCTCTACCGAAGTAATAGTTATAGCCTCTTGTTTGCTAAAATCAGAAATCCTACAAAAAGAATCTTGCTGATTCTTGGAATTTGTCTGAATTGACTGTTACGGATTTTGAACCTAGCAAAGAGCTGACTCAATTTAAAAATTAGATAGCAAGACATTTCTTTTAATATCCCAGAGACACGTGTTACTTTATTCGCTGAGGGGATGATATACACCCAGTCTGAGCGATTCTCTCTTATGCTAGGCAGAGAACATTCTAATTGAAAGAAGCGAAGAGACGGTGTGTTTCTCAATGAAATATGAGTTTGGGCGAGAATTGTAATACGAAGAATGATTTTAAAGTTAGCATATTTAGTAACATTTGGAGACTGGCCTCCCAGTCTTCAGATCCAAAGAGTCTTTGAGATCCAGAACTGACGACCGTAAAAATAGTGAGATCTGAAAGACCTTAATTGAAGCTATTTGACGGTCACGGATAGACCCAAATGAATTATACCGGCATAAGTTTGTGTATAATACCGCAGTTAGAGGAACGAGCATGATTCTGGCATAATTACTAATAAATTATTGGGCGTAAATGTGTCAAACTGCGTTGAAAAGAGTCAGTGATAACTGGACTTATTTGTAAATGTGTTAATCTTATCAGGGAATGTTATCTTGAGAAGTTGCATGGCCACTGTCAAGCCTGGTCAACCAATTCAAGTTTTATTTGCGTTAAAGAAAGCGAGGGAGGAGGGGAGGTGGGGGCAAGTTGAAAGCTTTATGTAACAGCGCATTTCAAACTTTCTCACTTGATGATTCCTTTTTAAATGGGCAAATAAAAGTGAGAGTTAAGTAGGTTCGAAATAATTTGAATATATCAACAAAGATGAAATGGTAAATTGGCCACTGTTACGATTATAGAAGCTGACGTTTCGAGCGTTAGCCCTTCGTCGGAGCGAATAGTTTCACTGATTTCCCTTCCTCGTTTTTGGTTTTTTGGACAAACGTAGTTCCAAAAGAGATGCGTTTGCAGTGAAACATTGTTTTCTTTTTTTTAGGACTGAGTCTGGCAATTTCTGAGGGTTTTCCCGGACTTTCGTCTAAGATCTCGATTTGCACATTTCGTTAACAGTTGTATTGCACTGCACAAAAGAAGTGAATCATGATTTGTCACATTTCCCAAAACATTGAGATAGAAGAGTCATGTTCTTCAAGCTCTGGGTTTCAGTGCCCAGAGCCTATGCAGCCGAGGTATAGAAGCAATCCCTGTATTCAGGCGGATTGAATGTCACTTCAAACCCTAAATTCTCTAGTTTCTTTTCCATATCTAGCATTCCAGCTTTCAAAAGACATCCAACAAATCGAAAAAAAGATTACTTAGACAGTAATACGCTATCAAAAATCCTTCCCCTACGAACATTGTAACGGGCTGAAACATATGCAAGTAGAAAAGATACGACGCGTGAGTTAACTTCCGGATATTTCTGACCACAAGGTACATGTTAAATGAGAAAAATAAAGTAAATGAATAGATAATAAATAGCAATTACTCTTCTTGAACCCTTGAAATGTTACTCTTGACTTTCGACGAAAACCTAAACTCAATTTCATTGGAGGCCGCAAACTTGATATCTGTTTTAGTTAACGCGAGTTAACTTCAATTAAACGAATTCAAAGGGTATGTAGTTTTGTTAGATTTTGACGAAAATTGCGGGCCAGAATATTGGTCGAAATATTTTCTTTTGTCAGACTTCACTATCGATCGATTCTCTCTGGAACCAAAAGGAATATCAAAAAAGCCTCAGATCTTTTTTAGGCCCTGCTACGGTATACAGTTCAGTTTATTTGGATGTCCGTGATAGCTTGAGGGCTGGTAATTCAGTTAAGCTAACGCCGTCAGTTTTATTAGGTTTTCACGGGCCGAACCAAAACAAAAAACCCATCAAAACTCTTGTTATTTCTAAAATCTATACGCTATAAGCACTTGTTTTGTAACCGCGTTCAGAATTTCCTCATACTCTTATTTAAGAGTTTCTTTCTCGCTCATTTTCTTGTTTATACGAAGAATATGTTTTCACTCTGGTAGTCTTCCTATAATCTTTGTGGCAACTACATTCTTCCGCTTAGTAAACTTAAAACAACTACCTTTGGTCTTAACTTCTTTTCTTACTTCTCAGCTAAGCAGTGGAATGCAATGCCAGACTATTTTCGCAATAGTTTCTTTGCAGAGCTTAAAAGCAAAATACAGGATGTTACTTTTAAACGGCTTATTTAAATGTTTGACATACTTAAACTTAAGATTGAGAATTTCTAATTAGTTTTTTCTTTTCTTTACTTTTATGCGTTTTTTATTATTATTATATCGTTATTATCTCTATTTTGTATACATATATTTATAGATTACCTTTACATTTATATTTTACCTGTATATAGCTACTCTAAAATTCGAGTATAGATAAAGTTTATGTTGGCATCATGGTTTATTGTATAGAAGCGCACGTGTGACGATGTTTCCGGGTAGGTACCCTCTCATGTTGAGAGTAACCCTAAATCAGCAATCCAGCGAAAAAACTCTAGCTGAGTCTCAGAATTAGTCCGTCTTGACCGTTTCACCTTTGAAGACTAGCAAAGGCTCAGATAATTTTAAAGTTAGAGAGAATAAGGTTTTTATTAATTTTGGCCGCTGACGTAAACCACATTTTAATGTGGTTTACGTCAGCGGTCAAATTTAAGACTTAAAAGTCCTCTTACAGCCCGCGGGGGTTATCTTTTCCTTTAATAATTAACTCGCTTGGATCACTCAGAGTTAGTTGTTCACGTTGGGTATATTCATATTGTATGAATAAGTAAGGTGAACTTCATAAGAGAAAAATGGACACAAATCAAAAGAAGAATGTGTCATAAAACATACGATGTTTACTGAAAAATGGCACTTCATCTGAGAAGGTCTTGTCCATAGTGTCGAGTAAAAAAGTAACACGTAATTGTTGCGAGAAAGTACAATATTTAGTTCATGGAGAACTTTTAGAGGCAAAAAACGGATATTAGCAAGGCAGTCGACGCAGAAATTAAATATAACTTGGTGGTCTTTTTTACCTTTGCAACAAGAGCAACCAAGAGGCAAAAATAAGATTAACAATGAAATATGGTTTATGCAAATGCTTTCGCAACTTTTACCTGAGTCAGCAAAACTAGCCCTTCCAAAACGTTGTCTGCACTGTTAGTGGAGGACCAGTGCACAAAACACGTTTTTACTTGTACTAATGGTGGACAAATTCCGGCCTGACCACCTTTCTAATCTTGACCGGTCGCATCGAAAAAGTTCTCACGAAGGACATGAACCATTACACTGGGTAGATGAGCTCACGATTCTTGTTAATGCCACTCTTGGCCGTGAGTTAATGTTGGGTTGATTCCATCGCAACCTATCCTGGTACGCTAATTTTCTGACATGAGAGGCATGAGGGACAGCATTCTGAATTGTGCTGTGATCTGGTTGGTCGTGATTCATACCCTAATGCGGCAGTCTGATTGGTTTGTGATAGAACAAAAATGCGGCAGTCTGATTGTTGCGAGTGACATACCCCTCTTTACGCTGACATATAGTTTTTTTTTTTAATATTTCAAAAATCATAGAAGTCTAAACTTTCACTTCTACCTTTTGTTGCACTAAACCAGAAAAATCCTCAATTATCTGTCTATAGCATACTCCTACCAAAGAGTTTTATCTTGGCTAGTTGTATGGAGGATCCCGCTTCATATTCATCGAAAAGATCTTCCTTTAAACCTAATCCATCAATGTTAATTGTCTCAAATGAGATAGGAATTCATAGTGAACTGAAATTTGTTAACGTTAGAGTCCATCCTTGCCTATGTATTCCAAGCTTACCTCTGCAGAGGAAAGAGACCTTAAGATACCCCGAAATCGGTGTACGGGTACGGGTAGTGTACCCGTACACGTAAACTGTTCATATGCGAAGCTAATTTGATTAAGATACCCGAAGAGTTAACACGCAGGAATTTGTAACGATTGTTTACAAAAATAGCGGCCGCGGCGGCAAGGTTTGCTTTTTTTCTTCAGAAATAAGTTATCTAAATTGTTTAATTAAGTCTATCAAATATACCCAAAATTCTCCTTTACGAATGTTCTGTCTTTAGAAAGTACGCTGATATGCTTTTTCTTCGAAACCGCGAGCGCGCGACACTTGTTATCGCAAACCCCGCCATTTGATCGAGGCACATCACCAAACAATTTCTTTTATTGTCAACTTCAGCATTGACTCCCATGCCATATTTGTCAATGCTAGTGCTTTCGGGAGACACAACCGTTGGAGAAATTCTCAGAAATCCCCCAAATTACCACCTCAAACAGATATCGTTTCAGAGTTCAACCCTCGCGTTTGAGATCCAAAGTCAATGCAGTTTGACGCGCTTTCTTTACCGCTAAAATTTAAAATTTGGCAAAAATATTTCAAAAGCCTTGCAATAACATTGCCAAGCAGTCAAACAATTCAAAATGTCTTAAAAAACTCACTCGTTTCTCCATCATGTAGCTCGTCCTTCTCGTACTCTCGTACTCGTAATTCTTCTACGGGTAAACTGGTGTCTTACTCGGAAAAACGGCTGGGTCTACCGGGTAAGATCGATGACGTCTTTGCAAAATAAAAAAAACATGGCGCTACCCGTTACCCGTCCACCGATTTCGGGGTATCTTAAGGTCTCTAAACTTTGCGCCATAAACGTTCACAGTTCGAATTGTATGCAACAGGTTAGAGCCTGGTTTTTCCGGATTATTGAATCCCTCTGCTTGAATTTGTCTGAAAAAAATCCTTCTTATGTGAAGAACTAGATAGTCGGTACTTATTTCAGGATTCATCAAGGCGAGAGAAATCGATAAAAAGGTATCATATTTCTCGTTTGGTGTGTAAAAAGCATCTAAAAAAGGTGGTTTTTGACGGAGTTTTGTAGCTTCTAGAGCCACGTTTTAATGAACGTATAACTGTCGGAAGCGATCACTGATTGTAACCATACACTGGATATGAGTATCATTAGAAGTGATAACCACACCGTCTGTTCGGTATATGTCGACCGCGATCTTGGGATCTCAGCCAATATGTGACAAAGAGCGCACTGCACGCTACGGCGAGCTATGGCGAAAGATCACTTGAACTCCATGAAGAACTTATAATAGCCTTTAAAGGTAAATGGAGCCTCAAATCGACGACGTTATTAAGTTCATAAGTTACTTTAATAGATGATAACAGTCCAATTTGCAAAAGCGAAAAACTGCCCGTTCAGAATTTCCTTATACTGTTATGAGTTTGTTATGAAGAATGCGTTTTCATTCCGGTTCTCTTCCTATAATCTTCGTGGCAACTACATTCTTTCTCCAAGTAAACAACTGCCTCTGGTCTTAACTCCTTCTCTTACTTTTCAGCTAAGTAGTGGAATGCACTGCTGGACTTTTTTCGTACTAGTTTCTTTGCAGACTTTAAAACCAAAATGCAGGATGTTACTTCATGATGTGGATTTTTTTTTTTTTGGCTTAACATGCTTAAACTTAAGATTGAGAAGTTGTAAATAATATTTTCCTTCCTTTACTTTTATGTGTTTATTATTATTATTATTATCATTATTATTATCATTATTTTGTATACATGTATTTATATATTATCTTTTCAATCATATGTTACCTTTAAGTGTAGTCTCAGCTCGAATGTATTTGCTCGTTAGCTACTCTAAAATTCGAGTATGAATAAAGTTTATGTATATATGTATCAGGGTTTCTTCTAAGGAAGCACTCGTGGGATGATGTGTCCGGGCACTCTCTCTTGTTGACAGTAACCCTAAATCAGCAATCCGGCGAGAAAATCTACCTGATTCTCAGAATTAGCCCGTCTTGACCATTTCATTATTGAAGACTAGCAAAGGCTGAGAAAATTTTAAAAGTTAGAAAACATAAGGTTTCTTTCATTTTTACCGCTGACGTAAACCTCATTACGACTTCTTTCTTCCCGCGTGGGTTTTTACACCAATAGTCCGATAGAAAGTGTGGTCTTTTGCTTTAATAACTAACTCGATCGTCTGGACCACTCATAACGAGTTGTTCACGTTGGGTATATTCATGTGATATGAATAAATAAAGTGGCCTTCATTAAAGAAAAATGGACACGAATCAAAAGAACAATGTGTCATAAAACTTACTATGTTTACTGGAAAATGACATTTTATGAGAGTCTAGTCCATACTAACGAGTATTAAAAAGTAAACTCGTAATTATAACTAGAAAATACAATGTTTAAGTCATGGAGAGCTTTTAGAAGCAAAAAAACGGATATTCAATAAGGCAATCGATGGACAAACTCAATATAACTTGGTGGTCTTTTGAACCTTTGCAAAAAGAGCAACCACGAGGGAAAAAGAAGTTTAGCAATCAAATGTGATTTATGAAAATGCTTTCCGCAACTTTTATCTGAGTCAGCAAAACTAGCCTTCCAAAACGTGAACTGCGTTCTAAGTGGATCGGTACACAAAACACGTTTTAACTTACAAATGGTAGAAAAATTCCGGCCTGACGACTTTTCTAATCCCGACCAATCATAGCGAAAAAAGTCCTCACGAAGGACATGAACCATTACACTGAGTAGATGAGCTCACGATTCTTCTTAATGTTATTCTTGATGTGTGTCAAAGTTGGGTTGATTCCTTCGCAACGAATCGTGGTACCCTAATTTCCTAACATGATTGGCATGAGGGACAGCATTCTGATTTGTGCAAGCACACCTCAATGTTCTGATCTGGCTCGTACTTGATTCTTACTCTAATGCGGTAGTTTGATTGGTTTGTGATACACTTAAAATGCGACAATCTGATTAGCAAGTGATACATACCCTTATGAGGCAATCTGATTGGTTCCTGATGCACCAGAAATGCGGTAATCTGATTGGTGCGAGTGACATACCACTCTTTACGCTGATATAGAGCTTTTCTTTTTTCGATAACTCAACAATAATAAAATTACAATAATACAATAATAAAAGTCTAAATTTTCACCAATCTCGAGAAATCTTGAATCATTTCTCTATATAACACTTTTACGAAAGACTTTCATCTTGGCTAGTTGTATAGAGAGTCTGATAGGTTCAGATAAACCATACCGGCATAATGTTGTATATAATATTGCAGTCAGAAGATCGAGCATGATTCCGGCATGACTACTCTATGACTACTCTATGACTAACTCTTGGGCGTAAATGCGTCAAACTGTGTTGCAAAAACTCAGTGAAATCTTGAATCATTTGTAAATGTAATAATCCTATCAGAAAATCCTATCTTGAAAAGTTGTATGGCCTCTATCAAACCTAATCAACCAATTCTGTTATATGTACTTCCTCGAATAAGCCCTTGGGCACTTCTGCAAAATCTCGGCCGAGAAAAGGGGAGCTTATTGGAATGAGGGTGCTTTATAGGAGTGGTAGCTTATTGAGAAATTATTAGCCTGTACTGATTCACCGGTAAAAAGTTGTAGATAAAGTGGCAATAGAAACAGGTTTTATTTGTGTTCAAGAAAGCGAGGGAGGGGTGGGGAATGGGGGCAAGTTGAAAGCTTTATAAAACAGCGCATTTCAAACTTCCTCACTCGATGATTCCTTTTTAACTGGGTAACTAAAAGTGAGAATTAAATAGGTTTCGCGCGCATTAATCATTATGCGAATCGATTTAATTCGTGTTGATCACAAGTTTCTGTCTCGCTAAAGCTAATCGTTAATTGATATCATTGAATCTTGCACGTCAGCTTAATGTGCACTCTACTGTGATGTCTACCGGTTTTTTTTATCCCGATCCGGCCTTGGTCTTTCTACTAGAATTGTAACAATCCTTTAACATTTATTTCACTTTTTATGAATAGAAGTGAAATCATTTTAAACGTCTTTCATCATTTGAACATTTCTTTAAGTTACCTTAGCAACGCAAGATATCTGAGAACTCAATCAGTATGCACAATAAAGTGTTGGCTTTGAATGCGCAGCATCGCAAGCTCATTCGACCATCATTCAGGTGATCATTGTCAAACTCGCTTCGGTCTATATACCAAGAAAGAGACATTTTTCAATATATTTATCTTATTAAGTCATGATCTTACAGCAAGAGGTCTGTCACTTATGTAATACTAATTCAACTCCACTAGATTTGCCCACTTGTTGGCTGTTCATTTACACATATCTTAACATTTTTATTTCTGAAAATAAATTTTGGTCGAGCCTCATTTTCAACGGTTCTGAGGAGAGGTATAAGAGAGGTATAACTTTCACGTAGAACTCTCAGTTTACGCTGGGCTATGTGTCAACAATCATGAGGCGTTGGTTGGCACGATTTGATTCTAATCACTGTTCTTTGAGGAAATTTAAATTCACCTGCACGGCGACCTATAGGAAATTACCCATAATTTTCTTGTCTCAATCTTAAGGGCTTCCTTTTCTACAGATTCACTCACATTCGACGGGCGATCACTAAACACATGGTATGTCCAAATTGGGAAGTGTAAATCACACACATGACATACCTTTCTTCAAATTTGATTGTTTCTTCTTAACTTCGGCGAAATCTATTCCGCTATGAACGAAATATTCAACCTGCAAACAGAAGCGTGTGGGTCATTGTGTAAAATAGTTGTATAAACATCCTGAAGGTCTCAAAATCAAACAGTCTGGAATCTAGAATGAATTTTGGCATATAAGGACCTCGGCACATTGAATTACAGAGCAACACAAAGGGAAAAGGGTGATTAGCATAGTAACGGCACAACAAAACTATTCCTACATTGTACAAGACATGACGCTATCGACATTGCCGATCCTCGGAGCGAGCAGTTTCCAAAACCGCTCCTGTGAAACGGTGTTTTCACAAATAGCTGTACATTAAGGTATCGGATAGACAATATCCAGAAGAACAAAAAGTGTCAGAGGTCAGCTTTGCAGTTTTAACCATGTCATCAGCGTTGTAACAGACTAGGAAAGAAAAATAAGAAGGAAAAGAAGCAAGAAGGGACGAAGTTGATGACCTTTGTTCTGCCCGTATCGTAATTAAATGGGTTCTTGAGTAAAATTAATAAAATAAGCAAAGAAACGAACACTTAAATAACGCTAAGAACTATGCGCATGTTTAAAAGCACCTTATCATTGAACAAAACATAGAAACCGAAGCTTTCCTAAAAAGAAACGATTTGAGTTCTTTCTTAAAAGTAGCTACGCGGCTAAAGGATCTGGTTGGTAACGTACGGCAACGAATGTCATAAGGCAGGAGCAGCATGAGCAAAAGCGCGATCCCCCGAGTCTAGAGCACGTGACCGGGAAACGAATAGAAGAGATTGTGTAGGTTAGCGAAGAGCATAGTTGGAGGCAGGTTATAGAGATAACAGATCTTAGATTGTTTAACGACTTAAAAATAGAAAAAACCAGATTTTAAATTGAGCTCTGAATGATACAGGAAGGAAGAGTGGGTCTATGAGAGCTGATGTAATGTGTTCAGATTGCTTAGTTTGTGCAATTACCCTTGTTGTGGCGTTCTGAACTTTCTGTTAACGATCAAATTGATACTTCGGTAGACCGCGATCTAGGGATCTTAGACCGTTACGCAATACTGTTGAAATTTTTCCTTAAAATCTGTCTAGAGCGATGTCAGCCTTAAAAATGGTTCAAGCTCATCATAATGCTCTGTTCGGCAACTCCGGGACTCGAGTTTTATACATAGTAGTGGAAAAGTCCTCTTAGCTTAAATAACTACAATTGGTCACGCGAAAAGGTGCATTACATGCGAAATATGAACATCGTTTGTGCCGCAACTGAATAAAAAAGTCTTCTTGAAGGGGAGTCAAATTAAAATCGATCACAAAACCTTTAGGGAGAATATAGTCCAAAGGGAAAAGATTACTTCGCCACAGTTAACGGTGAGAGACCATGATTAAAAGTACTGCGTAAAGGTAATTTTCTTCTGAGATATGTCCCTAATATATCTCTACAGCAATATAACAAAGAGCGCACAGCAAGTTATCGTGATTTATGGCTTAAGCAAAAGATATCACTTGGACTCGATAAGGTACCTGCTGGGAACACTTGCAATGCGACAAGGAGCTTTCACGACTTTCTTGATTTCACTTTTAATGTTAAAACTGGACCTAATGCCAAATAAATGCTGTTAAAGTGAATGAAAAATCAAATCCACGACTATGAATTTCGTAAGTTACTTTAATGCATGATGGCAGTCCGATGGTTAAAAGGAAAAAGAGGTGAGTTCAGTTGTATTGGAATAATCTCCAGTTATTGCAGTAAGTCCAGTTAATTCCTTTCCCACCTTGATCGATTTCTCAGGAATAATGAAGTTCGGGTGCCGTACGAATATAACCTGACTATGACACTTTTGAAAATGTTAGATCGGGTTTGAAAGATCAGAGTATGCCATTTAATTACATTTGTGCAAGTGTTTCTCACACTTTTAGCGATTGCCATTTATTGAGCAACACATTCGATTTGAGGTTATAGAATGGAAAATCCAAACCGCTGCAACTTCATTGTCTGTTTTTGTTTTTGTTTTTCTTTGTTTTTGTTCTTTTTGTTTTTGTTTTTGTTTTCGTTGTATTTTGTGTTGTTTTTTCTTAATTGTGGCTGATTTACAATCTTCCTCACCGAAATGTTAGTTGGAGTCTGTTATTTGCTGAAATCAGCAATCCTATGGAAAAAAAAAAAAGAAAAAAAGAAAAAAAAAAAACAGAGAGACTTGCTTATTCTAGTGATTTGTCCGTCTTGACTGTTTCACTTTTGGAGACTAGCAAAGGCTGAGAAAGTCAGAGAGTATAAGGTTTCTTTAATTTTGACCGCTGAAGTAAACCCCTTTACGACTTCTAACACCCTGCGTGAGTTATTACGCCAGTAAAGCGAAAAAAAGTGTGGTCTTTTGCTTTAATAATCAACTCGCTTGGACCATTTAGAATCAGTTGCTCACGTTGGGTATATTCATATAATATGAAAAAATGAAATGTGGGAAAAATAATGTGTGAAAAGCTTCAGTTTACCTAATAATCTGCTATCAAGTCTTTGGTGAGCTTTAGAAAATGTTGCTTTATTTTCGTTGTCCGCGACGTAAGTTTTATCGATGGGATTGTAGCCATTCTAGCGTCCCACTTCATATTCATCGAAAAAGCCTTTCTTCAAACCTAATCGATCAATGTTATTTGCCTCAGATGAGATAGGAAATCATAGTTAACTGAAATTTGTTGAGGTTAAGGCCTATCCTTACTTATGTATTTCGAGGTGAAAATTAAATCAGCAGCTTTTTTGAGCCCTCTCCACCCGGTAAGAGTCATATAAAGCTCTACCTGTTCTCTGACATTGCAAATCTAACCATCTGACGTTATGGGTGACTTCTTGTTGACAGGGACTTGTCCAATAACCAGTTAAAGAACTTACCTCTGGGAGTTTTCGACAGGACTGAAGAGCTCATATTACTGTAAGTACCAAACGACATAAAATCATTATTTATCGCTGTAAAATTGTAATACGGACAATGATTTTTAGTTAGCATATTTTGAAACATTTGGAGACTGGCCACCAAGTCTTCAGATCCAAAGAGCGCTTGAGATCGAGAACTGACGAGCAGTAAAAATAGTGAGATCTGATAGACTTTCACTGAAGCTATTTGAACAGCGTTTGTGCCGCAACTGAATAAAAAAGTCTTCTTGAAGGGGAGTCAAATTAAAATCGGTCACAAAACCTTTAGGGAGAATATAGTCCAAAGGGAAAAAATTACTTCGCCACAGTTAACGGAGAGAGACCATGATTAAAAGTACAGCGTAAAGGTAATTTTCTTCTGAGATATGTCCCTAATATATCTCTACAGCAATATAACAAAGAGCGCACAGCAAGTTATCGTGATTTATGGCTTAAGCAAAAGATATCACTTGGACTCGATAAGGTACCTGCTGGGAACACTTGCAATGCGACAAGGAGCTTTCACGACTTTCTTGATTTCACTTTTGATGTTAAAACTGGACCTAATGCCAAATAAATGCTGTTATAGTGAATGGAAAATCAAATCAACGACTATGAATTTCGTAAGTTACTCTAATGCATGATGGCAGTCCGATGGTTAAAAGAAAAAAATGTGAATTCAGTTGTATTGGAATAATCTCTAGTTATTGCAGTAAGTCCAGTTAATTCCCTTTCCACCTTGATCGATATCTCAGGAAGAATGAAGTTCGGGTGCCGTACGAATATAACCTGACTATGACACTTTTTAAAATGTTAGTTGAAAGATCAGAGTATGCCATTTAATTACATTTGTGCAAGTGTTTCTCACACTTTTAGCGATTGCCATTTATTGAGCAACACATTTGATTTGAGGTTATAGAATGGAAAATCCAAACCGCCACAACTTCTTCTTTTATTTTTCTTTTTTTTATTATTAATTGTGGCTGCTTGACACCCATCCTTACCGAAATATTAGTTGAAGTCTCTTATTTGTACAAATCAGAAATCCTGTGAAAAAAAAAAGACTCGCTTATTCTAGGAATTTGTCTGTTTCACTTTTGAAGACTAGTAAAGGCTGAGAAATTCAGCGAGCGTAAGGTTCCTTTAATCTTGACCGCTGACGTAAACCCCTTTACGACGTCTTACACCCCGCGTGGGTTATTGCGCCAGTAAACCGATAGAAGGTGTGGTATTTTGTTTTAACAGTGAACTTTTTTCAGGTTTCATGAAGACGAGAGGAATCGATAAAAAAGTATCGTATTTCTCGCTTGGTTTGTAAAAAGAATATCAGAACGATGATTTTGAAGGAGTTTTGCAGTTTCTAAAGCCAAGTTTTATTGAACGTAGAATTGCCGGAAGTGATCACTGATTGTAACCATACGCTGGATAGGTCTATCACTAGAAATGATAACTACACCGTTTGATCGGTATATGTCGATCGCGATCTTGGGATCTCAGACAATATATAACAGAGTGCACGGCACGTTTTCACGATTTATAGCTAAAACGAAACATCACTTGAACTCGATAAAGAACCTGATGGAAACACTCGCACTGCTACGCGGAGCTTCGAATGCCTTCTTGATTTTATGGACAATATTAAGATTGGAAATATTCCCAAATAATTGCTTTTTGAGGTAAGTGGAACCTCAAATTGGCAAACTTGTGAATTTCATAAGTAACTTTAATACACGATGACAGTCCGATTCGTAAAAGTGCAAAAAAGAGAACTGATCGAGCCAGTTTTATTGGAATAATCTCTAGTTATTTGAGTCTAATGAATTCCTTTCTCACAGTGATCGCCATCTCAGAAATAATTAAGTGCGGTTACAGTACAAACATAAACTGACAGTGATATTTCGAATCTCTCTGGAACCAATAGGAATATCAAAAAAGCCTAACATCCTTTTTTAGCCTTTCATCTGCTGAGTGATACAGTCCAGTTTGTTTGGATGTCCGCAGTAACGCGAAGGCTGGTAATTCAGTTAAAACAAAGGCCATCAGTTTTGTCAGGCTTGCACCGGCCGAACCAAAACAAAACCTATCAAAAATTTTACTATTCTAGGCGCTAGTTTTGCAAGCGTGTTCAGAATCTCCTCATACTGTTATGTAGGAGTTTGTTTTTCGCTCATTTTCCTGCTTATATGAAGAATATGTTTTCACTCCGGTCCTCTTCTTATAATCTTCGTCGTAACTACATTCTTCCACTTAGTAGACCTAAAACAACTACCTTTGGTCTAAATTCCTTTTCTTACTTCTCAGCTAAGCAGTGGAATGCATTGGCAGACTATTTTCGTAATAGTTTCTTTGCAGAGTTTAAAAACAAAATACAAGATGTTACCTTTAAGGGGATTATGTTTTGCTTGACATACCTAAACTTAAGACTGAGAGTTTGTAAATGATATTTTCTTTCTTTACTTTTATGTGTTTTTATTATTATTACTATTATTATTATTATTATTATCATTATCGTTATTATCACTATTTTGTATACACATATTTATAGATTACCTTTTTATCAATTTATTACCTATATATAGCCATTCTAAAATTCGAGTATAGATAAAGTTTATGTATGTATGCATCACGGTTTATTGTATAGAAGCGCTGGTGGGACAATGTTTCCGGGTGGGCACCCTCTCATGTTGACAGTAACCCTAACTCAGCAATCCAGCGAAAAAATCTAGCTAAGTCTAAGAATTAGTCCGTCTTGACCGTTTCACCTTTGAAGACTAGCAAAGGCTGAGATAATTTTAAAAGTTAGAGAGAATAAGGTTTTCATTAATCTTGACCGCTGACGTAAACCACATTAAGACTTCTTAAGGCCCGCGGGGGTTATCTTTTCCTTTAATAATTAACTCACTTGGACCACTCAGAATTAATTATTCACGTTGGGTATATTCATATTATATGAATAAATAAATAATAAGAGAAAAATGGACACAAATCAAAAGAAAAATGTGTCATAAAACGTACGATGTTTGGTGGAAAATGGCACTTCATCTGAGAGGGTCTTGTCTCTAGTGGCGAGTAAAAACTAAACTAGTAATTGTTGCGAGAAAGTACAATATTTAGTTAACCGAGAACTTTTAGAGGCAAAAAACGGATATTAGTAAGGCAGTAGACGCAGAAATTAGATATAACTTGGTGGTCTTTTTGACCTTGGCAACAAGAGGAACCGCGAGGCAAAAATAAGATTAACAACAAATATGGTTTATGCAAATGCTTTTCGCAACTTTTACCTGAGTTAGCAAAACTAGCCCTTCCAAAACGTTGTCTGCATTGTTAGTGAAGGACGTACAGTGCACAAAACACGTTTTTACTTGTACTAATGGTGGAAAAATTCCGTCCTGACGACTATTCTAATCTTGACCAGTCACATCGAAAAAGTTCTCACGAAGGACATGAACCATTACACTGAGCTCATAATTCTTGTTAATGCCACTCTTGATGTGTGTCAATGTTGGGTTGATTCCATCGCATCCTATCCTGGTACCCTAATTTCCTGAGATGAGGGACACCATTCTTAATTGTGCAAGCATACCCCTGGTTGGTACGTGGTACGTGACTCATACCCTAATGCGGCAGTCTGATTGGTTTGTGATAGAACAATTATTCGGAATGTTGCAAATGACATACCACTCTTTACGCTGACATTTAGTTTGTTTTTTTTTTAATATTCTAAAAATCATAAAAGTCTAAATTTTCAGTATCACATTTTGTTACAATAGACCAGAAAAATCCTCAATTATCTGTCCATAGGATACTTCTACCAAAGAGTTTTATCATGGCTAGTTGTTTGGAGGGTCTCACTTCATATTCATCGAAAACACCTTCTTTTAAACCTAATCCATCAATGTTACTTGTCTCGAATGAGATAGGAAATGATAGTGAACTGAAATTTGTTAACGTTAGGGCCCATCCTTACCTATGTATTCAAAGCTTACCTCTGCATAGAAAAGAGACCTTAAGATACTCCGAAATCGGTGTAGGGGTACAGGTAGTGTACCCGTACACGTAAAATGTTCATGTGCGTAGCTAATTTGATTAAGATACCCGAGGAGTTAACACGCAGGAATTTGTAACGATTGTTTACAAAATAGGCGGCCGCGGTGGCAAGGTTTGCTTTTTTTCTTCAGAAATAAGTTATCTAAATTGTTTAATTAAGAAGTCTATCAAATGTATCCAAAATTCTCCTTCACGAATGTTCTGTCTTTAGAAAGGACGCCAATGATATGCTTCTTCATCGAAAGCGCGAGCGCACGACATTTGTTATCGCAAAACCCCGCCATTTGATCGAGGCACATCACCAAACAATTTCTTTGATTGTCAACTTCAGCATTGACTCCCATGCCATATTTGTCAATGCTAGTGCTTTTGGGAGACACAACCGTTGGAGATATTCTCAGAAATCCCCCAAATTACTGCCACAAATTGATATCGTTTCAGAGGTCAACCCTCGCATTTGAGATCCAAAGTCAATCCAGTTTGACGCGCTTTCTTTACCGTTAAAATTTAAAATTTGGCAAAATTACTTCAACAAACTTGCAATAACATTGTCAAGGAGTCAACAAATTCAAAAAATCTTAAAAAACTCACTCGTTTCTCCATCATGTAGCTCGTCCTTCTCGTACTCTCTACTAGGAAAAATTTTGAAAGCTGTTGGGAGCCACACGGATTTGAATTCGAATAAACTTCTTTTGACAGGGTGGATACATCTGTATTTTGAATACGATAGCACACACACCTTAGAAGTGCTTTTCAAGACAAATGATTTTGATATGGTAACTTCTCTCATGTCGATGTTTAATCACAACTGAACCCCCATAGCTAGTTTAGCCATTCTTGTACATTGCAATTTCATTACTCGTGAGCTTTAGTGAAGGGTTTCAAATTATATGAAGAAGTCGCGTGTCAATCATGCAGAGAGTAAATGAGTTCACACTGCACTCTCATCGATGATTTTTGTTAATTAGATTAAGGGTTTTGTTAGTTGATTTTGACTGCCACACCCTGGCACGTTGAGGAAAGCCTAATTTATGAAACACTTCTTATGAAACAATTAACTAGAGAGGTCATTACAAATAAGAGAATGTTAACAGAAAGTTAACAGAGTGTTAACATTCCTGCGCAGAGGTGTGAAGAAGTATCGAGAAATTTCCCATTCTCGTCTTTTTTGGAGCGCGACCGATGAAAAATTTACGGAGAAATACATCGTAACGCCAAAGCGATAATGTACATGGTAATTGAAAATGACTGGTGTTACGAAAATGACTAAACGTTTAAGAAACTGAGACAACCCATACAATCCAAACTATTACATATTGACGAGGAACGGCTAAGCGATACTGAGCTGATTTATAACTTTCATGAATAACTCTGGGCTAAGAGCCAGCAATAAGGTGTTGGTTGGCACTATTTGATTGTAATCACCGTTCTTTGAGAAAATTCAAATTTACCTGCACGGCGACTTATAGGAAATGATCCATCATTTTCTTGTTTCAGTCTCAAAGGCTTCAGTTTTGCAGATTCCCTCACATTCAAAGGGTGGTCAATAAGCACATGGCATGTCCACATTTGAGGAGTGCCAATCACGCACATGATATACCTTTCTTTAAATTTGGTTGTTTCCTCCGAACCTCGGCGAAATCCCGCTGTTAACAAAATGTTCAACCTGTAAACAGAAGTGTCTGGGTCATTGTGTAAAATAGTTGTGGCAGCATCGTTAGGGCCTTCAAACCCAACAGTCTGGGATCTAGAATGACCTTTGGCATCTAGGGACCTCGGCTCAATGAATCACAGACCTACGCGGAGAGAAAGGAGTATTGTTTACGGCTGATTAACATGTTAACGGCACAACCAAAATTGTTCTTACCTTGTACAAGACATGCCGCTATCGACATTGCCGATGCGCGGAGAGAGCAAATTCCAAACCCGCTTCTGTTAAACGGTGTTTTCATAAATAAATGCACATTTAGGTATCGGATAGACAATATCCAGAAAAACAAAAATTGTCTGAGGTCAGCTTTGCAGCCTTAGCCATGTCATCAGCGTTCTAATAGACTAGAAAAGGCACTTCTATTGAATAAACGGGAAGCGAACTCATGCATTATCGAAAGTAATTTATGAGCGGCGTAACTAATCGCCAAATCATAAAGTTGCAAACAAGCACCCTCACACAAGGCACATGTCAAATGACGCATCGAAGAATCCATTAAAAGGAACGAAAAAGAAGGAGGAAAGAAAGCAGGAAGGGGTGAAACTTAGACTTTGGTCCTGATAAGCTTTGTTCTGCTCGTATCATTAAAAAAGAAAAAACAGTTAAATAACGCTAAAAACTATGCGCACGTTTAAAAGCGCTTTATCATTTATCACAAACTAGAAACGAACGGTTTGCTACAAAGAAACGTTTTGAGTTGTTTCTTAAAAGTAGCTACGCAGCTAAAGGATCTGATTGATAAAGGATCTGATTTGCTCGTTAGCTACTCTAAAATTCGAGTATGAATAAAGTTTATGTATATATGTATCAGGGTTTCTTCTAAGGAAGCACTCGTGGGATGATGTGTCCGGGCACTCTCTCTTGTTGACAGTAACCCTAAATCAGCAATCCGGCGAGAAAATCTACCTTATTCTCAGAATTAGCCCGTCTTGACCATTTCATTATTGAAGACTAGCAAAGGCTGAGAAAATTTTAAAAGTTAGAAAACATAAGGTTTCTTTCATTTTTACCGCTGACGTAAACCTCATTACGACTTCTTTCTTCCCGCGTGGGTTTTTACACCAATAGTCCGATAGAAAGTGTGGTCTTTTGCTTTAATAACTAACTCGATCGTCTGGACCACTCATAACGAGTTGTTCACGTTGGGTATATTCATGTGATATGAATAAATAAAGTGGCCTTCATTAAAGAAAAATGGACACGAATCAAAAGAACAATGTGTCATAAAACTTACTATGTTTACTGGAAAATGACATTTTATGTGAGAGTCTAGTCCATACTAACGAGTATTAAAAAGTAAACTCGTAATTATAACTAGAAAATACAATGTTTAAGTCATGGAGAGCTTTTAGAAGCAAAAAAAGCGGATATTCAATAAGGCAATCGACGGACAAACTCAATTTAACTTGGTGGTCTTTTGAACCTTTGCAAAAAGAGCAACCACGAGGGAAAAAGAAGTTTAGCAATCAAATGTGATTTATGAAAATGCTTTCCGCAACTTTTATCTGAGTCAGCAAAACTAGCCTTCCAAAACGTGAACTGCGTTCTAAGTGGATCGGTACACAAAACACGTTTTAACTTACAAATGGTAGAAAAATTCCGGCCTGACGACTTTTCTAATCCCGACCAATCATAGCGAAAAAAGTCCTCACGAAGGACATGAACCATTACACTGAGTAGATGAGCTCACGATTCTTCTTAATGTTATTCTTGATGTGTGTCAAAGTTGGGTTGATTCCTTCGCAACGAATCGTGGTACCCTAATTTCCTAACATGATTGGCATGAGAGACAGCATTCTGATTTGTGCAAGCACACCTCAATGTTCTGATCTGGCTCGTACTTGATTCTTACTCTAATGCGGTAGTTTGATTGGTTTGTGATACACTTAAAATGCGACAATCTGATTAGCAAGTGATACATACCCTTATGAGGCAATCTGATTGGTTCCTGATGCACCAGAAATGCGGTAATCTGATTGGTGCGAGTGACATACCACTCTTTACGCTGACATAGAGCTTTTCTTATTTCGATAACTCAACAATAATAAAATTAAAATAATACAATAGTAAAAGTCTAAATTTTCACCAATTTAGAGAAATCTTGAATCATTTCTCTATATAGCACTTTTACGAAAGACTTTCATCTTGGCTAGTTGTATAGAGAGTCTGATAGGTTCAGATAAACCATACCGGCATAATGTTGTATATAATATTGTAGTCAGAAGATCGAGCATGATTCCGGCATGACTACTAACTCTTGGGCGTAAATGCGTCAAACTGTGTTGCAAAAACTCAGTGAAATCTTGAATCATTTGTAAATGTAATAATCCTATCAGAAAATCCTATCTTGAAAAGTTGTATGGCCTCTATCAAATCTAATCAACCAATTCTGTTATATGTACTTCCTCGAATAAGCCCTTGGGCACTTCTGCAAAATCTCGGCCGAGAAAAGGGGAGCTTATTGGAATGAGGGTGCTTTATAGGAGTGGTAGCTTATTGAGAAATTATTAGCCTGTACTGATTCACCGGTAAAAAGTTGTAGATAAAGTGGCAATAGAAACAGGTTTTATTTGTGTTCAAGAAAGCGAGGGAGGGGTGGGGGATGGGGGCAACTTGAAAGCTTTATAAAACAGCGCATTTCAAACTTCCTCACTCGATGATTCCTTTTTAACTGGGTAACTAAAAGTGAGAATTAAATAGGTTTCGCGCGCATTAATCATTATGTGAATCGATTTAATTCGTGTTCATCACAAGTTTCTGTCTCGCTAAAGCTAATCGTTAATTGATATCATTGAATCTTGCACGTCAGCTTAATGTGCACTCTACTGGGATGTCTACCGGTTTTTTTTATCCCGATCCGGCCTTGGTCTTTCTACTAGAATTGTAACAATCCTTTAACATTTATTTCACTTTTTATGAATAGAAGTGAAATCATTTTAAACATCTTTCATCATTTGAACATTTCTTTAAGTTACCTTAGCAACGCAAGATATCTGAGAACTCAATCACTATGCACAATAAAGTGTTGGCTTTGAATGCGCAGCATCGCAGGCTCATTCGACCATCATTCAGGTGATCATTGTCAAACTCGCTTCGGTCTATATACCAAGAAAGAGACATTTTTTCAATATATTTATCTTATTAAGTCATGATCTTACAGCAAGAGGTCTGTCACTTATGTAATACTAATTCAATTCCACTAGATTTGCCCACTTGTTGGCTGTTCATTTACACATATCTTAACTTTTTTATTTCTGAAAATAAATTTTGGTCGAGCCTCATTTTCAACGGTTCTGAGGAGAGGTATAAGAGAGGTATAACTTTCACGTAGAACTCTCAGTTTACGCTGGGCTATGTGTCAACAATCATGAGGCGTTGGTTGGCACGATTTGATTCTAATCACTGTTCTTTGAGGAAATTTAAATTCACCTGCACGGCGACCTATAGGAAATTACCCATAGTTTTCTTGTCTCAATCCTAAGGCCTTCCTTTTCTACAGATTCACTCACGTTCGACGGGCGATCACTAAGCACATGGTATGTCCAAATTTGGAAGTGTCAATCACACACATGACATACCTTTCTTCAAATTTGATTGTTTCTTCTTAACTTCGGCGAAATCTATTCCGCTATGAACGAAATATTCAGCCGGCAAACAGAAGCGCGTGGGTCATTGTGTAAAATAGTTGTATAAACATCCTGAAGGTCTCAAAATCAAACAGTCTGGAATCTAGAATGAATTTTGGCATATAAGGACCTCGGCGCATTGAATTATAGAGCTACACAAAAGGAAAAGGGTGATTAGCATAGTAACGGCACAACAAAACTATTCCTACATTGTACAAGACATGACGCTATCGACATTGCCGATCCTCGGAGCGAGCAGTTTCCAAAACCGCTCCTGTGAAACGGTGTTTTCACAAATACATGTACATTAAGGTATCGGATAGACAATATCCAGAAGAACAAAAAGTGTCAGAGGTCAGCTTTGCAGTTTTAACCACGTCATCAGCGTTGTAACAGACTAGGAAAGAAAAATAAGAAGGAAAAGAAGCAAGAAGGGACGAAGTTGATGACCTTTGTTCTGCCCGTATCGTAATTAAATGGGTTCTTGAGTAAAATTAATAAAATAAGCAAAGAAACGAACACTTAAATAACGCTAAAAACTATGCGCATGTTTAAAAGCACCTTATCATTGAACAAAACCTAGAAACCGAAGCTTTCCTAAATATAAACGTTTTGAGTTCTTTCTTAAAAGTAGCTACGCGGCTAAAGGATCTGGTTGGTAACGTACGGCAACGAATGTCATAAGGCAGGAGCAGCATGAGCAAAAGCGCGATCCCCCGAGTCTAGAGCACGTGACCGGGAAACGAACAGAAGAGATTGTGTAGGTTAGCGAAGAGCATAGTTGGAGGCAGGTTATAGAGATAACAGATCTTAGATTGTTTAACGACTTAAAAATAGAAAAAACCAGATTTTAAATTGAGCTCTGAATGATACAGGAAGGAAGAGTGGGTCTATGAGAGCTGATGTAATGTGTTCAGATTTCTTAGTTTGTGCAATTACCCTTGTTGTGGCGTTCTGAACTTTCTGTTAACGATCAAATTGATACTTGGGTAGACCGTGATCTAGGGATCTTAGACCGTTACGCAATACTGTTGAAATTTTTCCTTAAAATCTGTCTAGAACGATGTCAGCCTTAAAAATGGTTCAAGCTCATCATGATGCTATGTTCGGCAACTCCGGGACTCGAGTTTTATACATAGTAGTGGAAAAGTCCTCTTAGCTTAAATAACTACAATTGGTCACGCGAAAAGGTGCATTACATGCGAAATATGAACATCGTTTGTGCCGCAACTGAATAAAAAAGTCTTCTTGAAGGGGAGTCAAATTAAAATCGATCACAAAACCTTTATGGAGAAGATAGTCCAAAGGGAAAAAATTACTTCGCCACAGTTAACGGTGAGAGACCATGATTAAAAGTACAGCGTAAAGGTCATTTTCTTCTGAGATATGTCCCTAATATATCTCTACAGCAATATAACAAAGAGCGCACGGCAAGTTATCGTGATTTATGGCTTAACCAAAATATATCACTTGGACTCGATGAGGTACCTGCTGGGAACACTCGCAATGCGACAAGGAGCTTTCACGACTTTCTTGATTTCACTTTTAATGTTAAAACTGGACCTAATGCCAAATAAATGCTGTTAAAGTGAATGGAAAATGAAATCCACGACTATGAATTTCGTAAGTTACTTTAATGCATGATGGCAGTCCGATGGTTAAAGGAAAAAGAGGTGAATTCAGTTGTATTGGAATAATCTCTAGTTATTGCAGTAAGTCCAGTTAATTCCTTTCCCATCTTGATCGATATCTCAGGAATAATGAAGTTCGGGTGCCGTACGAATATAGCCTGACTATGACACTTTTGAAAATGTTAGATCGGGTTTGAAAGATCAGAGTATGCCATTTAATTACATTTGTGCAAGTGTTTCTCACACTTTTAGCGATTGCCATTTATTGAGCAACACATTCGATTTGAGGTTATAGAATGGAAAATCCAAACCGCTGCAACTTCATTGTCTGTTTTTGTTTTTGTTTTTCTTTGTTTTTGTTCTTTTTGTTTTTGTTTTGTTTTTGTTTTTGTTTTTGTTTTTGTTGTATTTTGTGTTGTTTTTTCTTAATTGTGGCTGATTTACAACCTTCCTCACGGAAATGTTAGTTGGAGTCTGTTATTTGCTGAAATCAGCAATCCTATGGAAAAAAAAAAGAAAAAAAGAAAAAAGAAAAAAAAACAGAGAGACTCGCTTATTCTAGTGATTTATCCGTCTTGACTGTTTCACTTTTGGAGAGTAGCAAAGGCTGAGAAAGTCAGAGAGCATAAGGTTTCTTTAATTTTGACCGCTGAAGTAAACCCCCTTACGACTTCTAATACCCTGCGTGGGTTATTACGCCAGTAAAGCGAAAGAAAGTGTGGTCTTTTGCTTTAATAATCAACTCGCTTGGACCATTTAGAATCAGTTGTTCACGTTGGGTAAATTCATATAATATGAAAAAATGAAATGTGGGAAAAATAATGTGTGAAAAGCTTCAGTTTACCTAATAATCCGCTATCAAGTCTTTGGTCAGCTTTAGAAAGTGTTGCTTTATTTTCGTTGTCCGCGACGTAAGTTTTATCGATGGGATTGTAACCATTCTAGCGTCCCACTTCATATTCATCGAAAAAGCCTTCCTTCAAACCTAATCGATCAATGTTCTTTGCCTCAGATGAGATAGGAAATCATAGTTAACTGAAATTTGTTGAGGTTAAGGCCCATCCTTACTTATGTATTTGGAGGTGAAAATTAAATCAGCAGCTTTTTTGAGCCCTCTCCACCCGGTAAGAGTCATATAAAGCTCTACCTGTTCTCTGACATTGCAAATCTAACAATCTGACGTTATGGGTGACTTCTTGTTGACAGGTACTTGTCCAATAATCAGTTAAAGAACTTACCCCTGGGAGTTTTCGTCATGACTGAAGAGCTCAGAATACTGTAAGTACCAAACGACATAAAATCATTATGTATCGCTGTATAATTGTAATACGGACAAAGATTTTTAGTTAGCATATTTTGAAACATTTGGAGACTGGCCTCCCAGTCTTCAGATCCAAAGAGCGCTTGAGATCGAGAACTGACGAGCAGTAAAAATAGTGAGATCTGATAGACTTTCATTGAAGCTATTTGAACATCGTTTGTGCCGCAACTGAATAAAAAAGTCCTCTTGAAGGGGACTCAAATTAAAATCGGTCACAAAACCTTTAGGGAGAATATAGTCCAAAGGGAAAAAATTACTTCGCCACAGTTAACGGAGAGAGACCATGATTAAAAGTACAGCGTAAAGGTAATTTTCTTCTGAGATATGTCCCTAATATATCTCTACAGCAATATAACAAAGAGCGCACAGCAAGTTATCGTGATTTATGGCTTAAGCAAAAGATATCACTTGGACTCGATGAGGTACCTGCTGGGAACACTTGCAATGCGACAAGGAGCTTTCACGACTTTCTTGATTTCACTTTTAATGTTAAAACTGGACCTAATGCCAAATAAATGCTGTTATAGTGAATGGAAAATCAAATCAACGACTATGAATTTCGTAAGTTACTTTAATGCATGATGGCAGTCCGATGGTTAAAAGAAAAAAAAGGTGAATTCAGTTGTATTGGAATAATCTCTAGTTATTGCAGTAAGTCCAGTTAATTCCTTTCCCACCTTGATCGATATCTCAGGAAGAATGAAGTTCGGGTGCCGTACGAATATAACCTGACTATGACACTTTTGAAAATGTTAGATCGGGTTTGAAAGATCAGAGTATGCCATTTAATTACATTTGTGCAAGTGTTTCTCACACTTTTAGCGATTGCCATTTATTGAGCAACACATTTGATTTGAGGTTATAGAATGGAAAATCCAAACCGCCACAACTTCTTCTTTTATTTTTTCTTTTTTTTTTTTTAATTAATTGTGGCTGCTTGACACCCATCCTTACCGAAATATTAGTTGAAGTCTCTTATTTGCACAAATCAGCAATCCTGTGAAAAAAAGAGACTCGCTTATTCTAGGAATTTGTCTGTTTCACTTTTGAAGACTAGTAAAGGCTGAGAAATTCAGCGGGCGTAAGGTTCCTTTAATCTTGACCGCTGACGTAAACCCCTTTACGACGTCTTACACCCCGCGTGGGTTATTGCGCCAGTAAACCGATAGACGGTGTGGTATTTTGTTTTAACAGTGAACTTTTTTCAGGTTTCATGAAGACGAGAGGAATCGATAAAAAAGTATCGTATTTCTCGCTTGGTTTGTAAATAGAATATCAGAACGTTGATTTTGAAGGAGTTTTGCAGTTTCTAAAGTCAAGTTTTATTGAACGTAGAATTGCCGGAAGTGATCACTGATTGTAACCATACGCTGGATAGGTCTGTCACTAGAAATGATAACTACACCGTTTGATCGGTATATGTCGATCGCGATCTTGGGATCTCAGACAATATATAACAGAGTGCACGGCACGTTTTCACGATTTATAGCTAAAACGGAACATCACTTGAACTCAATAAAGAACCTGATGGAAACACTCGCACTGCTACGCGGAGCTTCGACAGCCTTCTTGATTTTATGGACAATATTAAGATTGGAAATATTCCCAAATAATTGCTTTTTGAGGTAAGTGGAACCTCAAATTGGCAAACTTGTGAATTTCATAAGTAACTTTAATACACGATGACAGTGCGATTCGTAAAAGTGCAAAAAAGAGAACTGATCGAGCCAGTTTTATTTGAATAATCTCTAGTTATTTGAGTCTAATAAATTCCTTTCTCACAGTGATCGCCATCTCAGAAATAATTAAGTGCGGTTACAGTACAAACATAAACTGACAGTGATATTTCGATGACAGTCCGATGTGTAAAAGCGAGTAACAAAAAGGTGATCTGATTCAGTTGTATTTGAATAATCTCTAGTTCTTGATCGCTATCTCAGAAATGTTACATCCATTGAAATGTTAGACCAGGCCTCAAAGATCAAAAATGTTCATTTAATGACATTTGTGCGAGTGTTTCTCGCATTGTTAGCCATTTATCTAACAGCAAATTCGTTTAGAAGCAATTTGAGACTATAGAATAAAGAATCGCAACAACCGGCAACTCCGTTATATTGTCCTTCATAATACGCCGACGCCTGGTTTTTAAATAGTGGCTGATTGACACCCGTCCTTTTCTTTTGTCCGACTTCATTATAGATCGATTCTCTCTGGAACCAATAAAAATATCGAAGAAGCCTCACATCCCTTTTAGCCTTTCATCTGCTGAGTGATACAGTCCAGTTTGTGTGGATGTCCGAGGTAACGCGAAGGCTGGTAATTCAGTTAAACAAACGCCGTCAGTTTTATCAGGCTCACACGTGCCGAACCAAAACAACACCCGTCAAAAATTTTGCTATTTACAAAATCTATATGCTATAGGCGCTAGTTCTGCAAGCGCGCTCAGAGTTTCCTCGTACTGTTAATAAGAGTTTGTTTTCCGTTCATTTTCCTGCTTATATGAAGAATATGTTTTCACTCCGGTCCTCTTCCTACAATCTTCGTGGCAACTACATTCTTTCACCAAGTAAAACTAAAACAGCTAGCTATGGACTTAACTTCTTTTCTTACGCCATTAAAACGATAGAAAGTCTGGTCTTTTGCTTTAATTAACAAATGGTAAACATAACATTGATACATTGTAGCTAAAGAGTTCCTTTTACTTAACAAATCTTACGCGACCAGAAAAAACAAGCGCGCGCGGAAAAATAGTCTTTGCACTTGCTCACGTCAGCAGCGTACACCCATGGGTAAATGGTGGACGCTAAATTGACCAATCAGAGCGCGCGCTTTACTTTGATTATGTTATAATAATTAAATCCCTTGGACCACTCAGAATCTGTTGTTCACGTTCGGTATAGTCGTATTATATGGATAAATAAAGTGACCTTAATAAGAGAAAAATGGACACAAATCAAAAGAACAATGTCTCATAAAGCTTAGATGTTTACCAAGAATGGCATTATATCTGAGAAAGTCTAGTCGATATTAGCGAGTAAAAAATAATCACGTAATTGTAGCGGGAAAGTACAATATTTAGCTCCTGGAGAACTTTTAAAAGCAAAGAAACAGATATTTAGCAAGGCAGTCGACGCAGAAACTAAATATAACTTGGTGGTCTTTTCGACCTTTGCAAAAAGAGCAACCACGAGGCAAACACAAGATTAACAGTCAAATATGATTTATATAAATGCTTCCTGCAACTTATACCTAAGTCAGCAAAACTAGCCCTTCTAAAACGTCGTGTACGCTGGAAGTGAAGGACCGGTACAGAAAACACGTTTAAACTTGCAAATGGTAGAAAGATCCCGGCCTGACCACCTTTCTAATCTCGACCGATCACAGCGATTATAACCCTAAAAACTATGCCCATGTTTAAAAGCGCTTTATCATTTCTCACAGACTAGAAACTAACGCTTGACTAATGAGACGTTTTGAGCTCTTTCTTAAACGTAGCTACGCGGCTAAAGGATCTGATTGGTAACACATGGCAACGAGTGCCATTAGGCATGAGCAGCATGACAAAACGCGCGGTCCCCAAGTCTAGAGCAGGTGACCGTGGAACGAACAGAAGATATTGTGTAGACTAGCGAAGAGTATAGATGGAGGCAGGTTTTAGAGATAACATATCTTAGATTGTTTAACATACGACAATTACAAACGGAGAATGTGAGAAAGTGCTCCAGAGAGAAAACGCGAGAGTTGACTTCCGGACATTTCTGACCACATGGTACAAGTAAAAAGGAGAAAAAAAAAAAAAGAAAGTGAATGAAGAGATAATAAATAGCGCTTACCCTTTTTGAACCCTTGACATTTTACCCTTGACTTTCGACAAAAACCTAAACTCAATATCTTTGGAGGCCGCACCCTTGATGTCTATTTTAACGCGAGTTAACTCTCAGTTAAACGAATTAAAAGGATATCTAGTTTTGTCGTATTTTGACGAAAATTGGCTAGAATATTCGTCGAAATATTTTCTTTTGTCCGACTTCATTACAGATCGAATCTCTCTGGAACCAATAGGAATATCAAAAAAGCCTAACATCCTTTTTAGCCTTTCATCTGCTGAGTGATACAGTCCAGTTTGTTTGGATGTCCGCAGTAACGCGAAGGCTGGTAATTCAGTTAAAACAAAGGCCATCAGTTTTGTCAGGCTTGCACCGGCCGAACCAAAACAAAACCTATCAAAACTTTTACTATTCTAGGCGCTAGTTTTGCAAGCGTGTTCAGAATCTCCTCATACTGTTATGTAGGAGTTTGTTTTTCGCTCATTTTCCTGCTTATATGAAGAATATGTTTTCACTCCGGTCCTCTTCTTATAATCTTCGTGGTAACTACATTCTTCCACTTAGTAAACCTAAAACAACTACCTTTGCTCTAAATTCCTTTTCTTACTTCTCAGCGAAGCAGTGGAATGCATTGGCAGACTATTTTCGTAATAGTTTCTTTGCAGAGTTTAAAAACAAAATACAAGATGTTACCTTTAAGAGGATTATGTTTTGCTTGACATACCTAAACTTAAGACTGAGAGTTTGTAAATGATATTTTCTTTCTTTACTTTTATGTGTTTTTATTATTATCACAATTATTATTATTATCATTATCGTTATTATCACTATTTTGTATACATATATTTATAGATTACCTTTTTATCTATTTATTACCTATATATAGCCATTCTAAAATTCGAGAATAGATAAAGTTTATGTATGCATGTATGCATCATGGTTTATTGTATAGAAGCGCTGGTGGGACAATGTTTCCGGGTGGGCACCCTCTCATGTTGACAGTAACCCTGAATCAGCAATCCAGCGAAAAAATCTAGCTGAGTCTAAGAATTAGTCCGTCTTGACCGTTTCACCTTTGAAGACTAGCAAAGGCTGAGATAATTTTAAAAGTTAGAGAGAATAAGGTTTTCATTAATCTTGACCGCTGACGTAAACCACATTAAGACTTCTTACAGCCCGCGGGGGTTATCTTTTCCTTTAATAATTAACTCGCTTGGACCACTCAGAATTAGTTGTTCACGTTGGGTATATTCATATTATATGAATAAATAAATAATAAGAGAAAAATGGACACAAATCAAAAGAAAAATGTGTCATAAAACGTACGATGTTTGCTGGAAAATGGCACTTCATCTGAGAAGGTCTTGTCTCTAGTGGCGAGTAAAAACTAAACTAGTAATTGTTGCGAGAAAGTACAATATTTAGTTAACCGAGAACTTTTAGAGGCAAAAAACGGATATTAGTAAGGCAGTCGACGCAGAAATTAGATATAACTTGGTCGTCTTTTTGACCTTTGCAACAAGAGCAACCGTGAGGCAAAAATAAGATTAACAATCAAATATGGTTTATGCAAATGCTTTTCGCAACTTTTACCTGAGTTAGCAAAACTAGCCCTTCCAAAACGTTGTCTGCATTGTTAGTGAAGGACGTAGAGTGCACAAAACAAGTTTTTACTTGTACTAATGGTGGAAAAATTCCGTCCTGACGACTATTCTAATCTTGACCAGTCACATCGAAAAAGTTCTCACGAAGGACATGAACCATTACACTGAGCTCATAATTCTTGTTAATGCCACTCTTGATGTGTGTCAATGTTGGGTTGATTCCATCGCATCCTATCCTGGTACTCTAATTTCCTGAGATGAGGGACACCATTCTTAATTGTGCAAGCATACCCCTGGTTGGTACGTGGTACGTGACTCATACCCTAATGCGGCAGTCTGATTGGTTTGTGATAGAACAATTATACGGAATGTTGCGAATGACATACCACTCTTTACGCTGACATTTAGTTTTTTTTTTTTTTTAATATTCTAAAAATCATAAAAGTCTGAATTTTCACTATCACATTTTGTTACAATAGACCAGAAAAATCCTCAATTATCTGTCTATTGGATACTTCTACCAAAGAGTTTTATCATGGCTAGTTGTATGGAGGGTCTCACTTCATATTCATCGAAAACACCTTCCTTTAAACCTAATCCATCAATGTTACTTGTCTCGAATGAGATAGGAAATGATAGTGAACTGAAATTTGTTAACGTTAGGGCCTATCCTTACCTATGTATTCAAAGCTTACCTCTGCATAGAAAAGAGACCTAAAGATACTCCGAAATCGGTGTAGGCGTACAGGTAGTGTACCCGTACACGTAAAATGTTCATGTGCGTAGCTAATTTGATTAAGATACCCGAGGAGTTAACACGCAGGAATTTATAACGATTGTTTACAAAATAGGCGGCTGCGGTGGCAAGGTTTGCTCTTTTTCTTCAGAAATAGGTTATCTAAATTGTTTAATTAAGAAGTCTATCAAATGTATCCAAAATTCTCCTTCACGAATGTTCTTTCTTTAGAAAGGACGCCAATGATATGCTTCTTCATCGAAAGCGCGAGCGCACGACATTTGTTATCGCAAAACCCCGCCATTTGATCGAGGCACATCACCAAACAATTTCTTTGATTGTCAACTTCAGCATTGACTCCCATGCCATATTTGTCAATGCTAGTGCTTTTGGGAGACACAACCGTTGGAGATATTCTCAGAAATCCCCCAAATTACTGCCACAAATTGATATTGTTTCAGAGGTCAACCCTCGCATTTGAGATCCAAAGTCAATCCAGTTTGACGCGCTTTCTTTACCGTTAAAATCTAAAATTTGGCAAAAATACTTCAACAAACTTGCAATAACATTGTCAAGGAGTCAACAAATTCAAAAAATCTTAAAAAACTCACTCGTTTCTCCATCATGTAGCTCGTCCTTCTCGTACTCTCTACTAGGAAAAATTTTGAAAGCCGTTGGGAGCCACCCGGATTTAAATTCGAATAAACTTCTTTTGACAGGGTGGATACATCTGTATTTTGAATACGATAGCACACACACCTTAGAAGTGCTTTTCAAGACAAATGATTTTGATATGGTAACTTCTCTCATGTCGATGTTTAATCACAACTGAACCCCCATAGCTAGTTTAGCCATTCTTATACATTGCAATTTCATTACTCGTGAGCTTTAGTGAAGGGTTTCAAATTATATGAAGTCGCGTATCAATCATGCAGAGAGTAAATGAGTTAACACTGCACTTTCATCGATGATTTTTGCTAATTAGATTAAGGGTTTTGTTAGTTGATTTTGACTGCCATACCCTGGCACGTTGAGGAAAGCCTAATTTATGAAACACTTCTTATGAAACAATTAACTCAAGAGGTCATTACAAATAAGAGAATGTTAACAGAAAGTTAACAGAGTATTAACATTCCTGCGCAGAGGTGTGAAGAAGTATCGAGAAATTTCCCATTCTCGTCTTTTTTGGAGCGCGACCGATGAAAAATTTACGGAGAAATACAGCGTAACGCCAAAGCGATAATGTACATGGTAATTGAAAATGACTGGTGTTACGAAAATGACTAAACGTTTAAGAAACTGACACTACCCATACAATCCAAACTATTCCATATCGACGAGGAACGGCTAAGCGATACTGAGCTGATTTATAACTTTCATGAATAACTCAGTTTACGCTGGGCTAAGAGTCAGCAATAAGGTGTTGGTTGGCACTATTTGATTGTAATCACCGTTCTTTGAGAAAATTCAAATTTACCTGCACGGCGACTTATTGGAAATGATCAATCATTTTCTTGTTTCAGTCTCAAAGGCTTCAGTTTTGCAGATTCCCTCACATTCAAAGGGTGGTCAATAAGCACATGGCATGTCCACATTTGAGGAGTGCCAATCACGCACATGATATACCTTTCTTTAAATTTGCTTGTTTCCTCCGAACCTCGGCGAAATCCCGCTGTCAACAAAATGTTCAACCTGTAGACAGAAGTGTCTGGGTCATTGTGTAAAATAGTTGTAGCAGCATCGTTAAGGCCTTCAAACCCAACAGTCTGGGATCTAGAATGACCTTTGGCATCTAGGGACCTCGGCTCAATGAATCACAGACCTAGCGGAGAGAAAGGATTATTGTTTGCGGCTGATTACCATGTTAACGGCACAACAAAATTGTTCTTACATTGTACAAGACATGACGCTATCGAAATTGCCGATGCGCGCAGCGAGCAAATTCCAAACCCGCTTCTGTTAAACAGTGTTTTCATAAATAGATGCACATTTAGGTATCGGATAGACAATATCCAGAAGAACAAAAATTGTCTGAGGTCAGCTTTGCAGCCTTAGCCATGTCATCAGCGTTCTAATAGACTAGAAACGGCACTTCTATTGAATAAACGGGAAGCGAACTCATGCATTATCGAAAGTAATTTATGAGCGGCGTAACTAATCGCCAAATCATAAAGTTGCAAACAAGCACCCTCACACAAGGCACATGTCAAATGACGCATCGAAGAATCCATTAAAAGGAACGAAAAAGAAGGAGGAAAAAAAGCAGGAAGGGGTGAAACTTAGACTTTGGTCCTGATAAGCTTTGTTCTGCTCGTATCATTAAAAAAAGAAAAAACAGTTAAATAACGCTAAAAACTATGCGCACGTTTAAAAGCGCTTTATCATTTATCACAAACTAGAAACGAACGGTTTGCTACAAAGAAACGTTTTGAGTTGTTTCTTAAAAGTAGCTACGCAGCTAAAGGATCTGATTGATAACGTACGGCAACAAGTGCCATACGGCAGGAGCGGCATGAGAAAAAGCGCGGTCCTCAAGTCTAGAGCAGGTGACCAAGGAACGAACAGAAGAGATTAACTAGACTAGCGAAGAGCATAGTTGGAGGCAGGTTTTTAGAGATAACACATCTCAGATTGTTTAACGACTTAAAAACAGAAAGAAGAAAATTTTAAATTCAACCCTGAATGATACAAGAAGCAAGTGTAGGTCTATGAGAGCTGGTGTAATGTGTTGAAATTTCGTAATCTGGACAATCACCCCAGCTGTGGCGTTCGGAACGTTCTGTAAACGATCACATTGGATATTTAGGTAGACCGCGATCTTGGGATCTTTGACCGTTACGCAATACTGTTGAAACTTTTCCTTCAAATCTGTCTAGAACGATATTAACCTTCAAGCTCATCAGAATGCTCTGTTCGGCAACTACGGGACTCGAATTTTATATATAGCTATGGAAAAGGCCTCCCAGCTTAAATAAATACGATTGGTTACACGAAAAGATGCATTACATGGGAAATGTGAACATCGTTTCTGCCGCAACTGAATAAAAAAGTCCTCTTGAAGGGGAGTCAAATTAAAATCGATCATAAAACATTTATGAGGAAAATAGCCCAAAGGGCAAAAAATTACCTCAGCTCATGTAACGGTGAGAGACGATCAACTAAGACGATTTAAAGTACAACGTAAAGGTAATTTTCTTGCGATATATGTCACTGGCATATCTATGCAGCAACATAACTAAGAGCGCAGGGCACGTTATCGCGATTTATAGCTTAGGCGAAATATATCACTTGGACTCGATAAGATACCTGATGGGAACACTTACAATGCGACAAGGAGCTTCGACGGCTTTCTTGTTTTCACTTATGACGTATAAATTGGACCCAATGCCAAATAAATGCTTTTTAGAGTGAATGGAAAATCAAATCGACGATTTTATGAATTCCATAAGTTACTTTAAGACATGATGGCAGTCCGATGATTAAGAGGAAAAAAGATGAATTCAGTTGTATTAGAATAATATTATTATTCATCTTTTTTTCCTAACATTGATAATATTATTATTAATATTAGTATTTAATAATACAAGTATTTAATAATATTATTATTAATATTAGAATAGTTATTGCAGTAAGTCCAGTTAATTCCTTTCCCATCTTGAACGATATCTCAGTAAGAATTAAGTTCGGGTACCGTACGAATATAACCTGACTATGACATCTATTGGAATGTTAGACCGGGTTTGTGCAAGTGTTTCTCACAATTTTATCGATTACCATTTATTGAGCAACACATTCTATTTGAGGTTATAGAATGGAAAATCCAAACCACCGCAATTTTATTGTCTGTTTTTTTTTTAATTGTGGCTGATTGACACCCTTCCTTACCCAAATATTAGTTGGAGTCTCTTGTTTGCTCAAATCAGCAATCCTATGAAAAAAAAGACTCGCTTATTCTAGGTATTTGTCAGTCTTGACTGTTTAACTTTAGAAGACTAGCAAAGGCTGAGAAAAATAGAGAGCATAAGGTTTCTTTAATTTTGACCGCTGACGTAAACCTCTTTACGACTTCTTACACCCCGCGCGGGTTATTACACCAGTAAACCGATAGAAAGTGTGGTCTTCTGCTTTAATAAGGGACTTGCTTGGACCATTCAGAATCAGTTGTTCACTTTGGGTATATTCATATAATATGAAAAAATAAAGTAACCCTCATAAGAGGAAAATGGACACAAAATCAACAGAACAATGTGTGAAAAGCTTCAGTTTACCTAATAATCAGTTATTAAGTTTTTGATAAGCCTTAGATAGTGTTGGTTTAGTTTCATTGTCAGCGACGTAAATTTTACCGATGGGATTGTAACCATTCTAGCGAAAGTGGTGGCAATAAAATATTTCACACAGGAGGGAGTAGCTTTTAAAGTGGACTATGATCCCTAACACATTGTCGACTGACTTATTTTTGTAGCTTTTTAAAACAGTCGTCGATCACGAGTGAGAGGGGAGGGGAGGAGGGTAATCGGGAGTCGGTTAAACTATTACCTTTTGTTGCACCAGTCCAGAAAAATCTTGAATAATCTTTTGGTATACTTCTACCACAGATTTTTATCTTGGCTAGTTGTATGGAGCGTCCCACTTCAGAATTCATCGAAGAAACCTTCGTTCAAACCTCATCGACCGATGTTATTTGTCTCTGATAAGATAGGAAACCAAAGTTAACTGATGTTTATTCGCGTTAAGGCCATTCTTACCTATGTATTTTGAGGTTAAAATCAAATCAGCAACTTTTTGAGCCCCCTCCACCCGGTAAGAGTCCTACAAAGGTCTAAGCTTTATCTAACAATGCAAATCTAACTATTCGATGTAATGATTTCTTGTTTATAGGGTCTTGTCCAATAATCAGCTAAAGAACCTATCCCATGGAGTTTTCTGGAGCAATCGGCACCTCAATAGACTGTAAGTACCAACATTATTCATTATTTACTACTGTAACATCTATGCAAGCAATGGGAAGGACTGAAGCAGTTTCACGCAGAATTCCACTCTTTGTAAAGGCAAAATGTATATTTGGTGAAGAAAACAGTCTATGGTGAGAAATAAAACACAGCCGGTCTAATTCTACATCCCCTCCCCCATGCCTTGGGAAAGAGACTCTGCACTATAAAAGCTCGCAGTACGGACTGTATGCAACAGTTTAGAGCCTGGTAGTTCTGGATTCTTGAATCCCGATGGTTAAATTTGCCTGAAAACAATCGTTTTTAGGTGGAGAAAGTTAGCACTTCTTCAGGTTTTATTAAGACGAGAGCAAGCGATAAAAAAAGTATCGTATTTCTCGCTTGGTTTGTAAAAAGAATATCATAACGGTGATTTTGACGGAGTTTTGCAGTTTCTAAAACCAAGTTTTATTCAACGTAGAATTGCCTGACGCGATTACTGATTGTAACCATACACTGGATATGACCATCACTAGAAATGATAATTACACCGTTTGTTCGGTATATGTCGATCGCGATCTTGGGATCTCAGGAAATATATAATAGAGTGCAGAGCACGTTATTACGATTTATGGCTAAAGCGAAACATCACTTGAACTCGATAAAGAATCTGATGGAAACAATTGCACTGAGACACGGAGCTTCGACAGCTCTCTTGATTTTATGGACAATATTTAGATAGTTATAGATAGGAACGAATCCCAAATAATTGCTTTTAAGGTAAGTGGAACCTCCAATTGACGACCTTATGAATTTCATAAGAAACTTTGATACACGATGACAGTCCGACATGCAGAAGTGAAGAAATAAAGGGAACTGTTATAGTTGTATTTGAGTAATCTCTAGTTATTCGAGTCTAATAAATCCCTTTCTCATCTTGATCGCCATCTCAGGAATAATTAAGCACGGTGCATTAAAAATATAACCTTGCGGTGACATTCCGTTAATAGTCCGATATGCAAAGGTGAACTGATTCAGTTGTATTTCAATAATCTCTAGTTCTTGATCGCTATCTCAGAAATGATTAAAAACTGGATCATTGGATAATGCAATTCAAAACTTTTTATTGGCTTAGCCATTATGGTATATGAGCCAATATACCATAATCTACAAATAAGGTAAGGGTACACGTAAGCTTGAAATCAAAAGGGAGCTAAAAAATCCGGTTTCTTCTGAGAAAATAATAATTTCTTGGAGGCGTTTTTAATTAAACAATTATTTAGTTCGGGTATCATACGAAAATAACCTGACAGTGATGTTCTTTGACATGTTATAACAGGCTTCAAAGATCAGAGTTTTACATTTCATGACACTTGTGCGAGTGTTTCTCGCACTCTTAACGATCGCTATTTATCTAACAGAAAATTGGCATGAAGGCAATTCGAGGTTACAGAGTAAAGAATGCAAACTACCGGCAACTCTTTTAATTTGTCCTTAATAATACACTGACACCTGGTTTTTAAATAGTAACTGATTGACACCCGTGATAGGCTCAGATGAATTAAAACGGCATAAGTTTGTATATAATACTGTAGTCAGATGATCGAGCATGATTCCAGCGTAATTACCAAAATTCTTGAGCGTAAATGTATCAAACTGTGTCGCAAAAACTCAGAGCAATCGTGAATTATTTGTAAATGCAATAATCCTTTCAGGGAATCTTATCTTGAGAGGTTCAATGGCTTCTGTTAACCAAGTTTGTCAAACGTACCTCCTCGAATAAGCGCTTGTGCACTTCTTCAGAATCTCGGCTGAAAAAAAGGGGAGCATATTGGAACGAGGGTTCCCTATAGGAGTGGCAACTTATCAAAAAATTATTGACTTGTGCTGATTCAGCTGCAAAAAGTTGTAGATAAAGTTTCGGGCGCATTAATCATTATGTGAATCGATCTAGTTCGTCTTGGTCGCAAAATTTTCTGTTTTGCTAAAGATAATCGTTAATTGATATCATTCAACCTCAGTTGTGCGTCAGCTTAATGTGCACTCCACTGTAATGTCTATCGGTTTTTGTCATCCCGATCCGGCCTTGGTCTTTACTAGAATTGTTAAAATCGCTTCAATTGAAAAAAACTAACATCACGTGACTAAGGTATTTGACACCCATAGGAAACAGCTATGGCGAGTCTCGACTTAAACCTATGGTTAGGGTTGGGGCTGTAGAAATCACTTGAGTTCCATTGACCTTTTTCGAGTATTTGATGTTAGGGTTACAGTTGGGTTAGGGTTACAGTTGGGTTAGGGTTAGGGTTACAGTTGGGTTAGTGTTAGGGATAGCACAAGTCAAGTGACAAGCATTCTCATTGCCCTCCAGCACCCTGGGGCAAATGGCCGGATGGCACTGGTCGTACTGAGCCCAAAACAGTTTCCACTAACTTGATAATTTAAAAACTGTTCTCTCCACCTTTTGTTCCAGTCCCAAATTGAGCGCTGCAAGGCTTTTGACAGCTCTCCTCCCTCTCTAAATCCCTAAACTTAACTAGTTAGCAGTTTCCATAGTTAGAGATATGAAAATAGCAATATAGTGACAAAAGGAAGATTTTGTTAATTAATTGCTTAACTCTTAGTCCACAAGCCACGCAGACATGGTAGTAATTGTTACTATTACTGTTGTTATTTGTTTCTTGTTCAAATTAAGAGACAACATTATGTAAGTGTTTACATTGCAAGGCTGTTTGATGTGACACCTATTGCAACCTTAAACACCCACAATGATTCCCGATTTCCATTGCATTGAACCGTTCATATAACAACAAATCCTAAAAATCCAGCATTCTGCTCCAAGAACAACACTGAAAAAGTGTCGATCTTGTAAGATCAAAACTTGCTCAAGAAATTAAAAAATTTCGTTCAAAACACACCTCAGGGCCAGATCTTGCTGTTCGGCTGGAAAATGCCTTCCTACTTTAAGACCGTTTACACGGCAGAAAGATCGGATGCGGACGTGTCAAAAAAAGAGTACGGACCTCACATTTTTGCCCGTGTAAACAATCCGAACTATGTTTTGGGGGATGTGCACGGACCCGTGTTTTTCGGGGCCATAAACGTTTATGGCCCCAAAACCAGGAAAAACACGGGTCCGGACCAGTTTCATGCATCATGCAGGAAATTGTTCCGGTCCCCCAAAAACTGCAGTGTAAATGCAACCTTGCTAGCTTGGTCCTTCTGCCTCTTTTTGTCCGACCCGTGATAAAACATCATCGGTGTAAACGGCTAAGATTATGCAGTCCGTACTACTTTTTTGACATGTCCGTACCCGATTTTTCTGCCGTGTAAACGGCCTTTTTGTCCGCTAGCCCTCGTTCCTCCATTTCACGAAAGCTAGTGTCTAAAACACAACCTTTGCCTCGTTTATGACCGAAAAGAGTTCTGGGAAATTCCACCACAACTCGAGAAGGGAACACCTCACATTTCCATTTTAACTAATTATTGTGTCGGGCCACCCAGTCCTACCAGCAAAATATCACATCGATCGAGACTTTTGCAACTCAAAACTGGCCCAAAAGGCCTTGGCAGGTCCTGGTAGCCATCCACAGATGGGCAAGAGACACGGCTTCACTTGTGAACTCGCCAAGCTTGCATGAAAGCATTTTGGCGCTCCATTCTACATGATCTAAGTCACGTGACCCCATATTCTGAACCAAGGGTGTCTCAAAACAACAAATATTTTAAGGGTTACCTCATACAACGACAAACAAAGTGAGCTTAAGGTTTGTACGGCCAAATTATAAGGTTTTTTTGTCTGTCTGAAAAGGGTTAACAGCTATTTCACATTTTATGACTAGAAGTGAAATTATTTTAAACCTCTCTCATCATTTCAACATTTCTTTAAGTTGCCTTATCAACGCAACGTATCTGAGAACTTAATCACTATGTACAATAAAGTGTAGGCTCCGAATGCGCAGCATCGCAGGCTCATTCGACCATCATTCAAGTGATCATTGTCAAACTCGCTCCTATTTATATACCAAGAAAGAAAACTTTTTTCAATACATGTATCTGATTAATTCATGATCTTACAACAAGAGGTCTGTCACATATGTAATACTAATTGAATTCTACTAAATTTGCCCACCTGTTGGCTATTCATTTACACATGTCTTACCATTTGTAGTTCTAAAACTAAACTTTTGTTCTGAACCTCATTTTCAACGGTTCCGTGGAGAGGTATAAGACAGGTCACCTCTCAAAATGTTGAGATCCTTTAGCAGACAATAAAGAAAGGGGTCGAAAGTTTTTGCTTTAACTTTTAAAATCTTGTCTAGAATCCCAACAACAATCTTTTCAAGCTGTTTACTGATTCCATATACATCACCCAGGAAAAATTGTAGAGGCTGTTGGGAGCCACACGGATTTACAGGGAGTCGAAAAAACCTCTCTTGACAGTTTAAATACATTTGCATTTTGAATAACATAGCACACACACCTTAGAAGTGCTTTTCAAGGCAAATGATTGTGATATGGTTCCCTCTCCATGTCGATGTCTGATCACCAATGAACCCCCACAGCTAGTTTACCCATTTTCATATGTTGCAATTTCATTACTAGCTCGTGAGCTTTTGTAAAAGGTTTGAAATCATTTCAAGAAGTCGCGTGTCAATTACTTAAAGAGTAAATGAGTTAACGCTGCACTCTTAACAATTATTTTTGTTAATTAGATTAAGAGTTTTGCTAATTGATTTTGACTGCAAACCGTGGCACTCTGAGGAAATCCTAGTTTATGCAACGCTTCTTGAGAACAGTACAAACAATTACCTTAGGAGGTCCTTACAAATGACAGAGTGCTAACAGTACGTTAACAGAATGTTAATGTTTCTGCACAGAACTGTGAAGAAATATCGAAATATGTCCTATTCTCGTCATTTTTGGAGTGCGACCGATGAAAATTTACGGAGAAATACAGCGTAACGCGAAAGCGATAATGTACATGGTAACTGAAAATGATTGGTGTTCCGAAAATGACGAAAATGTTAAGAAACTGAGGCAACCCATACCATCCAAAATTTAACCTATCGACGAGGAACGGCTCCGCGATACTGAGGAGATTTATAACTTTTATATATAACGCTCATTTTACGCTGTACTAAGTGTAAGCAATAAGGCGTTGTTTGGCAAGATTTTATTCTAATCACTGTTCTTTGAAAAAATTCAAATTCACCTGCACGGCGACATACAGGAAATCATCCATCACTTTCACGTTTCAGTCTTTAAGGGCTTCCTTTCTACAGACTCACTCACATTCAATAAGCGATCACTAAGCACATGGCATCACTAAATTGGGAAATGTCAATCACACACATGATATACCTTTCTTCAAATTTCATTGTTTCTTCCTAACTTCGACGAAATCTATCTCGCTGTGAACTAAATATTCAGCCTGCGAACAGGAGCGTGTGGGTCATTGTGTATAATGTTTGTATCAGATCCTAACGGCCTCAAAAACCCAACAGTATGGAGTCTGGAATGAACTTTAGCATATGGGGGACCTAGGTACATTGTAACACAGAGCTACACAGAAGAGTGGACTTTTTTTTTTTATCGGCTGATTGCCATGGTAACGGCCAAGCAAAATTATTCTATTTACATTGTACAAGACATAACGCCATCGACATTATCGGTCCGCGGAGCGAGTAATTTCCAAAACCGCTCCTGTGAAATGGTGTTTTCACAACTAAGAGTTATATTTAGTTAATACTTTTCCGCGGATTGATATCGGATAAACAATATCCAGAGGAACAAAATTGCCCAAGGTCAGCTTTGCAGTGTTAGCTATGTCACCAGCGTTGTAACAGACTAGGAACGGCACTTTTATTGAGTAAACTGGAAGGGAACTCACGCGGTGTCAAAAGTAATTTATGAGCGACGTAGCTAGTCGCCAAATTATAAGGTTGCAGACAACTACCCCCATGCAAGGTACATGTCAACTGGCGCATTTACAATTCCATTAAAAAGGAACGAAAAAGAAGGAAAAGAAGCAGGAAGGGGTGAAACAAACTTTGGTTCTGATGAGCTTTCTTCTGTCCGTATTGTAAATGAGTTCTTTGATATATTTAATAAGATAAACAAAAAAAAAAGTTTGAATAACTCTAAAAGTTATGTGTACATTTAAAAGCGCTTTATCGTGTATGATAAACTGGTACTGAACGCTTTCCTAAAAAGAAAGATTTTCAGTTCTTTCTTGAATGTAGCTAGGCGGCTAAGGATCTGGTTGGTAACACACGGCAACGAGTACTATAAGGCAGGAGCAGCATGAGCAAAAGCGCAGTCCCCAAGTGTAGAGCAGGTGACAAAGGAATGAACAGAAGATATTTTGTAGACTAGCGAACAGCATAGTTGGAGGAAGGTTTTAGAGATAACACATCTCAGACTGTTTAACGACTTAAAGACAGACAGAAGTAAAAATAAATTGAACTCTGAATGATACAGGAAGCAATTGTAGGTCTATGAGAGTCGGTGTAATGTGTTCAAATTTCTTAATCGCAAAAATCATCCCAGCTGTGGTGTTCTGAACGTTCCGTGAACGATCAGATTCATAATTAGTTGAAACAAAATGGATTGAGTTGCCGTAATCAAGGTGTGAAGATACAAAAGCATGGACCGGTGTCTTTGTCGATTACACACTGAGAGAGGAATTTTCTGCTTTGTCTGATGCCTGCAGAGTCCACGAAAAGCCTTGCTTTAGATCTTACCGATGTGAAAATCTATCAGCATCTGAAGCATTTCAATCTCCTAAACACTGAAAACTGAAAAACAACAGGAATCATGTTCCATTATGCCTGGTGTGGGTTAGCACCTTAGATAAGACTCGGGTTTTATTCTGTAATCTTAAACTTGTTAGCGATAATCCTCCGTCAGTCCATATTTAAACAATCCAATCGGAGCCTCAAGCGTCACTCTACTCAGAGATTCTTGTGTGTTTCACAGTTGTCTGACTGAGATAGCACGTCCACGATTAAATAATCTCCTTCAATAATTACCAATGAGACATAAAAGTCAAGTTATTGTACGCAACAAGGAGCATTTTCGTATTAGAAATGGCGGGAACTAGGGGACGAGTGCATATCTTGACCACTTTTTTATTCTATGAGATACGTTTCACGTTAAAACCACCTTTACGACCCTATCTCAGATCGATATCATTAACACCTTGAAATATCAATAAACTCTAAGAGAAGCTGAAAGAGAGATCCGTTAGACACCATTTTCTATGTAAAACTAAATGTCCAGAGTAGGAATTTTAAAAAATACCGTTTAAGTAGTCGAACAGATTTTGAAAAACAACACCTTGAAGGTTGATCGTGTTGTAACCTTGATACTTGGATTTGTGAAAAGTCTCTTCCGATTTTCGTATGACCTTTATTTTGAGAATACACTCTTCTGCATGCTCTTCGAAGGAAAAGCCTGCAATATATTGCGTGCATTACGAACTATGTGCTCGAGGTTACACGTGTGAGAGCCTGGTCGTTGTTCTGGAATGCTGAATCACGATAGTTTTCCTAAGTGACTAAAATAATTGGTTTGATTGAACATTTCGGATGCCATCTTGTTCAGGGGGCTCACCGATCAACCGCATGACTTTTGTGCGATTATGCTGCTACGTGCTGAATACTGTAGAAAGCCATCTCGATCACCAAAGACAGAAATGTCACAATTTAGATGCTGAGGCTACCAGAGCGAGGAAAACGCAGTTTTAGACAAGTTGCTGAGTGCATGCTGATATCTCGAGTGTGGACTCCTTAAGACGTGTTTTTGAAAGGATTAGTAAACTCTAGCAGCTCCGCCGGAATCAGCAGCAAATCTCTCTCCGAAGAAGGAAGTTCCTGGAGTCGACGTATATTTGGAATGATTTAATTAGCACCTAGAGTGTCACAAGATCAGCAACGAACGATGATCTCCTTAGATTTCTTATTCTGTGCTTTCTCTCCTGACGTTTCAAGTTACAGAATGCCTTGTTTAGAGTAAGTCTTCCACGTATTTGAATTTGTCACGCTTATCTGATTAATGGCAAGTTAAATAGACAGAGCGAACGGAATAAGCCGCCATAATTCTCATTTTTTTCATCTAATTAACTCCCATCTTGACAATCCACACAAGACTCCTTAGTATCTATAAAATGGGCCAAGGGGCGACACTTTATCCTCTCTTGACTGCGTTCAGTTCTCAGCACGACTTTCTAAATAAAATGTTAAAATAAAATTTTAATAAATGTTACTAAAATGTTATGATTTTAGAAAATTCTTTGTTGTTCAGCTCTGAAATTATACTAAAACAATTATTCGCCTCAGGTTCGGTGGTTATTGTCGAATAATCCCCTCGATTCCGTCTCGGGGATTGTTCGACGATATTCACCTCGCCTTCGGCGAATAATTGTTAAATATAAGACTGGAGCTTTACTCTGTAATCTTGAACTTGCGAGCGATAATCCTCGGCTATTTATTGTGTGTTTCACAGTTGTTTCACTGAAATAGCACGTCCACGTGTAAAGAATTTCCGCGCTTCAATATTGACCAAAGAGAGATAAAATTCATTTACGTTAAAATCACTTTTACGACCCTATTCCAGATCGTCATAGCCAGAAATTCCGAACCAAAGTGGGTGGTGCTTATTTCTGTTACGCGCCAGCACACATGTTAGCCTGTCAATAAAGCTGGCATGTGATTGGGCCATCTCTTAAACCACCTTTACGACCCTATTCCAGATCGTTATCATTAACACCTTGAAATATCACTAAACTCTAAAATAAGATGAAATTGAAATATGTTAGACATTATTTTCGATATGAAAGTAAATGTCCAGAGTAGGAATTTCGAAAAATACCGTTTAAGTAGACGTAAAGATTTTGAAAAACAACACCTTGAAGGTTTGATAGGGCTGTGGATTATTTTCTCACCTTGCCTGACTCTATTCGTATGATTTTTATAAAAAATAACTGTTTGTTTCTTGGCCATATCTCAGAAGGACTGGTTTAAAGCAAATTGAATCATTTGGCTGGCTAAAGCCATAACCTGACAGTGAAATTCCGATGACAGTCCGATATGTAAAGGCCAAAAAGAAAAAATAGTGTAAATTAATTCAGTTGTATTTGAATAATTTCTAGTTCTCGATCGCTATCTCGGAAGTAATTCAGTTCGGGTGCCTTACGAATATAACCTAACAGTGACATCCCTTGAAGTCTTAGACTGGGCTTCAGAGATCAGAGTTTTTCATTTTATTACATCTGTAAGCGTGTTTTTCGCACTTTTAGAGATTATTTGTACTATTTGTACTCGTCTATGACGTTATTTGTACTCGTCTAGGTGAAGTTGGATAATAATGTCGAGGATATTCACCTCGCCTTCGGCGAATAATTGTTAAGTCTAAGATTCGGGCCTTATTCTCTAATCTTGAACTGGTGAGCGATAGATATATCTTATTAACCAAGAGCGAGGGCCGTACTGGGAGAATATCGGCCCGAGGTCTTGTCAGTACGGATCGAGCGCAGCGAGGTCCATACAAAAAAGACCGAGGACCGATATTCTTCCAGTACGGTTCCGAGCAAGCTTGGTTAATAAGAGATTTATTATACGACTGAAGTTCAAAGGAACACAAGTGCGGTATCATTCGGGACCATTCTGGACAGTGCCCGGTCCAATACTGAAAGAATATTGACAGGCAATAGAGCATTTTGATTGGTTGATTTTAGTTATTGGCCCTCTGACGGCCCGAGTCGTGTAATAATCCTCGGTTATTCCGTATTCAAACCACCCAATCGGAGCGTCAAGCGTCACTCTACTCAGAGATTCTTGTTTGTTTCACAGTTGTTTCACGGCTGTTTCACTGAAATAGCACGTCCACGTGTAAATGATTTCCGCTTTCAATATTGACCAAAGAGAGATAAAAGTCATATTATTGTACGCAACAAGGAGCATTTTCGTATTCGAAATGGCGGGAAACTAGAGGACGAGTGCCTATCTTGACCACTTTACTACTCTATGAGATACGTTTTACGTCAAAAACTACCTTTACGACCCTATTCTAGATCGTTATCATTAACACCCTGAAATATCAATAAATTCTAAAATAAGACGAAAGTGAAATCTGTTAGACACTATTTTCTATGTGAAACTAAATGTCAGAGTAAAAATTTCGAAAAATACCGTTTAAGCAGACGTAAAGATTTTGAAAAAGAACACCTTGAAGGTTTGATAGGGCTGTGGATCATTTTTCTCACCTTGCCTAGTTCTATTGTTATTTTTTAAAAAATAACTGTTTTTTTTCGTGGCCATATGTCAGAAGGATTGGTTTAAACCAAATTGAATCATTTGGCTGGCTAAAACCATAACCTCACAGTGAAATTCCGATGACAGTCCGATATGTGAAGGCCAAAAAAAGGGTGAATTGATTCAGTTGTATTTGAATAATCTCTTGTTCTCGATCGCTATCTCAGAAATGATTTAGTTCGGGTGCCGTACGAATATAACCTGACAGTGACATCGATTGAAGTCTTTGACTGGGTCTCAAAGATCAGAGTTTTTCATTTAATTACATCTGTACGAGTGTTTCTCGCACTTTTAGCGATCGCCATTTATCCAGCCACAAATTCGTATAGAGGCGATTTGAGGTAATAGAACGGGGAATTCAAACTGCCGGTAACTCCATTGTCCTTCATAATACAATGTTGCCGCCTGGTTTTTAAAATGTGGCTGATTGACACCCATCCCTACCGAAATATTAGTTAAGGCCTCTAGTTTGCTAAATTCAGAAATCCTTCAAAAAGAATCTTGCTGATTCTTGGAATTTGTCCGACGTGACTGTTTCGGATTTTGAACCTAGCAAGAACTGATTCAATTTAAAAATTAGATAGCAAGACGTTTATTTTAATATCCCAGAGACACGTGTCACTTTATTCCCTGAAGGGATGATATACACCCAGTCTGAGCCATTCTCTCGTATGCTAGGCAGAGAACATTCTAATCGTAAGAAGCGAAGAGACGATGTGTTTCTCAATGAAATATGCGTTTGGGCGAAAATTTTAATACGAAAAATGATTTTAAAGTTAGCATATTTAGAAACATTTGGGGACTGGTCCCCCAGTCTTCAGATTCAAAGAGTCTTTGAGATCCAGAACTGACGACGGTAAAAATGGTGAGATCTGAAAGACCTTAATTGAAGCTATTTGATGGTCACGGATAGGCCCAAATGAATTATACCGGCATAAGTTTGTGTATAATACCGTAGTTAGAGGAGCGAGCATGATTCTGGCATAATTACTAATAAATTCTTGGGCGTAAATGTGTCAAACTGCGTTGCAAAAAGTCAGTGATATCTTGACTTATTTGTAAATGTATTAGTCTCATCAGGGAATCTTATCTTGAGAAGTTGCATGGCCACTGTCAAACCTAGTCAACCAATTCTGTTTAAGGCACTTCCTCGAATAAACGCTTGAGCACTTCTTCAAAATCTTGGCTGAAAAATAGAGAGCTTATCGGAATGAGGGTGCTTCATAGGAGTGGCAACTTACTAAGAAATTATTAGCTTGTGCAGATTCAGCTGTAAAAAGTTGAGGATAAAGTGGTGATAGAAACAAGTTTTATTTGCGTTAAAGAAAGCTAGGGAGGAGGGCAGGTGGGGGCAAATTGAAAGCTTTATGTAACAGCGCATTTCAAACTTTTTCACTTGATGATTCCTTTTTAACTGGGCAAATAAAAGTGAGAGTTAAGTAGGTTTCGAAATAATTTGAATATATCAACAAAGTTGAAATGGTAAATTGGCCACTGTTACGATTATAAAAGCTGAGGTCTCGAGCGTTAGCACTTCGTCGGAGTGAATAGTTTCACTGATTTCCCTTCCTCATTTTTGTTTTTTGGACAAACGTAAATCCAAAAGAGATGCGCTTGCAGTGAAACATTGTTTTTTCTCTTTGGGACTGAGTCTGGCAATTTCTGAGGGTTTTCCCGGACTTTCGTCTAAGATTTCGATTTGCACATTTCGTTAACAGCTGTACTGCACCGCACAAAATAAGTGAATCATGATTTTTCACATTTCCCAAAACATTGAGATAGAAGAGTCACGTTCTTTAAGCTCTGAGTTTCAATGCCCAGAGCCTATGCAGCCGAGGTATAGAAGCAGTCCCCGTATTCAGGCGGATTGAATATCACTTCAAACCCTAAATTCTCTAGTTTCTGTTCCATATCTAGCATTCCAGCTTTCAAAAGACATCCAAAAAATCGAAAAAAAGATTACTTAGACAGTAATACGCTGTCAAAAATCCTTCTCCTACGAACTTTGTAACGCGCTGAAACATGTGCAAGTAGAAAATAAGAGACGCGTGAGCTAACTTCCGGACATTTCCGACCACAAGGTACGTGTAAAAATAAGAAAAAAAAAGTAAATGAATAGATAATAGATAGCAATTAATCCTCTTGAACCCTTGACATTTTACTCTTGACTTTCGACAAAAACCTAAACTCAATTTATTTGGAGGCCACAAACTTGATATCTGTTTTAGTTAACGCGAGTTAACTCTAATTAAGCGAACTCAAAGGGTATGTAGTTTTGTCAGATTTTGACGAAAATTGCGGGCCAGAATATTAGTCGAAATATTTTCTTTTGTTGGACTTCACTATCGATCGATTCTCTCTGGAACCAATAGGAATATCAGGAAAGTCTCACATCTTTTTTAGCCTTTCAGCTGCTTTAGGTATACAGTGCAGTTTGTTTGGATGTCCGTGGTAGCTTGAAGGCTGGTAATTCAGTTAAACAAACGCCGTCAGTTTTATTAGGTTTTCACGGGCCGAACCAAAAAAAAAAACCCCATCAAAACTCTTGTTTTTTTTTAAATCTATACGATATTAGAACTAGTTTTGTAAGCGCGTTCAGAATTTCCTCATACTGTTATTTAAGAGTTTGTTTCTCGCTCATTTTCTTGCTTATACGAAAAATATGTTTTCACTCCGGTACTCTTCCTATAATCTTCGTGGTAACTACATTCTTCCACTCAGTAAACTTAAAACAACTACCTTTGGTCTTAATTCCTTTTCTTACTTCTCAGCTAAGCAGTGGAATGCGCTGCCAGACTATTTTCGTAATAGTTTCTTTGCAGAGTTTAAAAGCAAAATGCAGGATGTTACCTTTAAGCGGATTAATTTTTTGCTTGACATACTTAAACTTAAGATTGAGAATTTGTAAATACGTTTTTCTTTTCTTTACTTTTATACGTTTTTTATCATTATTATCGTTATTATCACTATTTTGTATACATATATTTATAGATTACCTTTATATTTATACATTACCTATATATAGCTACTCTAAAATTCGAGTACAGATAAAGTTTATGTATGTAGGCATCATGGTTTATTGTATAGAAGCGCACGTGGGACGATGTTTCCGGGTAGGCACCATCTCATGTTGACAGTAACCCTAAATCAGCAATCCAGCGAAGAAATTCTAGCTGAGTCTCAGAATTAGTCCGTCTTGACCGTTTCACCTTTGAAGACTAGCAAAGTCTGAGATAGGGTTAAAGGTTAGAGAATATAAGGTTTTCATTAATTTTGACCGCTGACGTAAACCACATTTTAATGTGGCTTACGTCAGCGGTCAACTTTAAGACTTAAAAGTCTTCTTACAGCCCACGCTGACGTAAACCACATTAAGACTTCTTACAACCCGCGGGGGTTATCTTTTCCTTTAATAATTAACTCGCTTGGACCACTCAGAATTAGTTGTTCACGTTGGGTATATTCATATTGTATGAATAAATAAATAATAAGAGAAAAATGGACACAAATCAAAAGAAAAATGTGTCATAAAACGTACGATGTTTACTGGAAAATGGCACTTCATCTGAGAAGGTCTTGTCCATAGTGGCGAGTAAAAAATAAACACGTACTTGTAGAGAGAAAGTACAATATTTAGTTCACCGAGAACTTTTAGAGGCAAAAAAAACGGATAGTAGCAAGGGATTCGACGCAGAAATTAAATTTAGCTTGGTGGTCTTTTTTACCTTTGCAACAAGAGCAACCACGAGGCAAAATTATATTAACAATCAAATATGGTTTATGCAAATGCTTTTCGCAACTTTTACCTGAGTCAGCAAAACTAGCCCTTCCAAAACGTTCTCTGCACTGTTAGTGAAAGACCAGTGCACAAAACACGTTTTTACTTTTTCTAATGGTGGACAAATTCCGGCCTGACGACCTTTCTAATCTTGACCGGTCACATCGAAAAAGTTCTCACGAAGGACATGAACCATTACAATGGATAGATGAGCTCACGCTTCTTGTTAATGCCACTCTTGGCCGTGTGTTAATATTGGATTGATTCCATCGCAACCTATCCTGGTACGCTACTTTTCTGACATGATAGGCATGAGGGACAGCATTCTGAATTGTGCAAGCATACCCCAATGTTGTGATCTGGTTGGTCGTGATTCATACCCTAATGCGGCAGTCTGATTGGTTGGTGATAGATCAAAAATGCGGCAATCTGATTGTTGCGAGTGACATACCACTCTTCAAGCTGACATATAGTTTTCTTTTTAATATTTCAAAATCATAAAAGTCTAAATTTTCACTATTACCTTTTGTTGCACTAAACCAGAAAAATCCTCAATTATCTGTCTATAGCATACTTCTACCAAAGAGTTTTATCTTGGCTAGTTCTATGGAGGATCCCACTTTATATTCATCGAAAAGATCTTCCTTTAAACCTAATCCATCAATGTTAATTGTCTCAAATGAGATAGGAAATCATAGTGAACTGAAATTTGTTAACGCTAGGGTCCATCCTTACCTATGTATTCCAAGCTTACCTCTGCAGAGAAAAGAGACCTTAAGATGCCCCGAAACCGGTGTACGGGTACGGGTAGTGTACCCGTACACGTAAACTGTTTATGTCCGTAGTTAATTTGATTAAGATACCCGAGGAGTTAACACGCAGGACTTGTAGCGATTGTTTACAAAAATGGCGGCCGCGGCGGCAAGGTTTGCTCTTGTTCTTCAGAAATAAGTTATCTTAATTGTTTAATTAAGTCTATCAAATGTGTCCAAAATTCTCCTTTACGAATGTTCTGTCTTTAGAAAGTACGTCAAGGATATGCTTTTTCTTCGAAACCGCGAGCGCGCGACACTTGTTATCGCAAACCCCGCCATTTGATCGAGGCACATCACCAAACAATTTCTTTGATTGTCAACTTCAGCATTGACTCCCATGCCATATTTGTCAATGCTAGTGCTTTTTGAAGACACAACCGTTGGAGAAATTCTCAGAAATCCCTTAAACTACCGCCACAAACAGATATCGACTTAGAGTTCAACCCTCGCGTTTGAGATTCAAAGTCAATCCAGTTTGACGCGGTTTTTTTACTGCTAAAATTTAAAATTTGGCAAAAATATTTCAACAGCCTTGCAATAACATTGCCAAGCAGTCAAACAATTCAAAACGTCTTAAAAAAAGCTCACTCGTTTCTCCATAATGTAGCTCGTCCTTCTTGTACTCTTGTAATCGTAATTCTTCTACGGGTAAACTGGTGTCTAACCCGGAAAAACGGCTGGGTCTACCGGGTAAGATCGATGACGTCTTCGCAAAGTGAAAAAAACATGGCGCTACGCGCTACCCGTACACCGATTTCGGGGTATCTTAAGGTCTCTAAAGTCTGCACCATAAACGTTCACAGTACGAATTATATGCAACAGGTTAGAGCCTGGTTGTTCTGGATTATTGAATCCCACTGCTTGAATTTGTCTGAAAACAATCCTTCTTATATGAAGAAAGTCGGTACTTATTTCAGGACTCACCAAGGTGAGAGAAATCGATAAAAAAGTATCGTATTTCTCGTTTGGTGTGTAAAAAAGCATGTCAAAAAGGTGGTTTTGACGAAGTTTTGTAGTTTCCAGAGCCACGTTTTAATGAACGTAGAACTGTCGGAAGCGATGACTGATTGTAACCATACACTGGATATGATTATCACTAGAAGTGACAACCACACCGTCTGTTCGGTATATGTCGACCGCGATCTTGGGATCTCAGACAATATATGACAAAGAGCGCACTGCACGCTACGGCGAGATATGGCGAACGATCACTTGATCTCCATGAAGAACTTATAGCTTTTAAAGGTAAATGGAGCCTCAAATCGACGACCTTATTGATTTCATAAGTTACTTTAATAGATGATGACAGTCCAATTTGCAAAAGCGAAAAACTGCGCGTTCAGAATTTCCTCATACTGTTATGAGTTTGTTATGAAGAATGCGTTTTCACTCCGGTCCTCTTCCTATAATCTTAGTGTCAGCAATAAGGCGTTAGTTGGCACTATCTGATTGTAATCACCGTTCACTATTTGATTGTAACTACCTGCACGGCGACTCAAAAGAAATGAACCATCATTTTCTTGTTTCAATCTCAAGGGCTTCATTTTTACAGATTCACTCACATTCAAAGTGCGATCAATAAACACATGGCATGTCCAAATTAGGACGGTCAATCACGCGCATGATATACCTTTGTTCAAATTTGATTATTCCCTCCTAACCTCGGCGAAATCCATCTCGCTGTGAACGAAATATTCAACTTGCAAACAGAAGCGTGTGGGTCATCGTGAAAAATGGCTGTATCAACATCATGAAGGCCTCAAAATCCAACAGTCTGGAATCTGGAATGAACCTAGGCATATAGAGACCTCGGCGTATTGTATAACAGAGCTACACGGAGGGAAAGGGCTATTGTTTGCAGCTGATTACAATGGTAACGGAACAACGAAATTGTTCTTACATTTTACAAAACAAAACGCTATCGACATTGCCAATCCTCTGATCGAGCAATTTCCAAAATCACTCTTGTGAAAAGGTGTTCAGTTTTCACAAATAGATGTACATTTAGGTACCGGATAGACAATATCCAGAAGAACAAAAACTGTCTGAGGTCACTTCTATTGAATAAACGGTAGGTGAACTCATGCAATATCAAAAGTAATTTATGGGCGGCGTAACTAATTGCCAAATGATAAAGTTGCAAACAATCACCCCCATACAAAGCAAATGTTTACTAGCGCATCGACGAATCTATCAAAAGGAAAGAAAAAGAAGAAGGAAAAGAGACAGGAAGGGGTGAAACATAGACTTTGGTTCAAATGAGCTTTGTTCTGCCTGTATCGTAAATGGGTTCTTAAAAGCGCTTTATCATGTATCATGAACTAGTACTGAACGCTTTCCGAAAAAGAAACGTTTTGAGTTCCTCCTTAAAACTATCGATGCGGCTAAAGGATCTGATTGGTAAAGTGTGGCAACAAGGGCCATAAGGCAGGAGCAGCCTGAGCAAAAGTGCGATCCTCAAGTCCAGAGCAGGTGACCCTGGAACGAACAGAGGAGAGTGTGTAGACTAGCAAAGAGCATACTTGTAAGCAGGTTTCAGAGGTAACAGATCTCAGATTGTTTAACGACTTAAAAACAGAAAGAAGCAGATTTTTAATTGAACTCTGAATGATACAGGAAGCAAGTGTAGGTCTATGAGAGGTGGTGTAATGTGTACAGATTTCGTAATCTGGACAATCAGCCTTAGCTGTGGCGTTCTGAAATTTCTTTAAAAGATTAAATTGATATTTAGGCTGACCAAAAAGAAGTGAGTTACAGTAATCGTGGTACGGAGATACAAAAGCGAGGACCAGTGTCTTTGTCGACTCCACGGAGAGGAATTTTCTACTCTGTCTGATGCTGTATAGTCCACGAAAAGCCTTGCTTCAAGTCTTACCGATGTGAAAATCCATCAGCATCCGAAGCCTTTTCAATCTCACAGACATTGAAAACTGAGAATACAACATGAACCACGTTCCATTACGTCTGGTGTAGACGAACACCTCGCATAAGACTCGGGCTCTATTCTGTAATCTTGAAATAGTGAGCAATAATCCATGGCAGTCCCATGTTTAAACCACCCACTCTGAGCCTCAAACGTTACTTTAATCAGAGGTCCCTGTATGTTTTACAGTTGTCTCGCTGAAACGGTACGTCCACGTGTGAAGGAATCCCCTCCCTCAATAATGACCGATGAGAGATAGGGGAACTAAAAGTCATCTTATTGTACGCAACATCGAGCATGAGTAACTTTATCACGCATCTTCCTATTCGAGGTGACTGGAAAGCAGAAGAGGAGTGCATATCATGACCTCTTTCTTATTCTATGGGATGCGTTTTGCGTTAAAACCACCGTTACGACACTATGACAGAACTGTATCATGAACACTTCTTAGAATATTAATAAACTTTTTCAAAGGGTAAGAGTAAAATATGTTAGACACTATCTTGTATATGAAATAAAATGTCCAGAATAGGAATTTTAAAAAATACCCCTAGAATAGTCGAAAAGAATTTGGAAAAACAATCTATGCGGGCCGATCTCGATGTAAATTCAAAATTTAAAAAGTTAAGCATACGCCGTATGTAGGATTCGTAAAACTTCTTTTCCAATTCTCGTATGACTCTTATTTTGAGAATGTACTCTAGATCTTCTACATGCCCTCCGAAAAAAAGCCTGCAATATATGTGCGTGCATTACAAACAAAGTGCACAAAGTTAGAACCCGGCCGTTGTTCTTTATTGTTGAAGCACGTAGGTTCAACTTGCAGTTTTCCTAACCGAAGTGAATAAAAAGTTGCTTAATTAACATTTCTGAGTAAAAGAGCAGTGGGCACACCAATCACTCGCATGATTTTTCCGTGTTTTTATCGGTGCATGCTGAATACTGCTGTAAGCAGTCTCGATCACCGAAGACAGAAAACTCTCAATTTAGATGCTGAGACTTCCAGAGCAAGGGTAACGCACTTTTAAAGAAATTATTGTGCATGTTAATACTTTTTCTTTATCTCCTAATATTGGAGTTTCCTTATTTGCCCTTTTGTAGCGACCTGTCCTACAACCAACTGGAAAAGCTACCTGTAGGTATCTTCTTTCGTAACTGGAATATTGAAGAACTGTAAGTAGACGTTTGTTTCGCTTGATATTGGACTGTATATCATTTTTCTCACCTCAACTAACTCTATTCGTAGGATTTTTATTAAAAAAAAACTGTTTAATTCATGGCTATATCTCAGAAGGACTGGTTTAAACCAAATTGAGTTATTTGGCTGGCTAAAACCGATATTGACCGCAATTTAAATTTGTCCCGCGTAGATCAGTCATTTTAACATATGTTTTAAAAACGTAACAGGTACAAAAAAAGCGAGTGCTCACCTAGAGCAAAGCAGTTTTTTTATCGGTTTTGTTTTGTTTCGTTTTTCCTTTTTATCGCGTTCATGTGGTTACTCGGACGGATACTTTGTGTTTATTGTTTGGCCATGCGATAACCATATTATCAACTGTGCCAGGTAAGTATGTATGGGAGAGTTATGACCTCTTCTGTTGACACCAATATCCCTGTGTTCATTCTGTACAGAATATCTGTTATTGAAGGTGATTACAACTCATAGATCACCTGCTCGGGTAAAGAGAACCGATGATCAACTGACTGCGCAATGTAGCTTTTTCAGGTTTCCACTTTACCAATAAATTACTTGAAGGTCATACAGCGCTAGTTGGTGCAAGTTCTTGGCAACATGCAGCGTTGTGCAGCTTTAAGATTTTGATTCCTATTCCATTCCTTTTCTGAGTTCAACGCTACACCCTGTCAGGAAACAAGCATAAAGACAACTTGAAACCTCAACATGGAAGAAATATCTGAAGATAGTCATTTTGATATTTTGATGAAGCAGATAAGGTCCCCCATTTGTCTTTTTTGGCGGGTTCAGACATATAATAGATGATACTATAGGGATTATTCTTTTTGGTTCGCAAAGGTCTTTACCTGAAATTGATTCTGTTATTTTCAAACGGACGGATATCTGGAGAGCGTTCTTTTCCCAGTTAGAAAACAGAGAATTTAAACCACATAGCAATTTATTTCCAGCTTATCCAAATACTTCTCTCCAGACGTTTCTCCATCAAGCTTAATTTCTAAATAGACTCTAATCCATTTTAAATGGTCTTCTATCACTACTCTCTTCAAGCACCTAGTTATCAACTGAAACAAAGACATCAAGAAAAGTATTTAATTTTCTGTTGGCAGGTGTTATATACCGTGGCACCAAATCATGAAAAAGAGAGCTCTTTAAAACACAGAAGTAGATGAAGTAGTGCTAGGAGTAAATTGAAACTGTGTACGGCAGATATTATTTAAAAAGAAAAAAAAGGCATTATTTTCATCGTAAGGAAGCATTCTGAAAATGGATTTCCACCAGTCTCCTTTCTTCGGCAGGAGAAAAGCCATACAGACTGGGCTCACATTCTAGTCATTTACGCCTTCATTTAAGGAGAATCTTTTCAAGAGCACTTGTTAACTCCTGCTGTACGAAGTGTTCATAAAGACGTCTTATGTTGTCACAACTCTTGTATTCTTGTAGGTGCAAACCAGCAGCACAAAGGAAATCAAACTGTTAACTCAGTAGTTGTTTTTGAACTCTTGTGTTTTCCTTCTTTCCTAATGAATGCAGTTTCCTGAACAACAACAACATAAAGAACTTGTCCTCTGGCCAACTACCTCTTGGATATTCGGGGGGAAAATACTTTAGGAACCTGTAAGTTATGCGGTTTCGGAATCTTTCTCCATTTTGGATCAGTAGTTCTTCCAAATCTAAAGATCTAAGATACATCTAGCAACATATCCTCCTCCGAGATATTGACCGGAAATACGAACACTTTTATACTGTCAATTCTCAGATAATTTTAGCGATTTTGATTTGATTCTGTTGGTGATTCTTGAACCATGCAATTTTTTAAAAGGAATTGCGATGACTGTACATGTTAAGTTGCGGTCGCCACACTGGGAAGGACTCATTAATTGGAACTGGCGGCGGGCAAAGCGTCCTCGAATTAAAGAATTTGGTAATACATAAAGTTGAGAAAGATGTGATCATGACTTTTGGAAAGGAAACTGCCTATCTTTACCACGAAAGTGGGTTGTTTCCATTTTTTTGCGCCACAAAGTAAATGGGTTACTTGTTCGATGTTGATTGCATGGCTACTGGATTTCTGTGGTTCATTTAAGAAAGCTCTTAGATGTTAAATCTCTATAGTTAGATGCAAGTAAGTTGTCTATGTAGCTCTGCTCTGAGCAACTTACGCAGTGACGTACCTGTTGCTTGAGTTTTAAAAATTGAACTCGCAGATCGAGCACAGCACTTGAATAATGACTTTACATTTGCATTCTTTTTCTGAATATATGTGCGGTCAGATTTCTTAACTAGTCGAGTTTGTGGTCTTAAAAGTGCAATTTCACAATGTTTCAGTGTTGATCATGATTAGAAGTTTCACTCGTTAAATGATCACTGAGGATAAACAACTCCATTGTAGGAAGTAAATTTCGATTGGTTAGTCTAACGCTTTAAAAAGAGAAAAACCCAGCTCTCTTGCATACATAATCAACTCTCGGTCAATAGATTCTGTTTTACGTCAATCGAATTTTAAAGCTGTTCAAAAATTCCTGCAAAGAACGAACTGCAAATTGATCATTGACATTTTGAAACAACTTCATCGTAGGAAGTAAATTTTGATTGGTTAGTCTAGCGCTTTAAAAAGAGAAAAACACAACTCTCTTACATACATAATCAACTCTTGGTTAACAGACTCTGTCTTACGTCAATCGAATTTTTAAGCTGTTCAAAAATTCCTGCAAAGAACGAACTGCAAATTGATCATTGACATTTTGAAACAACTCCATTGTAGGAAGTAAGTTTTGATTGGTTAGTCTAGCGCTTTAAAAAGAGAAAAACCCAGCTCTTTTACATACATAATCAACTCTTGGTCAATAGATTCTGTTTTACGTCAATCGAATTTTTAAGCTGATCAAAAATTCCAGAACGAACTGCAAATTGATCATTGACATTCTGAAACAACTTTTACCACTGAGTAAAGGCATACTTTATAATGCTAAGAGCAACTAAAATTTTTGAAAGGAGGGAAGAAACAGTTAAAAAACAGTTAGAGCCTTAAATTGATTTTGAAGGATTCCAAGAAAAGCAAATAAACAAGGTTTTTACACGATTCACCGAGACTGGGACGTCGCTCGTTGTTGCATTCATCTGGTTTTCAGTCATAAATAACAGCCTAAAGACCTAATTTTAAATCAATTTGATTCTTCCATACTAGAGCGAATTCATAAAGAACTTTCAAAAATTCCAGAGAGATTTTGGAGTCCTCTCAGGAAACTGAGAGCGCAAGTATAAATTCCCTTTGGTTTCTGTTTTTGGCACCCTCAGAAAAACCAAAAGGCTATCTCTTTCTCCATTTCTGTTCCTAAAAAGTAACTCAATGTTTATAGTGCATCGTAATGCTATTGAGTCAACTTATGATATTAAGCTGGAAGTCTATGGGGCCATCCTCAGCTGTGTTGTGGTAAACCACAGTTTCCTCGCAGTATTTCTTGAGGATGTTTAGTTTGCGGCATAACAGGTGTCTTCCCTTCCAGTGAATGAAATGCATTCTGATTCTTCTTCAGATAGCGAAAACCCAAACTGGACCCATAAACTGAATAAGTCAGAGAAGACGAAAAAGAAAATAGTCGTAACAATAAAAACTGTGAAATCAGGGCTATTCTCAGTTTAGTGAATCAATCAATCAATCACTTTTCCTCTCCCGCACAACTTCTTACTTCAAATCTCTTGGGCTACATAAATTCTCAAGGATACTACCCCGAGGCAAAAATTGTTACACCTAAAAAATTCTTGCCCAAACTCGATGACTGCCAATCGCGATGTAAACCATCTGGCCCCGGTTGTTCGAAGGATGGATAACGCTATCCAGTGGATAAATCCCTATCCGGTGGATGGCGCAGTACGTTTTGGTAACACATCCGCTGGATAGTGATTTATCCGTTGGATAGCGCTATCCGCCCTTTCAACAACCGGGCCCTGGTGTAAAGGTCTCGGAGGAAAACGAACAATACGGCCATTGGCCGAAAATGAATCATAGCATAACAATAGGCGAAGTTTGATATGATAGAGCTGATGAATTTAATATATTTAAAATTTTGTCATTTATTATTGATGTTTGTTGTTGACGGTCAGACTTTTCTCTGTTACATAATCAGACTAATTTGAAATTCACTTGAATATTCCTGCTTTTAAGTCATCAGTAAACGTTGTATTGATTTCGATTCAATTGCGTTAATATTGTTGAGAAATGTGCAGGCTTTAGTTCAAACATTTTACTCTTGTAACTTTCTATGTTAACTTTAGTGTGCAACCGCAGCCTGTCTCTATTTTGTATAAACTTATGGACAAGATCAAAAGAGAAACATACACTCCCAACTGAAAAATCTGGGACTGTCGAGAAAATAAATGTGTCTTTTTCTATAGAACTCTGGACTTCAACAAACTTGACACTCTTCCAAGTGATCTGTTCAAGCAATACAAGTTAACTGATCTGTAAGTTATTTGCTCTGTAGCTTAATATAGTTGACTGCCGCTGACATGGATCGATTCTCCTTCCTATAATGTCGTCTTTTTTAAAACTGAGTCTTACCCACGACCGAGTCAAACCTTTCTAAATCTGGTTTTGAAAATCGGAACAAATACTAACGAATAACTGCATTTGAGAAACATCAGGCTCTTGTATAAACCGCCTCCCGGTTAGCTCAATTGGCTAGAGCGCCGGACTGTGTTGTGCGGGAGGTCGAGGGTTCGAGCCCCCGCCGGACCGATACTCATGGTCTTAAAATAAGTGAGGAGAGTTTGTTACCTATCTATAATAAAAAAAATGGATAGATATTCTAGTCTTCTCGGTTAAGGACGAACAAACCGTAAGCCCCGTCTCCTGCAGGGTTAGGGGTAGGAGACGTTAAATTCCCACGCACGAGATTACTGTGTAGTGGATGTCCTCCCCTGGGGTGGGATGGGTGGGAATTGGCCCTGAAAAGCCCCTATGGGGAGTGGTCAAGTAACGTATGTATGTATGTATGTATGTATGTATGTATGTAAATCGTCCTGAATAACATAGTTAACATTTAGGGGGAAAGAGACATCCTTTCTTTTACTTCGGATGACATATCATTTAGACATATGATAATCTATTAAAAAATAATTCCATATTCACAGGCCTCAGGTTTAAACGGTTCATGTTCCTCTGTCCATCGAGAACAAGCCCTTGGCAAATAGTTGCGCGCTTTGCAAAGTCTAGTCAGTACAAGGAATGAAATTCGTTCTAAAATTTGGACGGATATTTAACTTAAATGCGTTTTACAGGTGGCTGGGAAATAATAACTTAAAAAACTTATCTGAAGATCTCTTCGCTGGGCAAGATCAGTTAAAATATTTGTGAGTAGCACCTTTTCAAACAAACATTAGGGAAAGTGATTAAGTTTTCTCTCTTTTGTTTCTGACGGGATGGCATGTGTCAGCAGCGTGAACATGATTTCATTTGGAAGCGTTTAGTTTTGTATCCAAAGTGTAATCATTCAAAAGCGTAACGTTTTGGGATTTAAGTAGGGCGGATTTGTGGTGGTGGTACGGTAGTTACATGTTTATGCGTGCGCATCTCTGGGTGCTTGAGCTAGGATGCTAATTACATTCGTGCGCAACACATTTATGAATAATTATCTACCTCTAAACATGACTAGCACTAAAGAAATTAAAAACAGTTTAGCATGGAAATCTCGAACAAGTTACACAGTCAGGTCATTTGAAAGGCACAATACGCTGTATCCTGCAGGCTCAAGTATCTTATTAAGAGTCAATGAAGAAGAAAAACAAAGGTTTTTAACACAATGATTCTATCAATAAATTGTCGGTGCTAATTTAGAGGGAGTAGTGTCCTGTAGCATGTTACTTTCTGAGCATGCACTAGATTACTTCAGATGGAGCAAGAGGCTTTTGGAAACGCTGTGTTGTTTGATTAAAATCAGTTGTAGTATATTCGATGACTAGAGTTAAAAAGTAAGAAGCGAACAGAAATTTTTGAAAAACCCTATTAAAATCCCCGGCGCCTTGTCGGAAAATAAACCGGGTAAACACCATAGCGAGGCTGACGGTGACCCGCAGAACATAAACAAAGGAGTCAAGGCTCTTTTCGAGAGAATGTTTTCTACGTTTATTCTTTAACACCTACTAAACAATGATCGTATTAAAAGGCAACAAAATTGCAACGATATCCTGGAACTAAAAGCGAATGATATAACATAAATTTTGCGCTCTAATACAGACTTTAACTAGAAAATCACGTCAAAAATGGGGAAATCTTTTATGATGTGAATATTCCAAGTACAGTTAGATAATCAGAAAATCTCTGTGTCAAGTTTGAAGCATCTTTCGTCCAATTAGATCTTTTTTATCATTTTCTATGTGTAGGCGGTTGAGTGGTAATCGGCTGGAAAAGCTGCCTCGAAACATTCTTCAAGGAATGTCCGCCTTGAGGGAGGCGTAAGTCTAAATTTTGTGATTTGGTGTCGAAAACTCTTCGTCAACATTAAATATTCCTTTCCTCTACATTGCATTTGTATGTGATCTATGACTCTTTGTTTGTTTGTTTTTTTCAATCATCTCACTTTCCAAACACGTTTTTTTAGGGACTTGTCCTACAATCAGTTGCAGAGTTTGCCTCGAGGGATACTAAGCAGTAATACCAACCTGAAAGTACTGTAAGTAGGACTTTTCTATGTACGAAAAAAACTTTTACAGGTCAGTGTTAGTATTCCTGGGTGGTGGTCCAAACTAGTTGAGAATATCGCTTATTTCTAGCTTTCTCGAACTGAGTTTGTTCGTTTGGAATTCGAAATCACTGAGTAAAGTGTTAAGAAATAGATGTCGTAGTACAGTGAAAGGTCTCTCTGCCATTATTGTCCTAACAGAAGGTTTCTCAGCCTTGAGCGTGGAATATATCTTTCTATTAAGTCCAGTTGCTCCATATTGGAGATTCTTGGTCATAACTGATATTTTTACAGACACTCAAAAAGGCTTTTCATTTCCTTATTTGGTTAAAAATAACTAGTATTATATTATTAGCCAGCCGATTTAGCTCAGATTACAGAAAGGTTAGGGACCGGGCAGGACTTTCCCATCTTCCAAATAGAATTTATGTTGTTAAATGTTAGCTTACTATTTGTTTCAAAGGGATTTGTCAAACAACAAAGTCGAGCGTCTTCCCCAAGATGTTTTTAGCAACCTTACCCAGTTGAAAAGGCTGTAAGTGGCAGTTTGTACGCCTTTACAGCGAGTGAAACCGTACATTTTTTTTAAAGAGGTTTTGGTTAAACCTTCGCATTGTGGCCATTCTAAATAGAATGCTATTATAATAAAAATATCAACGTAAACTGCTCCATACGCTTCACTAGCTTCAGTATATAACCGAGTGAGGAGAGGTTGGAACCTCTCCCCGCTCTGGTATATAATGCTAACTTTAGTGGATTTGGTCACCAACAGCTGTGAAAATAAAATATATATTAAAAAAGTGAGATTGATTGTCTCGCTTAGCGCTTTTCTCCACTTGACCTGTGACTTAATTTTTTTTTTGCCAAACGATCAGGAAAGGTATAAATTATTACAGCCCAACTACCACAGGACCGATTTGCGATATGAGCAACTCTTCGAATTCATAGTTTCAATGCACCAATACTGAGGAGGGAATTTATGCCATGATATGCAAACGACCATTTAAACAGCGGAAGTACAAATGGCACCAGTTTTTCCTATTCTAAAGTCCAGAAGTAAAAGGTTTAGCTACTCAGCTAAGATGTATTAACTCTCAATGTATTAACACTTTGCTGTCTTTACGTCCTTAAGATGTATTACCTTGAAAAATAAACAGATAAGTTTTACTGTCAATTCCCGAGGTCCCTTCTGTGATAAAAAAAATATTCTCCGTGAGTCTCAAATACCAACGCAGTTACCTTGTTTTTCAACTGTTTTCCACTTTTTTTCTTCTTTTTAAGCTTTCTCTCCAATAACAAACTTCAGCGTTTGCCAAAGTTCAACAATCTCTCTGAGATAGAAACATTGTAAGTGATTCGTGTTTGTAATGAAAACTGGTTTAGTACGTGTCTTGTTTAATGAGCATTGATGAAAAGGGAGCTTTGTCTAGAGATAGAGGATCAGTGTGCCTACCTATTATTTCTCTAATATTCTCGTGACCTAATTAACAGCTGTTTTAAGGATTTTAACCGAAAAAATATACAGTAACTTTTAAAATAAAAGCAGAAAATAAGAACCACAATTACCATGTTTTCAAGACACCTCAACACATGGAGGATATTACATGGCTGCGCGAAGATACGAAATTTCTCTTCGAGTTTTGGAAAATACTTTTCAACACGAGAAAACAAATTTCGTATCTCTAATCGGCCATGAATATTCTACTTATTATATAAACACGAATAAAAAAGCTCACCATTTCGCTTTAGCTTCAAAAGGTACAATTTGCTATGGAACCTTAGTGACGGCGATATTTTAACTTGTAAAGATAACGGGTTACTTTCACTGTGCGCGAAAGCTCGCCAGGTATTTCATTAGTGTTTATATACCAAAATATAATACCACACATTACTTTATTGACGCCTTTCCATGAGGCTAAAGCGATACATGATAATGATGATGATGTTCAAAATCGTAACAAAGGAAAAGCAAAGCGGTTAATCAAGTGGATTAATAGTTATCACAAAACATTTGGGTTCATGACTATTCAAAATCTCTTCGATAAAACGTCTACTAGATGTTAGGGAATCTTTTTAAAATCTAAATTTAGAGTGGAATGTTAATCAGGACTAAAAGTCTATAATTTTCAGGATTTTTCAAGCAACAAGGGGTGTTCAAAAGCTTTGAACACTGTATTTCGATAAGAAATTTAAATACTAGCTTTTGCTCGATCGAAAAATTAACTAGGCACAAAACCGACCCGCCAGTTTACATCAGCTTAAAGACGATGTACACCCTGGGGATAAACCGTCGTTAAGCCATTATTTAACCGGCAGTCAGAACAATCAGTACAAGCGTGTCGTGATCAAATGTTCTCGTCTCGATAAAAGCAGTCTGGTGATGCTTTTTAATGAAGTTTTTCACAACTTTGATGAGCAGTTAAACAGTTTGCTGAAGAATAAGGCACTAATATTTTAAAGAAGAACATTTATATGAGGTGGAAAAAACGATATGAATGATATTAGCCGAACCCGACAATGAACGTTTCTAAGCCCGACCAATTATTGAAAATGATCTTTACTGTTAAATGGCAATACAGAGCGTCTCGTGCATTTCATTTATCGCGTAGATACATGGAGAAAAACAGCCTCGTAACCCTATCACCAGATCAGTTCCAAGGCCTGTCCAAATTGAAAGACCTGTAAGTAAACTTAGCAATTTTATATGAACGAGATAGCGTACGGAAATTATATCTAATTACACTAGTAAAAGTTCTTGACCTTACACGAGATATCTGATCATCTGTAATCAATTTTCATTAGCGACTGTCTTATTATTTGGTTCACTTAAATTTTCTATTAGAGGATGTGCGATTGCGAAAGGAAAAAGAACATATACTTGAGGAATAAGTAACATTGAATTATAAGTTAAATTGCGTCTGTGGCGTGGTACAAAAAAGTGAGCAGACTTTTTCCCTCACCCACCCATGGTTTCTTTGAATTACTCAACCTAGTGTGCCTTGGCTGACTTAGATTCTGACACCTTGGAGGTTATCAAGGTCACGTATGACGTTGCTCGAGTTTGAAGTTGCTATTACATCCAGGATAGCAACTGCCAACTCTGATCTCCTTGGCATGATGTCACGTGACAGGATAAAAAAGATAATTACTAAAAGAATGTAGCAATTCTTCCCAACTCAGCGCATACTCATACTTGGATTAAGCAAGGCAACCGCTAACTGCCATTACCTAATTTTTTATGTAGTCCCAAGGAGTGAGGTATTTTCAATCTTCTTTTTGGCGTCACATATTGTATAGAGATGTTTTTGATACAATGAATATATCAACCTCATATATTTGAACTGCGGTATTAAATTCGTATGATTCACGATCCTTCGCAGAAGATAGCGCTATTTGTGTAATAGCGAAAATCAGACCTGAAAAAAATCAGGCCTGTACGGGATTCGAACCACTGACCTCTGCGATACTAGTGCAGCGCTCTACCAATTGAGCTAACAAGCCTGTTTACTTGTTATTACAAAGATGTTTTTGTAATAAGACATGGAAGAGTTGATAAAGCTATTAGAAGTTATTGCTTTTTTTTTTCTTGGAATGGAAGTTTGCCTCTAGAGTTTTCTGTATTTTAAGTAATAATGACCTGTCCTCTTTGTCATTCAGGGCTGTTTATGAGAACAATATTCAGTACCTGCCGCCTGGAGTTTTTAAAGGCTTAACAAACATACAGTCTATGTAAGTCTCTGTTTCTCATTAGCATTTTTAATCGACGTTAGTGAAGCTCTGCAAAACAGGGGTCTTGTGAAAGTGCAGTCGTCCGCATGTTCTACATCTCCGTCATTTGAGCAGGTTGTGTCAAAAATTACGCACGAGTGATCACGATTGACAGCGAATAACCACGAGTGACCACTAACAACTAAGAGGGACCGTTAACAACCACGAGTGGCCACACGTGATCAAGGGCAAGAAGTCATAAATTTGGCTGAGATCATAATCTCATTATCATCAGGTGACTTCATCCAAAAACTTGTGACTTCAACGTAGATAAACCATTTACGGAGACTGACAAATGCAAACAATGTATCACTTCCTTCATTGAAAGCCGGTTAGTTCCCAGAGCTACTTCGCTGTCATCAATTGTTTCGTGATGAACATGTTTCGGCTCAGTTTCCTAAGACAGAAGGAAGGGATTAGGGAAATGAATGGAAAGAAAACGAGCAATAAATACAAAAAATACGTTAAAATATAAAATAAAAGATAAAAACTAAACAACCAAAAAAGCAAAGATGAAAAGTTGACGGAGAAGAATGACGAGTGATTGAAGCCGGATAAAAGGTTCGTGTGGCAGGGAGCAGGAAGATGAGACCACTCCTTCCTTCCTCTGGTTACTGCTTACTAGTTACTCTTGATAACACGAGTCAAGTAGTGGTCATTCGTGGTCGCTCATAGTCACTCGGAGTTACTCGTGGTCACTCGGGGTCACTCGGGGTCACTCGGAATCACTCGTGGTCACTCGTGGTCACTGTGGTCACTCGTGGTTACTCATGGTAACTCGTAGTCAATCATGATCAGTCGGGGTTACTCGTGGTCATTCGTGGTGGTCACACGTGGTCATTCGGTGTTACTCCTGCTCCCTCACAATCACTTATCCTGCTTTCTTTTAACCTAAATTTATGCTCTCGTGTTTGTCATTAACGAGTTACCCTTTCATTCTATCGTCATTTAAAGGAGCTTTTATTTCAACAAAATCCGCGCAGTGAGCAACGAGCAATTTAAAGATATCGCGCCAAGTATTCGATTCCTGTGAGTATGAACAAACTGCTATTATTCAAGGTGTGCGTGTGATTAAGCTTCACGGAGAGTTAACTCCAAATTCAAGGGGGATAATGCCCATAACTTTTAGACAAAGCTATTAACTTTGCTCTCAGACTAGCGTCCCTTCCGCCATCTTCACGGACAAGTAATCCAACTAGCCTAATCATGCAAGTTAAGAATTGCATTATTCGAGTTGCCCATTGATACCTCTACAAGGATAAGCTTTGTATACCAATACAAAGCTTATACCATTATTCACGAGTGAATTATATACTCCTAAAACCAATCAGATCTGGCCACTGAGAACTTTAGGAAAAACTAATGAGGGCTTCGATTCCTCCTGTCAAACGTCCCTCTCAAGTAGATTACAGTTGTAATATTGCATGTAGACACATTTCGACATATTAGGCATGTTTTACGTACTCCGTAACGAATATTCTTACTCAGATAAGCCTGACTACATTGTAAAGGGGTCTTGGTTACTTTCCGTATGGGTATCAACGAAATTGAGGCAAATTTGTTCATTGACAGTGGTACACCCTACCGTTCCTCCTTGTCCTCTGAATCCCAGGGAGTCACATAAAGCGTTAAGAGTTGAAATTTTTGGGAGGAGTGAGAGATGGATGGAGCAACGGAAAAAAGAGAGACTAAAAGCTTGAAAATACTTAGGTTTAGGACAGCAACATCTTTATAATAAGCGAGTGATGTTAAATCGAATCGCTTTCCTTCAATTTGCAGTTACCTCCATTACAACGAAATGCGAGAACTACCGGCCGGTTTCTTCTCGAACATGGAGTATTTAATAACAACGTAAGTCATTGAAATGTTCTCGATGTCTGGAGATGTCCAATTGAGAAATTTTATTTATCAGTATACAATAAGGCAACCTGTAGAGTATTACTATCACCCTTTCATTGTCTTAAATTCAGAATCAAAATTTTATATTTTCCTCCCCTTTTGTGACTCATGTCAACTCTTTTTATGAACCGTAGGACTGTAGACACCAACCTGATGTGTTGCCATTTGACGAAGGAGGACGCAGACTGCGACTTTGCTTATGTCGACAGCTTCGCCAGTTGTGAAACTATGTTCAGAGATCGAGCCCCCAGGATATGTCTCTGGGTGGTCGGAATTATGTCGTTGATCGGTGCTGTGTTTGTTATCGTGTGGCGGTTGGTGTTTAAGGAGGCAAAGAAGAAAAATAAGATACAGTCTATCATGTTGATACATTTGGCCGGGTCTGATGGACTGATGGGTATCTACCTTATCATAATAGGTGTAATGGATGCCATTTGGGCAGGGCAGTATTTCTTGCGTGACTATAACTGGCGTTCAAGTACGTCATGTCAGATAACAGGTGCCATTGCCGTGTTGTCAAGTGAGGTGTCTGTTATGACGATTTGTTTGATATCCGCCGACCGGGTTAAGAATATTCTGTTCCCCTATCGTGGAAAGTCCCTTACAATCAAGGTTACGCACCTTCTGTGTTTCCTTATCTGGATTATTGGTGGGTTAATTGCATTTATTCCCACGGTGGGCATCTACTACTTTGGTAGTCGCCAGAAAGGTCACCACTTTTATGGAAGATCAGTTGTATGTCTCCCGTTGCAACTTTCTGCTGATAAGCCCTCAGGCTGGGAGTACTCTGTTGCCATGTTTGTTGGTTTAAACTTTACTCTTGTGTTGTTCGTCATTGTGGCCTACTCCATGATTATCTACAAATCCTGCACATCAAACCGGCGCCTGGCTCAGCAAGGGACCGAAAGAGAGAGGAAAATGAAAGCCAAGCGAAGGGCAGCCGATCTGAGGAGGGAGGCCTCGCTCGCCAAAAGAGTGTTCTTCATTGTTCTTACCGACTGTGTCTGCTGGCTGCCTATTGTGGTAATTGGATTGAGGTCTCTCTTGGAAAAATCCTTCCGTACACCTGGTGACCTGGCAGTTTGGATCGCAGTCTTTGTTCTGCCGGTTAACTCTGCCATCAATCCCATTCTCTACACTTTATCAACAAAACAGGTAATAACACGCAACCTTCAAATCTATACTGAAACTTCTTTCTGCCTCTGGATCAGCTGAGATTAAAGGATACTTTTATAAATGTTTTGTTCTATGCTGTGAAGAATGTAAGCTGAACTAGTTTAAGCAAAAGCATTCCGTTTGGCACGAAGAAAATTTATCGGGCTTTGATACTTGAATGTTTTGCGGAGTATCTTTCATCTGCCAAAAAAAAAAGATTCACGTAGAAAAAACTCTTACAGTTCGTGTCATCCTTTTGAGTAGTAAGGTGTATTATAGAACTCAGGAAAATTTTCTAACAAATGGAAGGTGCTATAAGGAATGAAACAGTTAAAAGTTGTCAATTTGATGCCCCTTCCCTGTTCGGTCATCTACAACGAAAAATATATTAGTGTCACTCGATATTAGATAAAGCAGTCTTATTAAGCCGCTTAGTTCCATAAACTAAAATACTAGCGGCTTCTTTTTTTTTAAAAAAGTATCTTAAATTGCGTAGCTAGTGAAATATAACGTTGTCTGTTTTCAAGGTATAAAACTTCTGTTGAGGTGAAAAAGATCTCACGGAAACAAAATGAGTCACAACCAACCAAATCGGTTCTGTTTCTGAATCTCACACCAGGCAATAGTGGCAAAGTACTCTGAGCATTTGAAACCTTCATGTCGATCATGTAAACAATAGACCGCACTCTCGGTGGGCTTAGCAGCATAACATTCCACGCGAGATGTTGGGGAGACTTAAAAAAAGAGTTTTAAATCAGGAATTAAAAGCGAGGGATCTACTACATTTTCGAGTTTTTTACAGACATCCTAAGAGAGTTGTGTGGTTATTATTTTTCAAAACTAGTTTAGGATTGATCAGTTCAGGCAACGATAGGTGTTTAACCAATCAGCACGCATAGTATTTCAAATATTCTCTTTGCCTTTTGTTCTTGATGACTTACATTTAGGTACGACGTGTTTTGAACGCTAAATTCCAACAGTTCAGGAGCTATTTGATGGGAAAATGTGTACGAACTCAGAACAATGAAGGTAAGTTTATCGAAAACCATCCTTCGGAGATGAGGACAGTTATTTTCTTGTGCAGTAAAATGCAAGAAAGTTTACTTTACGTCAAGTAATGTTTTGAACAGCTTTTATCTCTCGAACAGCCATAGGTATGAGAGATAGTTTCTCACTTGAACAAATGCGCAGGTACAACATCTTAAAAGGTACTTCTAATTAGTTTGATTTTCATCGGTCGAGGGTAGCACTGGAAAGAACTGCTCAGTGCCGGTTACAATGACAGCCTGTGCGGAATTCGAAGTCGTCATCAGAGTCCAGTGAGGAGTTGCAGGGTTAAGAGTTGTCTTCTGTGATGTCAGAGGTTAAATTGATTGTACAGTACTGGTCGTACAATTTTGTTTCACTCAATTTCATAAGTTCTGCAAATCTGATTGAGTTTTATTGCCACGCAATTACTTCCTGGCGATTGGACATCTTTATGATTAGCCTAAAAAATCACTATCTCTGATGATGCTGATTATTGCTTCATATATGAAATAACGATTTTGCAATTATGAGGAATAAGGTTAAAAGCATTTGAACGTGTTAAATAAATGTCATCGCTGTTTCCAAAGGTCAAGAGGAGGGCATGGAAATGCAAGTCATCGGAAAAGGTAACAAACATTTACTCAGCTCAAGAAAACGTCGCTTGATTTTTTCTGAAGTGTTCGGGTAATTAGGCAACACAAGATTACGGTAAGGCACATTTAGGGAGTGGGAACCATTAATTTCTTTTCCCTTCCAAACCCTTTTTTTCCCTGACAGAGAAATTTTTGCTTAGTTTGTCGCATTTTTGACATACAATCAATCGTAGCAATAACAAAGATGAAAGTTCCCTTATTGAGAGCAAATGTGGCCAAAAATCGATTATTTTCCAAATATCGTGGCAACAGCCAAAAATCGATTCGGCTCATATTCTCAAGTTAGATGGGCCTTACAACGAAAAATATATACTGCTTGCTTTGTTTGGCTGAATATCGATTTATTTTCTAGAAAATCGATAGTAGCTGCATTCAACCTAAATGTAACTGGGAAGAATAGTCAACACCTCCTGATAACGATTGTTTACAAATCGTGTCTCGGGGTTTCTCTATACCTGTCCAATTTCGTTGAAAAGGAGGCTGTAATTACCTCGAGAGATTTTTGTTTAGATATATAGGATATATATATATATATATATATATATATATATATATATAAAGAAAAAAAAAAAAAAAGTCTTCAACCGAACCGCGAACCAACTGTAAGCGGAAGGTTGCCGAAATGCATTTTACCGCTTTTGGAGAGACTGCCCCTAAATGATGTTAAGAACAAGTGAGACGTGCTGAAATGGATGCCTGAGCTGTGTTCAAACGCTAGTCGTGTGTAACATAATTTCTTTTCTCTGATTTTCTGATCTGGATGAAATACGGAGAGTTAGCTAGTTACTTTAAGTAATATTTGCCACTTTGACCCCAATTTACGTGAAAACCAAGCTGAAGTACTTCGAATCAGGATGTAAAGGTTTTTCGTTTTCATTCTTCAATGGAAGTCTCAGTTGGCCGTTAAGGATTCATTTTTACTTCCTTTTCTAAAAAGTTCCTCTATACATCAAAGAAACTTATAACCAGGAGCCTGTAGAAGCTTAGAGAAAAAGTACTTATAATGTAGTATTCTTCTGTTTTGGTCCTCCTTAATCACGGGCATGGTGGTATTTATCCTCTGTTCATTCATCCGTTTGTTCACTTAGGTTCTGCTGAGTTAATTGCTCAGCTTCAGCAGATGCAACTCGATGCAAGCAAAGTAAATGACAAGACAGACCTAAAAAATGAGTTGAAGAAAATTTCTTCAGACAAGGGCTTCAGAATTGTGGACAATGACGGATCAGGAAATTGCATGTTCTATGCTTTGTCAGATCAACTGGAAATTGCTATGAGAATCAACATCAAGCATGACGAATTAAGACAAATGTTGGTCCAGTACCTCCGAAAAAACCCGGAGCTAGTAAGTTGATGTCTTGCACTCTGGGTTAACCACTGTTAATTTAGGAGCACCATAAAGATTAACTACCTCAGTGTCGGTGAAAATGATGGATAATCACCTTGCCTCTTTGCCTCGGTACATACCCACCCCTATTCACCTTTATTTCCACGAATGATATTGTAATATTTCTGGATTTATCGTGAAAACACTCTGTGTTGTTCAAGTGTTTTAGTATAGACCATGTCCGGGTCACGGATGAATTCACACCTCCTTGTGAAAACTAAAGGACTCTGTCTTGCGGAGAAAGGGCTAACCCAAGGTTTTCTAAAAGTACTTCTCACTTGAATCTCCCACAGACGGGACAATCCTAATTGGATAACCTTGACTCTGGATAAGGTGGACGCTAGATGTTCAGGAGTTGAGACTGCAACGTCCAATGTAGATCTTTGTGTTCATTACTCTGATTGGTTATTATTCGTTCTTACCGTTGTTTAGTATCTCTTTGTTAATTCCTCATTCGATGACTCCTTCCAACATACTCAAACTGATCCAGTCTACCATTAACTTTACACTCTAAGTTTTTCTCTCTATTTTACTCTCCTCTCAGCCGAATGGAACAAATCTGTTTAACTTCGTCCATGGACATCAGTCATGGACTGATTACTTAACGTACATGGAGCAAGATGGTGCTTGGGGTGACCATGTTTTTCTAAGTGCCGCTGCAAACCGCTACAAAACTTGCATTCGTGTGGTCAGCAGTCTTAATCCTACTCACGATGTTATCTTACGGCCTCAATGTCCTGTTGACAAAAGCAGGACACTTGTGTTGGGACACATCCATGAAGTACACTATGTCAGCCTTCACTCCACACAAGGTACAATTCTTTACATTGCAATCAGGAAATGAAGAGTGTTTACGGTGATATTTTGTGTAATTATCTACATCGAAATAAAAAACGATGAACAAAAAATAAAAATAGGCGAATAAAATCAAACGTGGTGCGCTTGAACTGTCAGATAAAAAGTTTTGTTTTATGGAGTCAGATTGAGTGCTAAGTGGTTAGGGGTAGGAAACGTTAATTTCCCACGCACGAGATTACTGTGTAGTGGATGTCCTCCCTTGGGTGGGATGGGTGGGTGTTGGCCCTGAAGAGCCCCTCTGGGGAGTTGTCAGTTCAGCTATGTATGTATGTATGTATGTATGTATGTATGTAGGTATGTATGTAAGTGTTGGTTTTCTGTCTTTGATGAAGAGCATTTCAGAAATTAAACAATCCAGCTTCCGACGGCATTTCTTGAGGATGGTAAACTGGTCACGAAGCTCTTTTTTCCTTAGATTGTGTACGTCTCGTAGGTGTTTACCAATGACAGAGTGCTTGTGCTCATTGATGCGCTGAAATAGGTGTCGGCACGTAAAGCCGACATAATCTGTTTCGCACAGATCACATTTGTATTCGTAAACAACGCATTATTCGTTAACAAGAGGTGGTTTGGGTTCCGTCACTTCGATCTCATCAGCAGTTTTCTTACTCGTAAACACTAGGCACAAATAGCTGTTAATTTTCTTCGCGAGATCGGAGAGCTGTCCTCGTACTTAGTCAACTGACCGTTGATCTTTAAATGGTATAATGATTCCAACGGGCTTCTTAACCTTAAGCGCTTGTTTTCAGTCTTGAGAAGCGATGAATCTGGTGATTGCACAGTTAATGAGTCTCTCAGGGTACTTAAGCTTGAGAAAGTTCTCTTTGAGGTTGTCACATTCGGCAGCGAAAAGGTCAGGTGAAGATGAGAGTCGATGTACACGATTTAACATAGTCTTTAGAAGAGATCGTTTATAAATATTATCCACGTGGCTTTGGTAATGGAAAAGAAGACCTTTATCTGTTGTTTTCCTGTAGAAGTATGTTCTAACTTGGCCACACATCTTCATAAGTTCCATTCCGATGAAAGGAAGTTTTTCATTGACTGCTACTTCCATGATGGTAAAGTTAAGTGTAAGGTGGGCTTTATTCAGCGTTTTAAGAAAGGCACTAGCAATTGGAATGTCCTGTACCACGGCTAAGGTGTCATACAAGTACCTTCTATAGAAATAGGGTAGTTTCCTTTCTCTTTGAAGCTTCTCCTCAATGGAACACATGAATGTATTTTCCATGAGCGGTCGTAGTGGTGATCCCATGGCTACACCATCTATTTATTCGTAGAAGCTGCCATTAAACTAGAAAAGTTGATGTTTTGTAGCCGCTCTTAGAAGGGCAACGAGATCATCTCGGCTGATGTTCAGGTTGTATGTCACATTGAACCAGTTCTCAGTGAAAACTTTGTTAGTGAGGATCTTTATTGTTTCTTCGAGGGGCACATTAGTGAAGAGAGAAGATACGTCATATGATATTAAAAAATCACACTCACTAAACCACACCTCCTTGAGATCATCGGCAAACTGGAAAACATCAGTGATTCAGTGTGTGTTAACCGAAAGCGGCTTTAGTTTCTCATCGAGCCAATTCGCAAGAGCATAATTATATGTGTTTGTGGCAGACAAGATTAGTCGCAAAGCCAATCGCTGTTTATGCGTCTTGGGCAGACCGTATAGGTGTGCCAGTCTCGAGCCTTTCTGGCAAATAGAATCAGCGATGTGTTTAGGAAGATTTTTTTGAACCACGGACTCCAGATCTTTCTCTTTTCCTAGTAGAGGGTGATAATGTTGGGGTGGTCTACCCCTTGTACTTGGTCTTTCCAAGGATACTGGCTTGAATTTCGTTTCATCGCTGATCGATGAACGCCACACTTGATAATCATACATATTCAGATCTGTCCATGACGACAACACCTGACACCCAACACCTTTGTCCGGTTTCGAGATTTTGATATCATCCCTTTTTTTCAGTTGGTGGAGGGATCTTTGTAACGTTCTAGGCGGTCTTGGACTTTTCCGTTCACTGTAGTTAAATACAATAGACCGGAGTGTGGCTGCGATCTACTCCTTTTTGTCGTCAGAGACAGAAGAGAGACTCAAGACCGAAAACAGGCGCTTGAGGTTATTAAGCCCGGTTCGGATTATTATATTATTTAATAATCAACGGTCAGCCGACTTAGTACGAGGACAGCTCTCCGATCTCGCGAAGAAAATTAACAGCGATGTGTGCCCGGTGTTTACGAGCAAGAAAACTGCTGATGAGATCAAAGTGACGGAACCCAAACCACCTCTTGTTGACGAACAATGTGTTGTTTATGAATACAAATGTGATCTGTGCGACGCAGATTATGTCGGCTCTGCGTGCCGACACCTATTTCAGCGCATCAACGAGCACAAGCACTCTTTCATTGGTAAACACCTACGAGACGTACACAATCTAAGGAACAAAGATCTTCGTGAACAAATTATCATCCTCAAGAAATGCCGTCGGAAGTTGGATTGTTTAATTTATGAAATGCTCGTTATCAAAGACAGAAAACCAACACTTAACACTCAATCTGTCTCCATAACAGCAAAAATTTTTACCGGAAAGTTTAAGCGCACCACGCTTGTATTTTATTCACCTATTTTTATTTTTTATTTATCGTTTCTATTTCTTAATCATATGCATTGAGAGCTTCACACGTACTTTTCTATATAATGAACTCACAAAATTATCTACATCACCTAGGAAAGAGGGGGAGGCTCTATCGTTCTCTGGTATAAGCCGCCGTCAAATGATCACTGCCAATATGACCTGAATTTAACAAAGTACTGACTTGTGAAAATGTTTGTTTGTAATTCCACCAAACACCATTCGGGACGAGTGCGGCTGACCGCCATATTTACTTCTGCGCGTATCAAAACAAACCAAAACGTACGCAGTTTCTTCTGTAGGCTTTGAACAAATCGGCCTCATGAAAGGGGGTTTTATTCCTTATTTATTTAGCTTTATATCTATTGCTATTTGGGGTAAATCTAACGAGTCGTTTTTCGCCTCACTCCTTTTACGTTCGATGTTGAAGTTGTCGTTGTATTAAATAGTGGTGAGCCGCGATTGCACACTTACTTTGTCTGCTAGTGTTGTGAAGACCTTCGGCTTCCAAAAGCCAGCTTTTCAGTCGATTATTTTGTTTAGCACATACTTAAATAGCCGGTTACTTTTGACCTATTTTTTATCTTACTAGGAGATGATCGGATAACTTCAATTAGATGGTGCAAATAAACAATCAAGAATTGCTCAAAATTTTCAGCTTCAAAAGCGGCATTTTGGCGAAATTCAGTTATCATGGATTTTCTCGAAAATAAATCGATATTTAGCCAAACAAAGACCCATCTAGCTTTGAAGTATGGGCGAAATTTATTTTTCAGCTGTTGCCACCAAATGTGTGACCCGTTGGTAACATTCACTCTTAAGCACAGATATGCGGCGTCGCGTTTATAAATCAGATTAACTAATTAATAATAAATTGGAGGAGGCGGCGTGGCCGCGTGATTAAGGTGCTGGACTTGCAATCCGGTGTCCCGGGCTCGAGTTCTCTACCCTGCCATTCACTAGATTAGTTCTCGGCTGCCCCTAATTCAACTCTTCGGCTGCGCCCTATAAATAACCCACCGGTCTGCCTCCTGCCTGTGAGGATTTCTAAGAACCTAGTTAGTCTACATTGTAGGTGAAGAGCTCCTACGGAAGAGCTACAACTAATGTATTTATTTATTCATTTATTTATCTATTTTATTAATCAAGTGAATAAGAAAGAGACAGGTATCTATATCCAGTCGCAGGCTTGTGTAGTTCTTGCTACTGAAGACGAAGTTCGGCTTAAGCGCCTTGAAAATAATGACTACTTCATGAGTGAATAACGCGGTTGTTGCTAACGTTTTTCTCTGCTTGTTTGTTCGTTTTTCGCCAGCTCAACATCAGGGAATGGAAATGAGAGTTATCGAAGAAGGTACGCACTTAATTCACCTCTCCACAGACTACAATAAATTTGAGAGCGCAACATCTGGTTGTCGAAAACCAAAAACGAAACCAATGAACACTGAGAAATTCATGTAACTTAAAAAGTTTGGGATGACCTTTTCTTTCAATTTGCCATAATCTAAGGAACGTGTAAAAGGTTATTTGACCTCCAGTTTGAAGTTTACCTACCTCCATATTTTGAGCCAGTTTAAGGACTGCAATTTTCCGCTGTATAATAAGTTTGATTTTAACTAAATTGATTCTCATTTGTTATCTAGAGAAGAAAATACTCATAGACGAAGTCACCACCAACAATACGTCTATTTTTATTATAAAAACAAATGGATTCCATGTTGCCGTGGGTCTACTTTGAAATTGCTCATAGAAAACGTCAAAATGGGCTTGGAACATCCCAGACACACCCTGCTAAGCCCCGTATATCACATTTTCACGTCATCTGTTTTGACGAAGGTATGTTTTACCACTGAACTGACGCCTAGCAACATGGAATCTACTTGTTTGTTCGACAGTGAAAATTCTAGAAATAACGGTTTTAAGGTATTAAAGAGAAAAGAGATATTCGGAAAGAGCAAAACCGGAGCGCAAATGATTAGGGATGGAGAAGTTACACGATGCAGTTACCAAATGTTGAAAGGAACGACATGGCTTATCCAGCGAAGTAAAGCCACGAGAGGAAGAACTTCGTAAACTTATTCCCCTTTTTGTGTTTTCTTTGTTGAACACAGTACAAAATCAAGAAGAAACGGGGAGCGCTGACGATAGTGAGGACGAATCGCAAGAAGAACAAGGAGAGGGTGAGCAACACGCAGGATCAGGCGAAGACAATGAGGAACCCACTGAACCTCAGCAAACTGAACCTGAACAAGGCCAAGAACCAAAACAAGGCCAAGGCGAACCTACTGAACAACGGAAAGTTGAACGAGAACAAGACGAAGAACCAAAACAAGGTCAAAAGGAAGCCAATGAACAGGAGCAAGTTGAATCTAAACGAGACGAAGAACCAAAAGATGACAACAAAGCACCCACTACAAAGCAGGAAGTTGAACCAGATCAATCAAAGGGAAACGAAGATGTAAGTGAACAGCAGCCAAAAGAACAAGAGCTGAAAGAAGACCATGAAAAACCTGGGCGGGAGCAAGCCGAAACTGCGGAAGAAGAGCCAAAAAGAGACAACCAGGAATTCAAACAGCAGCACACTCAACAAGAAGATAAAAAAGAACTTAAAGCCGACCATGGGCAAAAGGATGGTGCTAAAGAAGACGAAAAGTCCAAAGGAAATCAAAAGGAAGGTGAACAGCGACAAGAAGAAAATGAGCAAGATGAACCAGAACAAGGAAAGAAATATGAAGAAACTGAAAAGCAGCGAGTTGATTGTGATAGTGAGGACCGAGAAAAAGTCCATAATGATCCTAAACATGAAGAAACTGAACGAGACAAACCAAGAGGAATGTATGAGGAACCCAACCAAGAAACTTCAAAGCGAGGCAAAGAGGACCCCCAACAACGGGGTAAGAAGTCTATGGAAAATGAGTCACCACGACGACAGCAGCTGATTGTGGACGAAGGTATGTTTTACCACCCTCCGTTTCGGCTAAATTTAAAGTATTGGAGAATTGATTTCTCGTTCATCAGGCTGGGTGGAGGAAATGTTTCTTCGTTATTCCAAAACTCATAGTTTTACCTTTTTTATTAGGTAGCAATGTGTCATTGAGGTGTCTTGATAGTGAGTTACTGTTTTGTTCAACAGAACAAGATGAAGAAGATGATATGGTGCTGGACACACATTTGTAACCGGTAGCACTGACTTATCAAGTCCTTTTAGTTCTAATTATTGCAATAGAAGTAGAAAGATTACATACTGTTATGTCGTGAAAATAATACATTTACTTAACCAAAAACACTTTCAGAGCCAGATAAGATAAGAAAAGTTTCAAAGTAACCAGTGCGAACCTGGGATGTTTGTTTTCATTGATTGATCGTCCAGGTTGTCCGAAAGGGAGTGAGTTTGGTATGCGGAATAAGATCTCTTAAAGGCATGCTTACGGTTTTATCGTGCTTCCAGTGTTGTCAGAAGTTTCAATAACTTATTTTATTTCAATATTATTAAGTTTACATGTACTTACAAACACGACTTAGCTATTAACTCAGCATTCAGTTGCATACATTACTCATTATTGACTTCAGCCCTAGTGTATTATTTACTAGGTGGCTTCTGTGTTATGACCATGTTAAGCCACTAATCGTATTTACACGTGTATTGAATGCACAGGTCAGATAATGCATGTTCATCAGTCTGTATCATTTACTTACTCACAATTGTTGTTAATGTATGACTTAAGTTGATTTTGTAGGAGCTTGAACAAAAAAGACAAAAAAAATGTATTGCAAAAGTGTAACCCAAGTGAGGATCTTATCAAAAGTGTGAAATGTTCTTGCCTTATTAAAAGAAATAATGATAATATTTCATCCCTCACTTCTTTTGTTATCTAATAATTGAACCCTCCTGGAGTTCAATATAGTTTAAAGAATATCTCATAGCTGAAACGTCACCTGGAAAACATTTCAGTTGATGTAGGATTGTTTTCGGACATGGTGTCGCTTCTAGCACCAAGCTTCCACTCTTACTCTCCCCGTTAAGTTTCAATAGCCTTCCATTCCTCCTTAGGTACAAATATTTAGAATTAGTTTAGAATTTTTTTTGGCGGCTATGGATGGTTAGTACTTGAACTAGTCTCCCGGATATTCTCTCTCTCGAATCAAATCATCAGTTGAAAAACGTCTTATGTCCAATACACAAAAACAGATTCTAACGGTTTTCTGTTGAAATAGGCAAGTCTGAACGCGAGATAGAAGCCGTGAATCGGTAGAAATAAGACATTTGGAGATCGAGACATCGGTCTTTTTATCAGCTGGCTGGGGGGGGGGGGGGTGTCGTTTTATTTTGGTTATGTTACAATAAAATTGCCCTAACCTCGACCAAGGCTCTGTAGCCACCCCTTCCCCCTATTGGTAATTATGATCATCACGACCCTCCCACCTTCCCCTAATGGTGGTCATGTCAAACTACCAATATAAAAGATCTGTACGGGTTATTGCTTTGACAAAGACACAGGTGAGGAGTTTATTATCTTTCAATTTTTTTTTCAACAAGCTTTGTTTACTGAAGCTTCGTTAACAAGTTTCCTATACCAACTAAATTGCAGTTCCAAATAACTTTTCCTGGAACTTTCTGAACAAGGTTTTTTACTGTAAAATAAGTGCGACGGCCTACCTTTTTCCTTTTTCTTGCGTTCTCTTGCTTTTTCATATGCATGAATACAGAGTCAATATTTTCCGTGCTTTTTCAGTCAGAGACTGGAATCACTTGTTTGCAAGCGTCCTCTTACTTAAATTCAATTTTCTTCGTTTACCGAGTCTTCAAGAGCTTGAGCAAGAATGTGTTCGTTACAAAGTAATTCTAACGCCAGAAATAAAATGAATCGAATGTCATTATGAAATTTGACTTCTTCAATGAAGTAATAAGACATTTCTCTCAGCAAAGTACTCGAGGCCCAGGGAATTTAAAGCAAACACTAGTAGAATAATGATTTGGTCAGTTAGGAGTGTTACGTTCCAAGAGTTCGATGTCGCCATAGTAGTTACACAAAATGGCACATCAACCAATGCTAGGAGTAATAACTGATTTATTTCTCATAGTGAATCATATTATATACAGGTTTTTAGATAGGCGTAATTAGAACGAAACGATAATCATTTTAGGCATTTACCACAAAGGAAATTTGCAGGTGAGCAGTAGTACGTTGTGGTGTATTCTAATCTGGGGTAACTGTTATGTAACTTAAGTGTGGGTGCTCGGAATATCCGGGCATGTATTCTAACAAGAAGAACACACATACTGATCACAGACACATTCTGACAAGCACCACAGAAAACAGAGCAATCCGTGAACATTGTTTCAGAGTAGCTATGACCTTAACATTGCACAGAATGACGCTGAGGTAAACATACTAAGGTACCACAGGTAAGAGGATATTTGTAAAAATCCATTGAAAACAGTGAAGATGGACAGTATCGACGCTCTAGTTAAGTCCATACCCGGGGTACCTTAGTATGTGTGAAGAGTTGGTGTTAGAAGACTATGAGAAGGACCCGTTGAGTGAGATTTGACTAGGGTCTAGGTTGACTGCACATTAACGGTCTCTCAGCTGCACAAGATGTCCCTTCCACGCATTAGAAGAATTCAGAACGGCCGTTAATTTGAAATTCTCGCCGGATTGGTTGCTCGACAAACCAACTTTTGTGGGATTTTTTTCGGTGAACTTAAAGGGAAACTCTATATTTGGCTTTTGGTGCCGCCAAGTTATGACTCGAGGGAAAGTATTTAATTGTTGTTTTCGATCGATTTTGGGGAGCATGTGTCAACAGAAGTTTCTGACCTTCCCGTATTTTGTGCACGGAGATTTAGGGCGTCAAGCTAAAACACATCAAAACGGCCTCAAATCGCGAGGAGAACAACACAGAATACTCTCTATGAAGGTAAGACTATATTTCTTTGATAATTTCACACAAATTTACATTTACAGAGCTCAAAATCAAGTCCAACTAAACCACTATACAAACTCCTTAATTATTCACTCTGAGAGAGCCTGTGACAGAGCTTGGACCACCTGTGGTCACATGAAAGCAGTTTCTGGAATATTACAGACCACAGTTAATCGAGGGGACTGGTTATGAAACCCGGCAAACTTCAAAGGATTAACTGTGTACAGACTAAAAACAATTCTAGAAAAGTCTGGGACTGCGTGACAAATTCAGTGAAAATAATTTGATCCTCGTAACAGTATCAAAAAGAATGAAAGCAGCCGGGTAGTTTACAAATTTTTTTCTCGAGTTCCTCCAACATCTCTAGTAGTTTATTAGCGGGTAAGCTGATAGAAAGTGTGTTTCATTGCTTTTATGACATGAATATGGGTGACTTTTGTCAAAGCGGATGATAAATTTCACCTTGTTTAGTGATCTAGTCGCTGATTCTCATGAAACCTATCAAAAATTGCGCTACAAAAAATCAATGAAAAACTGCAGGCCAGAGCAACGAAAGCTGTAATTCATTTATTGCTGAATGAAAGCAATGTAGTGATGTTGTTTTTCAAGATTTGTTACTTTTTATCAGTCCAGGTGTTTTCGATTCGTAGCGCGACACTCCAAGGAAATTGAATTTTTTTTAACTTTTTCATTTCATTTCTTCTCTTACCTCTCGCTTAAATAAAGACGACTTTTTCTAGTTTTGACAAAGTCCAAAAATAAGGGTATTTTAAGACCCAGCACCTCCGATTGGCAACCACTTCTGATCATTATTCCTTTATTAGCAGTGAAAGCCTTCACTGGACTTCCAAAGTCAGTAATGAAATTTTTGGGCAATTTATTTCATAGCCCGTCATGACGTGAAATTTACATCTACCTCCCGCTAATTCCGTACACAACATCTTTGTTTTAACTTAAAATAACTTGAAATTTACATGAAATTTCCGAGAGATTATCGTTTAAACATGAACGAGGAGAGAATATTTGAATAGCGCAAGTTGAGCCATTTTTTAGAACTTATTTCGCAGCCATATTTGGATTATTCTCGTGGAAACGCAGCAGTTGATGATGAACATCAAAGGGGCGGGTACTCCAACTTTCTGACAAAAGAAATCTAGGAAGAAACTTGATAGTACGTAGATGTCTCTGTGGTGCCTCAGTTGCAACTTTTGGCTTGATATCGTTTGTAGATAAGGAGCCATTATGTCAACAATGTACCAGATTCGATTTGCTTCGCTGCCTTGTTGAAATATTAAACCCAGACAGAGCTCTCGGAAAGATCCACCTAAATGATTGGTCTTTTACGGCATGATACTTATCGACTTACATGATATGTGTTGGTGACAAAAAGATAATTTGCTCTAAAAGCTGATGTTACTCAAAAGGACAATTCGCCATCTTTGATCAGATCGCGCCTGCAATTTTGTTCAGCGGTCAACTTTGACATTCATTTGGCATGTTGTGTTTATAGTTTACAAAGTTTAAAATATAACAAGGATTTACGGTTACCAACATATTTGAATAGTTATTTGTTAAGCTTGAGATAGTTGCTGGTTTACCTAAAAGGAAATAAACCGGTGATATATTGATCTCCTATCAGCACAGCGATAAAAAAGAAAATGGTAAAAAACTTAACACGTATATAGAAATCATTTACATATTAAATCGGAGGTTTATTGCATACATTTGATGTGTAATCTCCTGTCTAGAGTAATATCTGGCTCTTCGTCGAGATGTACCTTAGAAATTGGTCAATTGCAAAAGTGCAGATTATTATTCAAAGGTGAGGCGATTAAAGAGGGGGGGTCGACAATCAATTTCGTAGTAAGTATCAGACAGAATATTTTGTCCTATTATTTTCACACATTTGTTAACTCGTGATACTTAGCGTTTGTGCTAAGTCTGAGCCAAATCGGTGACCTGAGGTTTATCGCCCCTTGCCTAGTTTTCTCGTGGACACGCTCTTAAACAAAAAGTACCCTTTGTTAGCTGATGCCCAATTAAATACTTCTGTTCCTCTTTCGTTCCACATTCATCCCGACCGACCGAGTGATATCGTGTCATGAAACAGCTTCTTTTCAAAATTGATTAGCCTTAATTAGGTAATTGCCTTACCGCTGTGACAAACGGAAAAGCCATCTACCCACACAATCAACTTGGCTCTATTCAGACAAATGTTTTACAGTTAACCCAAATAAAAAAGATGAGGTTAAAAGTCGCAAAAGAAAACAGACTAATGTAGAAGGATAAAAGATTGAGTCACGGAAGCAGAACATTCGGAACCCGTCGAATGAACAACTAAAAGATGAACAAATTCACGACTGATAAATCGGCATCAGAAATTACATTTTCGGACACGAAATGGCGTATAGGTGACACATTAACAGGGAATCAACCCTTGACGTAAAAACGCATTACAAAGAGCCGGAGACCCTCCAATACACGAGTTTTCATTCGCGTCGTTTTCCAGGCGAAAAGGATTCGTAATAAAGGAAGCGCTACGCTCCCTAAGATCAAAATGTCTCACGCTTCACGTACATTGAAAACGTACAGATATGTACAAGTTACGCTCGAAGAGTAGAGGATACCCAGATCAAATTTTGAAAGAAATTTAATTTTACTGGGAAAGAAAGGTCTTTCCGAAACAGGGAAAATAGCAAACAAAAGAAAACTTTGCCTAGCGTAAGACGATATCATTTAGCCCTACCTAACCACAAGAACACAGTGACGGAGAAATAGTATTTTATCTAAAAGTAACCATGCTCAAAAGCAATATTGAAGAAGCCACACCAATTAGGGTGATATCGAAAAGTGAGGTCGTTAGAAGACATTCTGATTAGCGCTTAACGACTCTTAACTTTGAAAGAAGATTTCTAATCGCTTCCGGTTACAGGAGTTACGCCGGCCCGCCGACACGTCGAGAAATTGACCTTACGAGTTTCTTCCTTTCAGGGTGATTGTCCACCAGATACCGGCTAGTATGGAGAGCGAACCATCTTCTAAGGAAGCTGTAGTGCTGTAGCCTCAAACAACACGCCTTCCGGGCATAATTCTATATTTCTTTCCTTGTCTGTATTGTGACTGTTTTCTCGCTGAATGATATGAATTATGTGTAATCGGTTCCCAGGATGACGTCATGAACCAACCCGCCCCGTTTCCCCCATTTCTCGGTCGTTAACATGATGGAAGCCATTGTGGGGATATTTGATAATTAATGAAAATAAATGGCTAAAATAGAAGATACATTAGTTTTCGACTTTGTTATCAGTAAGACAAGATTTACTCTGTCGAAGAAGATATTTTGAGAAATGGAAGAATTCTGAGCTCTATAATCTTTATAGCTAAATTAGACTTTACAAATGAAGTTGTTAAAATAACTTTGATACGCACCGATGTTGCAGAACATGCTATTTGTACAACATCAGAAAAGTAGACATAAAATGTCAGATATATCTAGCAAATCTCCACCTTTCAAGAGACAAAGATATCTGCCATTTGCACATTTTTTTGGAAAGTTTCTAATGATTGCAGTATAGCGTATAATAACATACATGAAAAAATTTCTCAGTTCTGATTGGTTAAGATGAATGCAGTTGTCAGTTAATTCAGTGCAGAAGAGAGTTAATTCTGTGCAGAAGATAGTTAATTCAGTGCAAAGACAGAAAAAAACCAGACATTCTGATTGGTCAGAATGATTGGTCAATGTCAATGTCAAGGTCAATGTCAAGGTCAATGTCAATGTCAGTGTCGCTTGCAGGCTTTGTGTAAATTATTTTTGCACCTGATGCGCGCGCTTTTCTTCTGCGTAGTTATGAGAAGCTACCTCGTATTTTTTCATATATATTATTAACATATTTTCATTCATATTATGAACGAAATCATGTGATTACCTATACTAAGTATAGTGGCATTGACTGAGATGAGGTTTGCCATCACTACCTTTAAGGAGATGGAGATATCTTCTATTTGCACAATTTTATTTTGGTCAAGGTTTATTTTAAGGTTGTAATATAGCATAAGTATAGTGGCATTTAAGATGCACGTTTTACTGTTTGCAATAGGAAACAAAAATAGAATTACATATTCTGAGTTTAGCGTTTGTATAACATATTATTCGCTTGTGCACCTCAGTACTTTAATAATTTAACATTGAAATACCGAATGTTTTTCTAAGTGCCTACTATTACAGTTTGTCATCATTTCGTGCTACAACCTTGGACAAAACCTGTTGAGATACATTTCAAAAATACCTATTTTTTGCACTCATCCTAACAAACATGCTTTCCGTCGCAAATTCAAAGATTGTTTCCCCCCTCCCCTATTGCAATGTTGTTTACGGTAACACAAGAAATGCATGCTTAAGCTGTTAAGCCCCAACAACATTGTACCAGGGGTGGGGAGGGGGGCAAGTTTGTTCCTTTTGGAAACGATTGTTGCATGGCGGGAAATTAAAAATTGCATTGAAATGTCTCAACAGTTTTGTCCGGGGTTGTAGCTATGTAAGGAAGTGGAATACATATTATGTTTATAGAGTCCTCTTAACCACTTGGATCCTCTTGAAGCCGCTGCTTGACGAAATCATCAGCTTATATTGCCCAATTCTCTCTGTTGACTCCCTGTTTTGACAAAATTAAATATTAAATACAAACGAATTGCGAGCTACTCCACCTAATAAGGAACAGTTCCTGAAATTAATTCCCAACAATTTACCCACAGTGTTACTGATTGCCTTCATTTGATAATATTGCGCTGATTCAGCTTGCTTTGGTGGCAGCTGCGTACAGCTACCTTTTTGTGTTTGTCGCGCGGCCAATTGCTAGATGTTAGTTGTCATAGGGGGTTCAAACAAATGAGAGAAGGATGCGGGATCCGAACCATTCCTGCGACTAAAATTGTTTACCGGAAAAACTCAGTCTGGTCAGCCCCAAGCTGGAAAAGAGTTGTTCTGATTTTCAGACTTACATCTTTTTTATTAGCCGGATGAAAACTTTAGGGTTAGTCTTTATGGAATTTCATAATCAGAAGTTAAGAATGCACCCATATAATAGCGAAAAACAGGAAATAGAGATAATATTAACGATGATAAAAGCCGGCCGTTCATTTGAAGGACCTTGTGGGAGGTTCTTCGCGTATAAAGGGTTAAATAATGATCTTACAAGTATGCCTATTATGTAGTTAATTAAAGGAAAGTGATTTTTGTAAAAGTTTTTAACGATTGTAATATAGCGTATAAATAAAGAGCTAGCGTATAAAGAGCTAAATAATGATCTTATAGGTATGCTTTTATGTAGTTAATTAAAGGAAGTGATTTTCCGTTTGCCTGCATTCAGGGGGTATAATGATTACGATGATACTGATGATAAAGGATTATTTACAAAACCTCGTCGAGTGAATTCTTCGCGCCGTAAGAGAAATGCTGGTGATCTCAAAAATTAATAGAGAGTATTCCTTTTATAAAATTGGTTACTTTATAAGTTGTTCTCCACTGCCTGGATTACGATTATTATAATAATAGTGATGACAATGGTTTCATTATTTACAGGACCTCATCGTGAGCATTCGTCGCGCCGTTAAAGAGATCAGTGGTGATCTCAAAAGTTAACAGAGGGTATCCCTTTTATGAAATTGAATAGTTTATAACAACTTTCCCCTCTGCCTGGGGAACGATGATTATCTTAATACTGATGATAGAGGATTGCTAACAAGACTTTATCGAGCGCATTATTTGCGCCGTTGAAGAAATGGATGGTGATATCACAGGTTAACGGAGGCTATTCCTTTTATGAATCTGATTAGTTTCTGACAGTCCGCTCTACCTAGGATATGAGGACTGTAATGATGACAAAAGTTTATTTACAAGACCTCATCGAGCGCACTCTTCGCGTATTAGGAGCGTAATAAAAAGAGTTGCGAACCATTACATCAATTTCAGGATGTATTTTCACCTGCTAACCAAGGTCGCGGCCCAGAGTCCAAGAAGATACAACATAACTACACGCGAAAAGCTTTCTATGGAGACTTAACATGCATCTGGGGAAATTCAATCTCGTCTGTGCAGCTGTTTACGGCATTAGCCGCCTTTCAGAGCCAGATCTGAGAGCTGTTAACCTCGTCGACAAGGTAGAAGGACAAAAACTAAACGGAAGCCTGATAAAAGAGATAGAAGTCGATACGGAAAGTTCCTGTCAGCTTGAGTGTGTGGATGAAGAGCGATGTCAGTCTTACAACTTTGGAACCATAAATGGCGACTCAGAGAAATTCAAGTGTCAGCCAAGCGACTCTGATCGATTTTTTGGATTTGTTAACTTAACTGAGGATAAAGATTTCCTTTACAGAGGAATAATGGTAAGCTAAATCGGTCTTAGTGCACCACAAATTCCTTACGGCTCAATTTTTTAATCTTTTTGTTCATAATCGTAGCTGGATCTTTCTATTTCAGTTTCTTTGCATAGTTCTTTCAGTAATCGTGCACTAATCAACAAAGTGAAGAATTGGCACGTTACGTTAATTGCACGAGTACGTTCGGGTGCAAGGAAGCGAACTATTCAAGATGGCAGCGAGTTTTTTTTTAACTTCAGGGGGCTGAAATCGCAACGATGGAAGTTGGGCGAACTTGAAATGGAGCGAAATCTCCATAAACTATAAGCTATACCTCCAGGCCCAGAACTTATAGACATATTTGACAATTTGTTAAGTGTCATAACTTTCGCTCTTGGACTATTTCAAATGGCAAACCGTTTTCCTGCATGTAAAATCAAAAAAAGGGTTGAAAATTTCAAAAAGAAACAAAACTTCCGCTATCCAAATTTGAAAATAAAACGTTTCTCAGTTTCTTTCCCTAATGTTAGAGCACCTGCAAAGATGACCCGTACAAGGAAAACGAAATATGTCTCGCAAGCTACAAATCAAACACTCACTTCTGTAAGCGTATCAGAGGTAAGTGGAAATCCGTAATTTTTTTTTTGGTTTGAGAGCAGCTCAAGTCTTTTTCGTTAGAGAGGAGAAAGTCCTCTCAAGCCGATTAATCAAGACGTATGTTTTCATCTGTTACCTCGATCAGCACAGGACTGCGATGTTTTGAATGTTGAAACACCTTCGTTGATTACTAAAGAAAGATTAAAGGGCCAAATCTTACCCTTCGCTGGAAATAATTACGACACATTACTTTCCCACTCCCACGCCATTTTACTATGTTAAGGCAACTGAACGCAGAAAGTATGCCTCGGCATTACACAGTGAAACAAGGAAAAAAAACGGACGGAAGAGGGAAGGACAAAATGGCCGTGACGAACGATCATGATTTTGGTTGCTAATCTGCTTTGACTTTTAAAGGAACAAAAGTTCAAGTTAATCAGATTTTTCTGGTCACGTTTTCATTTTGTAAGTTAAACCATCGAATAAGGTGTATCTATGAATGACGGTAACATTTCCATTCGCAGATTACCCCAAAAATTGTTTTGACTATTATCAAAATGGTTCCACGAGTGATGGTGTGTACTTGATTTACCCTGATGAAGAAGAACCCTTCCAAGTAGTGTGTGACATGACAACAGATGGCGGAGGCTGGACCACCTTTCAAAGGTGCATGGATGGCTCTGTAGACTTTTATGTCCATTGGGAATCATACAAAGAAGGCTTCGGAAGTCTAAAGAGCGAGTTTTGGCTTAGGAATGATTTTCTTCACCGTCAGACTGTATCAGCCAACATAATGTTTCGCATTGATATGGAGGATTACGAAGGCGACCGAAGATTTTCCGAGTACACGACTTTTTCTGTGGCCGACGAAAGCGATTATTATCGGGTGACAATCGATGGATACCGAGGCACCGTAAGCAACTCATTATCTCCAATTCAGTCCATGAGGTATGTCATAGGTAATTCCATGATTGCTCTTCTTAAATTGGCGACCCAACATAGCTCCTTGCAGCATGACTCACTTTCTGTACACTGCGTTTTACACAGATTTCTATGTTCCTTTCCTCTTTGACTTTCCTCGGATCATGGATACATTGTTTGCATTTTTTTTTTGGTAATGCAGTAGGTTATGCAATGCTTCCAGCAGCATTACTATCCAGCTCATTCTAAATTTTTCAAGTTGTTATTTTGTGTTTTTTTTTTTTTTTTTTTTTTTTTTTTTAATACAGAAATATGAATTTTACAACCAGAGACAGAGACAACGAACTCAGTGACGTCGGAAACTGTGCATAGTATTTTAAAGGTGGTTGGTGGTACATTAGTTGCCACAGGGCCAACCCAAATGGTTTGTACCAAGGTGGAGGTCAAGCTCAAGGATTTAGCTGGATTTCATTTCGAGGACTAGATTATTCGTTAAAGCGCACCAAGATCAAACTTCGGCCAGCATGATTTCTGTTGAGGCCATTCCTCAACAGTGTCCATATTTGTTCCGGTTTTATAATTACGTAATACCATGATGCCCAGCGTGTTTTTTTTTTTTTTTCGCATTTGGTGAGGCGTTCGTGAAAGAAAATGTGCTCAAACAATGATTTCGCGCCGCTTTGATACTGCCTTGTCTTATCATTTGGTGAGATTGTTTCTTTATTTTTGTTTTTAGCTCCTTCGTGAATTTTGTTTCTTAAGGTAACTCTAGCTTTGCGTCGTGTACAGTTTGATTATGGCCTGTCAGCTTGTAATCCATGGTCGAGGCGTGCTATGTTGAGGTACAAATAAACTCGTTGAGTTCTCCTAAAGACTGGCCTCTCTTGTTTCTACGAGCGCCTCATATGTTCGACTGGACAATTATTTCATTTGTACAAGTTGTCTTTAAGCTCTCAGCAGGCACAATCTTACAAGAGTTAGAGATATCTGCTATGCGTACAGTGACTCTTTACTACAGTGGCTTATCATGATTGTAACATCGCTTTTAGGGAGGTGTCATTAACCGAGACGGAGTTTACCGGGATTAATTTTGATGATAAGGATGCCAGAAGCTTTATAGTCTGTAATACAGTAGAACAGAAAAAAATAGATTAGTACTTTTGTATAGATCATCGCTACAGCCGACTGATCTCTCTCCTAAGCCAACTAATAAACTTTGTAATCAATTATTGGTAGCTACATGAGGAAGTGAATTAAATGCTTATAAAGTCCTGACGAAAAAAAAAGGAAGATCTATACCACACAATATGGAGAAATTCCTGAAATTAATTCAATAAGACTTTTCCCACCGTTTTATTGCCTTCATTTAACAGAATTGCGTTAATTCGGCTTGCACTTGCTAAGATGATACAACCACAGGCGGCCCAGGCTCTGTCACAGGCTCTGTTTGTTACGAAGCGGTCGAACTAAACACTAGCAACACTGATCATGACTAATCATTCATATCGTGGGGCTACCCGTTGGGCCTAATTTTGCTAGTGTCCAGGCCGACCGCGTCGCAACGAACTTTTGACTGCACAGGATTTGACAGACGCGCATTCTAATGGCGTTGAAATGGCGGTCAATTTGAGATTTTCGCTGGGCTGGTTGCTCGACAACCCAACTTTTGAGGGATTTGTTTTGGTGAACTTGAAGGGCAACTATTTGGCTTTCGTGCTACCAAGTTTCGACTCAAGGGGAAGTATTTAAAAGTGTTTTTCGAACGATTTTCACGAGCGTGTGTGAGACAGAGCTTTCCTACTTTCCCTTTTATTTGGTAGTGCTAGGACTTAAAGCTGCAACACAGCGAAACAGCCTCAAATCGCGACAAGAACAGCACAGACTACTTTTTATGAAGTTAAGACTTTATTTCTTTGATTATTTCACCCAACTTTATATTTACGGAGCTCAAAAGCAAGTCCAACTAAACCACTATACAAACTCTGTAATAATCCAATATGAAAGAGCCTGTGACAGAGACTGCGACAGAGCCTGGGCCGCCTGTGATATACAACTGTCTTCTTCTTCGTCATTTGAGCAAGTTGCCATACCTGCGACTGGAAGTGTCCTCCGAAAAAAAGTGAGTCTGGTGTTAATTTTACAATCCAAGCTATTTTTTTTTCCTGCTTCGGAGAAGTATCCAAGTTTTCCGAGTATAATTTTTCTGACTGGCTTGGTGAATACTTTCGACGTCCATTCTTTCGTCGTCTAATATGCACCGTGTGGCTACGTATCTCCTTTTGGTAGCACCCCCCCAATAAGTATCAGGGAGGCTGCTGTTCGAATACCGTTCAAGCCTTTTAATAATAATAATAATAATAATAATAATAATAATAATAACTTATTTACTTATATATGGCCCTTTAACATTATAGGATGATCAAAGGCGCTTTACAATCCTGGAGAATCAACATTTACCGTAAATAAGTACAATAAAGATACTATTTACAATATATAATTACAATAATTGAATGAATGAATGAATAAAAAGTAAATGAATTCAAAATACCGATAAGATTGTAGTGCAGATCTAAAACGCTAGCTTAAAAAGATAGATCTTAAGAGATGTCTTAAATAACTCTGGCGAATCAATCGTGCGGATATGCGTTGGCAAGCTGTTCCACAGCGCAGGCGCAGAGGCATGAAACGAGTAGGCACCTAAAATTATGCGCATAACCCCTTTTTGGGCATTCTAAATCATAGCATTATTATTGCGTAACGAATATCTAGACGATGATCTAACACAGATCAGGTTACTTAAATAACTAGGAGCCATGCCATCTTTTCATAGCTTTGGCGACATTGACATATTTCACGATCTCAGTTAGGAACCTTCCTGACTGTCCTATCTTTTTCTCTTGATTTCATAAGCAGCTGGGCTAATGGCGGAAGTATGCCTTCACAGAGTTGTGTCACAGTTTCCCTTAAGCCAACTTTTGCAAGCTCCGAAACGGCATTATGTGGAGCCGAATTTCACCTTGAAGATTTCAGAGAGAAAGCCCTGCAGTGATGATATGTACCTTGAGTTTCGTGATGGATACAACGTGTCGGCCAATCTACTTGGCAGATTTTGTGGAAGAAACATTTGTGGTATCGTGCGATCTGGTGGACATGAAAGTAATCCTAAGAAATTCTTTACAACTTTAAGTTTTCATATTCACAACATTCTTGTAGTTTTCAGAATGACTTTTACTCCTAAAAAGACCAGTCCTTGCTTATCCTGAGTGTCAAATTGACATGCTCTTTTTAATGTGTAAAGGACCTTAGAGACTATCCTTATCATGAAACTATCTCTAAAGCTCTCCCTCCCATTGCCAATGTTCAAACAATTTCTTGCAATCAAAATACAACAGTACTACAGTTTACATCGCTAAATCTATGTATTCATTAATCAATTTTCAGCTCCCATTGACTACTGCCCATAACTTCCAGTTCCTGACTAGATCCTCACAAATTGGTCCACTTCCAGTTCCAACAGTCCACTCCAGGCCACTCCAGTCCACTCTACTGCTTCCCAGCTTACACATAACAAGTCAAGGCCGACTCCTTCCAGATTGATTCAGATGGAGAAAATACAAAGATGTGGGGAATTGGACTGTTTGGGAAGATGAGACCACAATTCGAGTTTCTCTTCACTTCTTTCCAATGTCTCCTACATCTTGTTACATGCATTTACTCTGATGATCATCTGGCAATGAGTCAGCAAGAAGACACTGATGGAAGACAAACACAACAGGTCAGAGAATTCCTTGTGGGTTGGACGAGAGGGACTATAATATAAAGCACTGGTTGAACCTCATTTAAAATTTCAGACAGAAGTCTGGAAACTTGTCATTCGGCTTAATTTAATGTAGTTAGCTAAAATAGTTGGGTCCCCTGGGGTTGGCTGGGCCTCCCTTTTTTCTTCCCTTAATTTTAATAGGGTTCCTTTTCAGGTACTTTCGGCTTAGGTTAGGTTTCGGCTTAAGATTTTTCTTTAGACAATTTCGGCCTTGATTCTACATCACGACTGCATCAACTGTGCACATATCCTCCAGGACTAAAATGGCTCTTCAACCATAGACATCAACATCCACTCTTCCGCGCTGGAGCTCCCTGCTTGGTAGCGCCTCAAATACCAATTTCATAATGTTTCACCCGATAGCAGCAATTCCATAGACTGCAATCTAGTGAAGCATTTTCAACCAAATTATATTGTAAAAATTATTGCGGCAACCCATTTTGGCCAAAGGTTCAACCAGACATCGATTTAGTTGCTATAATTTAACTGGACAAATTAGGCCATTAAACTGGGAAGTGTGCTCATTTGCCACTTCTATCGTGTTTAGTGGTTTAACTCCAGTTGAAGCCGCTTGTCAAGGCTTCATTTAGTGGGAAATAGGGAACTGCACACACCACCTTAGGTCACAGAGAAAATAAACTAGGCTAAGTGTATGCTGTATTTTGACAGCATAATAGCTATCAGTCCAAATTGCGGGCCCATTAATGTCGAAAATACAACACATCAACTAACATCATGGAGCAGAAAAGGAATCACACTGGAGAGGAGACAACATAATATAGTTTTAAGAAATGGCCCAGTATTAATATTTGCTTTTCAAACATACATTAAGCTAATTGTTTCACGAGTCAGCTTGCAGGCTGTCACCAAATTTTGCAAAATCAACTCCTCACTCAACATCCCAGCCTCATGTGAACAGCAACCAACCCACAGAAAGGTAGGGCAAGGTCTGCCAGATATCACCAGGTGGGTGGGTTTTATTTTATTCCGAGTTCGGCTTTCAGCTTCAAATTCACTTCGGCTATCACTCCGGCCTTCGATTTCAACACCAGGTATTGGCATCCAATTTACCGTATATAGGCTTGGTAACGACCTTGACTCGTTAGCTAGCTACCATCTGGGACACCATTAATGTTCTAATTGGGATGTCAACATTTACTGACACAAGAACACTTCAGGTTTTGACAGATGCTAAATTTTTCATATAGGAAAGCGCATCCTACCCTAGACGATTAACTAATAAAATGATTCATGTAACATTTTCAAAAATAAGAACTCGCAAAACTCTGTGTTTTTGTGTCTTACTCTGAAATAAATTGGCTACAAGTACAATTAACATAACATTAACTAATACCACATTTTTTTCCAGAAAGAAGGTAAGTGCTACTAACATCTTTTATTTCAGGATTTCTGGGCCCATTTGGAGGCAAAAATGCACTCAACTTTTCTTCTAGGGCAGCATGAAGAAGCCCATTTTCGGGGGCAAATGCGCTTTTTGGCAGTTTAATGACCCTTGCTCTGTTTGAGAAACCACTTTAAGTGCACTTTCAGAGACTAGCTCATTTTCGGGAGCTAACATTTCCACTTCGATAAAAGATGATATTACTAACCGTTACTAATTCCAGGAAAGATGATGCTGTAGCTGATCTCATGGACCAGTTAAGATAGATATGAAGAAGACAACTCTATTCATCTCAAGCTCTTTCTGCAGATGGTAAGTTGCAGTTGACTGTAGCTTCGTGTGTGTACTTAACAGCATGCATGCTTGGGTTTTTTCAGGTGGTCTTTTTAGTGAGATCATCAACAGAAGGCTATGGAAAATCAGGTAAAAAATAACAAAAGCATAAAGATATTTGTAACCATTTTACCTGCTAATAGAAAATTCAGATTTCAAACAGTTGAATACCTTTAAGGGGTAAATTATGCAACAAGGTAATTAACAAAGCATTTAAAGGCAGTTTTTCAGAATCAATTGACGGAGTATTGGTCTCATTTTAAAAAAATAATTCAAGCTTTTTGGGGGGCATTAAGCCATTAGAGAGAATTCAGTGACTAAGTTATCAACAGTTAGCTTTAAAAAAAACAAATTATATTATTAGTCAATCACGTGCAAAAAGTTCAAGTACACTTGGCATGCTGTAGAAGGAAATCTCTTATTAAACCTTTGCATAGTTTTAATCTTACTAGACCCTTTGCAACTCGAGAGAAAAGGGTTAACTTGAAATACAACAATACAGCTGCTTACTACCCAGAATAAATCAGCCTACAGCCCTTAAAACACCATTTCCCTTCTCTGGATCAACTGCAACTATACGAAATCCATCAAGCACCACCTAGTCCTTCACTTCAACCCCTGTGGAAGGCAACAAAATTAAGCCCAAGAGGCAAGAACTAGTATAATAAGTCCTTCCGTCTCCCCTTTAGAAGACCAACAAGACTTAAGACTAGGAGGGGAACTGGAACCTTTATCCCTCCTTAAAGCTTCTATGGAAGACAAAAACACTTAAAGCTACAAGGCAAGAACTGCAAATGTTACACCTCTACTTCAGCTCCAATGCAGAATAACAAGACTTGGACACAAAACTTCATTTAGTGGGAAATAGGGAACAGCACACACCAGCTTAGGTCACCGACAATAAACTATTTGTATAATTGTTTGATAGCATAACAGCTGTCAGTTCAAATTCTGGGCAAAAATAGAACACATCAACTAACATTATGGAGCAGATGAGGAGTCACAATGGAGAGGAAACCTCATATCAGTCTTAAGAAATGGCCCAGTTAAAATATTTGCTTTTGGTTCATACATTAAACCAACTGTCTTAAAAACTCAGCTTCCAAGCTGTCTTGAAAATGTTGGGGAATAGAACACTCTTCTCTTGACATAATTATTGTTGTTTATTTCACAGAAACATTTGCCCGAGTCGAAAACTCGACTCGCCAGTAAAGGAGAGGTTTTCTGCAAACAGAAAACACGCTTAAAACAAACGAAATTACAACATTAACAACTGAAATGAAAACTCACCGACTGTTCGAGCTTAGGGTTTTCAAACAATGACAATAAAACAGCAACCAAACATTCTTGAAAATGAACGTGACGATTTTTCCTCTCAAAGCACATGGGAGATTGCCCGGATGTTTACGTGAACATAGGCCCGCAATGGGAGTTGCACCGGCCCCTAAATGAAATTTACACAAACTATTTCATTTACAAAGGCTATTTGCGACCAGTGCGATTTAACGTGAAATAACGCGAAGCTACTCAATACAAGCAATATAAACTAACTGACCACAACTTAGATCAATGTCATCAGGTGCCGGCGTAAATACACCTAATTATTTTGTCGTCCATATAGATCCACACCAGTTCAAAATATGTTACAAATGTCAAATGCCAGGCCATTGTAGTCTATAAGGTTAGATCAGAGTCTTCGTCAAATAAAACTTTGTAACGCTGCACAGACACGTCCATAACGTCAAGGTGCTACATGAAAGTGTGATCGAAGAATCACCGGATGATTCTAACTAACTAGGAATTTGACAATTCAAGACGACACAGCTTCGTAATTGGACGTACGAGGGTAGTCACTGTCGTTTTCACCTCCCTCTGTCTTTGGCGCTTCGCGCGGGTCATGACGGTGGAACTGGTCCTAACTCTTGCAGAACGCACAAGCCCATCTTCACTAGGAAAGACTTCAATGATTCGCGCGAGTGGTCACTGTCCTCTGGGAAAGTTTTTGTCAGCTAACAGAACGACATCTCCCACTTTCAGATTCTCCTTTGCTTCATTCCACTTCTTTCGTTCTTGAAGGGTCGGGAGGTATTCACTAATCCACCGTTTCCAGAAGAGATTTGACAGGTACTGCGCTTGTCTCCTCTGGCGTTGACAGTAAAGATCTTCTTTGTCGAAAATTCCTGGGGGCAAACTGGAACATGGTCGCAAGTTTAGAAGATGGTTTGGGGTCAACGGTTCTTCATCCATAACATCATTACTGTTTCGTGTCAAGGGTCTACTGTTGAGGATGTTAGTCGCTTCAGTCAGCACGGTGTGAAGCACTTCGTCACAGACCACTTGTTCCTTCAATAGGGCCTTCAAGATTTGACGTACGGACCTGATCATTCTTTCCCATGCCCCTCCCATGTGGCTTGCCCCAGGTGGATTGAAGATCCACTGAATTCCTCTTTGAGCACAGAATCCATCGATCCTTTGCTGATTCCATTCTTCAATCGATTCTTTCAACTCCTTGTCTGCTTTAGTTAAGTTCGTTCCACAGTCGCTCCTGATTTCCTCGGGACATCCTCTCAGGCAAATGAATCTCCTCAATGCATTGATCATAGAATCTGTATTCAAAGTATTTGCAACCTCAATGTGTATGGCACGGACTGACAAGCACGTGAAAATACATCCATATCTCTTGACTTACCGCCGCCTGGTTAGCTCAATTGGGAGAGCGCCGGACTGCTGTGCGGGAGGTCGAGAGTTCAATACCGGCCGGACCAACACTCAGGGTCTTAAAATTAACTGAGAAGAATATGCTTCCTTTCTTTAACATCAAGAATTGGTTAGATATTCTAGTCTTCTCGGATAGGGACGAATAAATGGAGGTCCCGTCTCCTGCAGGGTTAGGGGCAGGAGACGTTAATTTCCCACGCACGAGATTACTGTGTGATGGATGTCCTCCCCTGGGGTGGGTTGGGTGGGTAACAGGACCCCCGTTGATACCAGTGTTTACTACACTGAAGGGGCTATCCTGTATAAATATAGATGTCTGTCTGTCTGTCTGACTCTACTTCTTTTCTGCTTTACTTCTATGGGGCCAAAAAGATCCACCCCGACATATGTGAATGGAGGTTTATGTGGGGTGATCCTGTCTTCAGGTAACTTTGCCATGAACTGCTCTCCGGTGGGTGCCTTTCGTTTTTGGCAATCAACACACTTTCTCAATACACGTCGTACTGCAGAGCGTCCCTTTATGACCCAAAACCTTTCTCTCAGTGATGATAGCACAGATTCCTGGCCCATATGGCCCACATTCGCGTGGTTGTGCCGAATAATTAGTTCTGTCACATGGTGATTATTGGGTAGAATGTAAGGATACTTCAAATCTTCGTTTACAGGAGCACTCTCTAGTCTTCCACCAACTGCCAGCAACCCGTTTCTCAACTTAGGATTCAATTGGAATATCGAGGAGCCCTCCCTCTTTAGTGCCTTCTTCATCAACCGTTTGTTTGCGCCAGGCGAGATGTTACTGAGTGCCTCGAACACCCTTGGAAAGGTAGCTTTCTGGACCTGACGAACAATTTCCTCTTCAGCCTTTTGCAGCTCGAGTGCGGTTAGTTTTCCAACTATGTTTCCTGAACTAATTAGAGGAGATGCATCGTATACTTCCTGCTTGCAAACTTTGCTCTAGAGAAACTTCTTGTAGCGTAAAATCCACGCAAACGCTTTCTTCAATTTCCACCATGAAGAGTAGTAATGTATCAAACCTCCTATTGAATCTTGTACAGCAACAGTGGTGTAGATTCGGCTTTCCTTTCTTACTTCAGGATCGCTATCTTTCAAGGGGGGCACCTCAATGGTTGCTGGCCAACAGGATTCTTGTTCCCAAAGGAACGCTGGACCATTTAACCACCGCTTGTTCTTGATCATCTCGTCAAGCCTCAAGCCTTTGGATGCATCGTCTGCTGGATTCTCATCTCGGTTGACGTATCTCCAATCTGAGGTGGATGATATGCTACGGATCATGGTAAGGCGATTCGACTCAAAGGTGTGAAACCGCTTGGTGTCATTTTTAAGGCATTTCAATACGGTAGTAGAGTCCGTCCAGTACTTCACTCGATCTATCTTGATTTCCACTTCTCGACTTATGATCTGGTACAGCCTAACTGAGATAACTGCTGCTGATAATTCCAACCTTGGAATCGTGATTTCGTGGATGGGGGCCAGCCGTGCCTTTCCCATGACAAAGCTGCAATGGATGTTGTCGAAAACGTCAACAAGGCGTAGATAGGCTACTGCTCCATACCCTACACGAGATCCATCTGAGAAAATGTGCAACTGAACATTCTTTGTTTCGCCAAAGTTCTTCGGCTTAAAACATCGTTCGATTTGGAATGCTTGCAATTTTGGAAGGTCTTCTAGCCAGTGTAACCACTGAACCCTTTCTTGTTCACCAATGACACCGTCCCATCCCACCTTCTTCCGACAAAGTTCTTGTAGTAATAGCTTGGCCTTCATTATGAAGGGGGAGATAAAACCAAGTGGATCAAATAATGAACTAACAACTGACAACACTCCACGTCTAGTCATTGGCTTCTCTTCCAGTAATCGCTGAATTTTGGCTGACACCTCCCAGATGAATTTGTCAGTCTCTATATTCCATTTTAAACCAAGCGCACACGCTGTGGGCAAATCTTCTATGTCCAAGTTGACCACTGAACTTGCTCTTTCAGATTGTGGTATTTCAGCCAACACCTTCCGGTCATTGCTAAGCCATTTTGTTAACCTGAAGCCACCTTTCGCCAGCAATTCTCTTAGTTGTGAAGACAGCCTTATTGCAATCTCTGGTGAATTTACAGACTTCATCAAATCGTCGACATACATGTTTTTCTTCACGGTTTGAACTGTCACAGGGTCGAATTCTGATTGATAAATCGATGCTGTTTTCTTGAGGCAAAGGTTTGCACAAGATGGAGAAGAGGTCGCCCCAAATAGATGTTTCACCATGCAGTACTCTCGCGGTTCCTCGTTCAAGTCTCCATTGGGCCACCATAAGAATCTCAACGCATCCCGGTCCTTGGGCTCGACGTAAACTTGATGAAACATGGCCTCAATGTCGGCTGCGATGGCGATAGATTCTTGGCGAAATCTGATCAATACTCCTACTAAAGGATTTGCCAAGTCAGGGCCTTGTAATAATTGCTGATTAAGGGAGGTCCCATGATACTTTGCACCACAATCGAAGACCACTCTTACTTTTCCTGGTTTCAACGGATGGGTCACAGGATGGTGCGGAAGGTACCAAACTGGTCGATCTCTCACGTCTAACTCTTCCCTTCGAACTCTCTGGGCATGCCCACTAACTATGTACTCTTGCATCGTACTTCGGTACTTCGTAAGCAACTCTCCATCTTTAAGCAGTCGTTTCTTCAGAAGTTGTAACCTTTGTTCCGCCATTGGTTTATTGTTGGGGAGATAAGGCAATTCTTCCCGCCATGGCAGAGCAACTTGAAAGTGGTCACCCACTCTTTGCAGGGATTGTTCCATCTTGTATAAGGCTTTGTTGTCTTCAATCGATGGTTGGATCGTTGGATCTATTCCAACGGAAGAGTCACCAAAATCTGTTTTCCAAAGTCGCTCGAGTTGGCGATGTAAGAATTCATCATCAGTATGGTGTTTAACATCAAACGGCTCAGTGTTGGCGTGGACTCCCCTTTGCCTCCACTGACTTTCCTTCGTGTGGACAAAATTCACTGAGCAACCGTGATCCCCTTTCTGACCCTCCATTGGACCCATCACTGTCCATCCCAAGCTGTATCGGATAGCTATCGGCTCATCGTGGTCACCAGATTTACATTCAAGTGGAAGGAACAGGCCAGGATTCTCTTTGAGCCCGATCAATAGCAAGACTTCTCCATATTCTAGCACTGGAATGTCAATGTCTCGAAGATGAGGCCACCTAGTAAGGTCTTCTGTCTTCGCTATACAACTTGTAGAAATTGGCATATCATTGACTGTTTTCACATTCAACAATTCGACAGTAACTGATTCATCCAAGGACTTCACCACCAAATCTACAAGGCAACCTTCCACCTGGGCTGAACCCGTCATTCCAGTCAATGTGAAACTAAGTCTATTTCCATTAAGCTTAAGTTCCTTTGCCAGCCTTTCATGGCACAGAGTCACCTCCGAACCATTGTCAAGCAGAGCATACGTTTCGACCATCCTGTCGCTACCCTTTCCTTGAACTTTGACAGGCAGGATCCCAAGACAAACTCGGTTTTCTCCGGCCCCAGTGGCCGCTACAGTTACTTCTCTATCATTCCCGGCCCCAGTAACATTAGGAAGCAAAGCATTTTCTTGTCTTGCTCGCGATTGTTGTTCAGCATCAGCATTAGCTTCTCCTCCGGTTCCTGTAGTGTGACGATGCATTAGAGTGTGGTGGTTACCTCCACAACTAGACTTCTGGCACTTGAAATTCACTTTGGGGCACTCCTTAGCTATGTGTCCCTTTACAAGACATTTGTTACAAAGTCCACCTTGTTGCACAACTTTCCTTTTCTCTCCATATGTGAAACCTTTGAACCTTTCGCACTTCCAAATTTCATGAAATTCAGACCTGAAAAAAATCAGGCCTGTACGGGACTCGAACCACTGACCTCTGCGATACTAGTGCAGCGCTCTAACCAATTGAGCTAACAAGCCAACTGAGAGCAGGCCGTTAAGTTGATTCGTAATGAACCCGTGAAAGTGATAAATGAGATAGAATAAATATATGAAAATATATGCTTTTCATATATTTATTCTATCTCAATATAAGTCTCCTTTGAGCTCGTAAGTGAGTACGATCCAACAGAGAAAACCTAATCCTGCCCAGTAGGCAAACATTAAATGAATACCTACAACGCCGGTTTATGAAATCTAAACAGTACTGACTATAGGTCATCGTATTCACCAGCTTCTCGCGTGCGTTTATGCAAAATACGATTCTATGTGCTATTCTTTTACCCAATAATTCAAACCTGTCCTTAATTCTAAAACAATGATTTCTTGAATTAGCTTATCAAACGGAAACGCACAGTTGAAATCACGTTATCTCAACAATGCTAATGATTGACTCCATAGAAAATATTGTCTCTAATGACGCTATGAAATTAACTTCAACTTAAGGATGTAAACTTTTCTCTCTTAATTTAATGTATCAGGGTTTGGCATAAAAGTAAAGTCTCAAGAGAAAGTGTAACGTTCAGTTATTCGAACGACTCAGAAATGTGTTGCAAAACATTTCGATTTATAATAACATTCAGTGTTGTGATAAAGATTATCCTCAAGCTGTCACTTAATTGACCAAACCATCAACCCGGATATAAAAAATCTCCCTATTATCTTTCCGTGTGTAGTTGAATTACCTTTAGTTAACTAGCAGTTTGTCGCCTCAGTTCAGTGATGCTTGTCTGTACTGCGGTTCAAATTTATAAGAATTATATTGCTCCTCACGCTTTCATTTGAGCATTTGAAGGATAAAGATATTTTCCGAGCATTTAAGACCTTAAGTTTATGTTGATTTCCTTTCTTGGTTTCATCGCTTCTGACTGTTAACCGACAACAGAAAGATTTCCCGGTCTTACCGGAGTCTTAATCTTTTCAGAACCATAGACAATGTTCAATAAATCACTCAAACGCATTACTAAGCGGTACGGATATTTTCATTCTTATGGTTTTCAAGGCTTTGAAAACAAAGCTTACGCTTCAAATCCGGACATATCTTTCACGGACTCTAACAACTTCAGAAAGGTATTAACTTTGAACATATCCTTAGTTGTTATTAGATATCCTTACTTATTGCTTGGCTGTAATAAGAAATTATTAAATTCAAGCTTCCCTTTTGGGTTATTGAGGAAAAATACACGAACAGTGTGGCGATAAAGTTTGGTGTAACTGAACCTGCGTTTCATTACCACAGACTAACCAACCGATTAAAATCCTCCTTATTTGGGCCTATTTTTTCCCAACCCGGTAATAAAAATTTTGCGAAAAAGAGAAGAGAAAGCAGTCCACCACTTTCTCGTATTTTGATATTTCCAAAATATTTGTCTTTTAATTTCCTCCAAAAGAAAAGAAAAACATTAATATTCAATTCAGTACCACCTTACGAAACATTAACAGTTCCCTTTGTGGTTTCACAGGAGCTGGTTCCCAAAGCAACATGAAGAACCACCGTAATTACATCAACAGTCTTTCGCAGAAAAATTTGAATATTCCATGTCAAACACTAAAGGCGCACTTTTTCTAGTCAGTTCATTGTATTTCTCCACCATTCAATCGGCGTTCCAGAGATTTCAGTTTGCTTCTTGGTGAAGTGGGATGATTGGTATAATATTAGAATCGATTCATCAACGAAGTCGAGAATCCAGTAAAGACCAAATAGCCTTATTGGCCTAGTAAACCCAGTGCAGGTTTAGTGAGTCCCTTCAGGTCGGGACAGCATCAAATAACAGCCATGGACGTATTGCGGGCGCACAGTAAGCTCGCTCCGCGAGTTGCTGTTGCAGTCAGCTGCATTATAATCGGACTCTTTCCGAGTTCTCAAACTTCACACTTTCTAATTTTGGGATTTATCTGCATGAGAATTGAAAGTCATTTATATCTCAAAGGCTTCACAATTATAATCAATTTAGAACAGAAGCCTGGTCTCAAGGTATCCCGGCCCGAAAACGACTAAACTTCTTCTCCTGGTTGGACATTAGTAAAATATATTTGAAAGAAAATCTAATTGATCCAAATATCGCCCGGATTATTTCATTTTGACGAGAATATTGTCTTGCAATGCACGATTTTATATATTTTGCCTGACTTAAGTGTCAACTAATTTCGTTGTATTAATATTTCTTGCTTTCATATCCAGCTTTGAACTTGACCCTCCCCAGCGTGTATTGAGCTCATGCAGGAGCAGTCATCACCCGAGTTTTGTTTTCGAAAACATTACTTTGACTCCAGGTTTATCTTTCTCTAAATCAACAGCCACTACTTGGGACAGAGAGCGAATCTGAGGGCGTGGCCGGGATTTGTGAATTTCACTAAAGTTATTTTTAGAGTTACAAATAAACGGAAGTCTAATTCCTGGGACGTCCGCACATCTTAATTGAAGCGCGCCAGCCCTTGTATTTATAATATGCATTGCAATGGCGACTGTTGAATATTCAACATGACCTTGTATTCGACCGCGATTTACAAGCGTCTGGATTTCGGCATAAATATACCGGATGAGTCTATTGAAGGGCCTGGTGAGTGCGTTCCACAAAAAGAAGTTGCAGAAAGCGGTCCTACTCGTAAGCGCAAGATAAGCGAGGTTTTGTCTTCCGAAGAAGACTCCAATTCTGTTTCCTTCGGCGGGAAAACCGTGAGAAGAAGTCCGCGTCTCGCGGTTAAAGCTTTAAAAGGTCTTCTTGAAAAGAAACAGAAGAAAGCCAAGGAATTATCCCAAGAGCAGTATCTTCGGGAACTCAGGACCTCCAAAGAAGTGCAGACATTAAAAAAGCTGGCGGAAGAAGTCTATCAACTTGACGCTTCGCTGCACTGTGAAATGGAAGCGATATCCGGCCATCACCAAAGTGCAGTTCTCAGCGTCTATCCTCGCAAGGAGAGGATCTTCAGTGAAAAACTTGGCACGTACCATCCAGTAAGATTACTTTTCTGTCCATCAGGGCATTAAAAATTACAGGTATTCATCCATAAAACTGTCGACGAGGGTCAAGTTGACTTGAACGATCGATTGTCTGTGGAGCGAGTGATTGAGGTTCTTCGACCACATTCAGGTTTTGTTATGTGCCCTGGAATTTCAGACTACGATGCTGTCTTCGCGGATATTCGCATTCAACCATCAAACGTGAAAAAAAAAGCTTTGGCCCTGGAGACACATAAGTGCTAGAAAGTGCAAGTTGTGGCACAAACCGAGGAAGCTGGATTTGGCCGACGAAATGTGCGACATATGCAGCGAGTGTAGACTTGCGAGGAGACAAATGCTTGTTGTTCGTGACAGAAGAACGAGCTTGCTAGAAGAAGGGCGCATTGAAAGACAGCAGGCGTCGTCCAAAGTTAGATTGTCCTGCTTGAGCCCGGAAGCCAAATATTGAGGCATGAGAACGTTCGAAAAGAGCGAAAGAATTTGATAAGAATTGCGGAGCGAATGATCAGTAGAACATCTGTGACAGTCAACCAACAACAGAATAGCGAGTTGGTGAAACTAGTTCAGTCAATTGAATAGTGCAATGAAGGACAAGAAGGTTTAACGAAAGTAGTGGAAGAGGCTGACAATCACAAGCCCGACACTGGAGCGGTTATCCGTGAAATGTGGCAGATGGAGAAGGAATCATTTTTCAAGGACCAGGCCAAAAATGGTAAGTCAAGAAGTTTAAGTTTCCTTTTTTTCAAAAACACAAAGTAAACGTCATTCATTACCATATTTCACCAGAGTTACGGTATGATACTCAAAGGGTCGTATTTCTTTCATACTATTTTAAAAACAAAGTGTGGTAGTAACGCAGGTAGTTTGTAAGACAAATTAACGCACATGTACAAATGTACAATCAGTGAAAAATACTCTTTGATACCAGTTAATTAACAAGTAAAGTGATACTCATTATGCCACCCTTTTAAATTGAAATCATTGGTCGGAACCTTAAAAAACGCTCATTAGAGCTCGCTGCGTTTCCTTTTGCCTTAACTATATCTATATAGACTATGTACGATGAATGAAGATTGGCAAAAAATAAATGTATCTGTCTGAAGCAGAGTGTTCTTTTTCGATTTTAAGAAAATATTCGTTCGCTATCCGGTTATTTACATGTGGGTCATGTGCATAAGTAATTTTTTTTCTGTTTATGTCATTCCCCATCGAGTCATTTCTTTCTCTTTCTTCTAGAAACTGGAAGACAAAGTAATAAATGGTCGTCTGCAACGATAAGAGTTGATAAGTTTTTTATTTAATTAATTTTCATATGCTTTTCCAGAGAAATTTTTGCCAGAAACATGCATCAAAGGCATGAATTTACTAGTATGGGGTTGCCCTGTATGCAATAGTCCAAATATCAGAACAAAAACAACTAAGAAAAATTGCTTGACAATGTGTCATAAACACAGAAAAAAACTCTTGGTCTATTTCTTGATTTACATGTAAAAGGGAAAAGGAGACCATATAATTTTTGTTTTATACAATTTAATGTACTGTACATAAATGATTTTGTGTAATTTCACTTCTTTTATTTAATAGCTCTTGCTATCTATGCCAGAAGTCCAGCAGCATTTCGTGCTGTTCGAGACCTAGGCATCCTGCAAGTACCGTGCACCAAATATCTTCAACGTATCATTAGCAAAAATGCTGATGGGCCTTGGATCCATGAAGACTACATTGCTAATCAAAGGCAAGAATATGAAAATTTCACCAAAATACAGGTTGATACAGGAAAGGAAAGACCATTAGGCATTGTCCTAGTTTTTGATGAGACAAAGGCTCGTAAAAGCAACCATAATAAAGTCTTAATATAAAAATAAATAAATTAACAAATATAGCTGCTGGTTCATGTATTTCTGGGTCTTTTTCTTTTGTTCTTTCTTATGATTATATCACGCTTTATTTAAAGAAAAGTTTTATACAGTAGAAAATCTTTACACTTGTAAAGGTCAGCTAAGTAAGTGCTGAAAATTAAGACTATGAATTTCTGGATGTCCAAATTGGCAAAAGTTAAACACAGGACAGAACAAAAAATTAAGTCATTGCTTTAGTGCAATCATCTTCAGTGCAAGAAATTTAACAGTTACTTCAACAATGTTGCAAGTAGTTGATTTTACCTGGAAGCATTTACTTTACTTGAAACACAGGTGCAGTCAAAGATTGTTTGGAATTCAATGAATGGGAACATTAGGGGTTATGCTATGAGTCCAGAAGAATTGCCTTGGCTACATGATGTGTATATTGAGTGTTGGAGGGGATTATGATCAACAGAAAATCTTATATATCCTTCAATTTTTGTGGAGTGATTAAACTTCAAAGTGTCATGTTATTGGTCCTTATTTCACCTTATTTCATCTTACTCAGTTTGTCTGGCTTGCGATCCTTTTGGCATCACTGGTTTAAAAGCAGTTTCCCCTTTCTGGTAACCTTAGCCAGTCAACTGTTGGTGGCCGTTAAGGAAGTAATGCATGTACCCTTATTGCCTCGCTGTTTGGCTTTCAGTTTGGCAAACATGCCCTGCCAGAGTTAACTGCAAGCACCCTACCAAGTCAGTGGTTTGAAGTACTAGCTCAGGCAATGTTTGAAGGAAATGCTCTGCATGATCTGCTGTTTGATGGAGAGGCTAGAAATCTTGACACAGAAGATGCTGTGGAGAGCTGAGGAGATGATTTTCATATTTCAAGTTATGATCAAGCCATTGGGTTTGATTTGCAATCAGGAGATTTTTCACCTCTGATCACCACTTTGCAAGCAAGGGCAAGCCGGCAACAGAAGCAAGTGGCTGTTATGATCTCTAGCCTCCGCACTGTGGCAGTTCTAATTTGGGAGACAGAAGCCATTGCAATTGTAGATTCTCATTCCCACGGCCAGCGTGGAGCCATGGTAGGCTATGTACCTCATGGACAGGGTAGCTGTCGTGATATTGTAAATTGGTACTCAGTGGTGATGCAAAAATTCTTCAATGAAAATCTAGGCTTGCGCACTCTTACATTTGTTTCTTATGATTGCACGTAGGCGTTTTGCCATAAAAGTTAATCCAAGTTCTTTGACTTTAGTGAATGGGGATAACAGTACATTAAACTTAACATATAAGAGTTTTTAAGGGTCATGTATTGCTTGCCCTGCAAGCAATTACATGTTTGCTGTATAACTTGGCTTGCAAAAAGAGAATTTTTTCACAGGTATGCCACAGCTCATACCGGCAAATTGTAGCCCCTGGTGGCTGGGTAGAATGTGACAGGTGTTAAAGAAGGGAATTTTTCAATGTAGATCACACATGCAGATCGGGAGCATCACATAACTGAAATGACTGAAAGAAAATGAAGTTTTACTAGAGATACTTACCTTAAAAACTTAATTGAAGAGCATAAATGTTTTTGGGGTTAGAAATTAGGGCCAGGCTTCCCTTATTAGTTTGTTTTCTTTAGCCCTCAAAATTTCTATAACCTTAAAGTATGTTTTGTCCTGACCTGTGTGATCACATAATGTCTCCGAGCTCCATACTTCATACACGAAAATTAATAGTCTACCTTTTTTCAGTAATACTAAATGTCTTTAGGTTGTCTCTCAGTGACTGACCAGCTTCAACAACTTTACCAGATTTGGCCAACTCCTCAAATTTTCCTTTGAAGAACTCTTTTGTTCTTGTGTTACATAGTTTGTGAGGTATATCACGGTATATCTTATTAATTACAGAAAAAGGATAAGTTGTAGTTAATGTTCCACATTTTCCTATTGATCATTTGAAAGATTTTAACAATTGCTCATCATTGTACACATTAAAGTGAACTACTTCCAAAAAATTGTTTTGTGCTTGTTTAGTTTCCTCTCATTTACGTATTCTGTGATTGTCAAATCAGCATATCTGACAAAGTTAAGAGAAGCCGCCAGAATATTTCGAGAATCGAAAATCAGTGACGAAAACTCGAATTCTTTTTTATTTTACCAAAACATCCCTTTCTATGAACTAGCTTTGAAAAAAATATTTTAAAGTTTCAGCGATTTTTTTTCGGCTGAAATTTAAAAAAGTTTGAAAATTCGTCAAAATAGCCGTTTTGCCTAAACGGTCAAATCGTCACGCAACTTTAGAAAGATGTTGGTAGCGCTAAACAAGTCCATTCACCATCAAACTTTGCACAGTAATTGCAATATAACTGCAAAATAAAAGGACGTAACAAGTTTCTTGTAATTCTCTTTGGTATGGGTTTTGTTGCCGTTTTTATAATGGTGTATTTTGCAGGTCCTTTTGGGAGACAAAATGAAGGGTAACTTTGACCGGTTTAAACGACACCTGGTACCTAAAATTTCGACATTAAAACCATATCAGACGAGAGCTCATTTATCAAACTATACACCTGGATATTTTGGCCGTTGGAAATTAAGTCTCGTCTTGGTAGTTAAATAAAACGTGATGCCACCCAAACGCCATGTAAGCGTGCAGAATTCGATGTTCATTTCAAGCTAATTATAGAGTCAGTTTGTCGAAAATACACAGAAAAAATTAAATGACCATTAAACGGCGTCAGCATCGTTATGTTTCTTCTGTGAAGCTGTGAATGTAAAGCAAAGTAGTTTTTAATCTTTCTTGATTACGTTTTAAGTGCCAGCGTGTCTCTTAACACATGTTAATACAGCTGATGGAAATTACAAACTTCAGAACATCTCGAAAACAATCACAGTGTTGGCTAAAACGTCGCTACTTACACTTAAATTAATGTGTTGACTTGCTTCTTATCAAATATATATATATACACAAAAATATTCGTGCTTAAATTAAGAAAAAGAAAGATATTTGGATCATTCACAGCATTAGACAACGTGTGCAATTTATCAAGTTTATTGACCTGTGCGTGACCTAAGCCGTGACGCTTAACATGTTCAGGTAAACAAAAAATCGCCTCAAATTCTTTTATTTCTGCTTTCAAAAACTTGCGTGAAAGAACAATATAAAAATCCGTCGAGGAAACTATCATCACAATTTTAAAAGAACTTTCCGAGAATTATTTGTGTGAAAATCTATCGTCACGCGTAAATGGCCTTCTTGAATGGCAGGGATTCACCCATCAAATCCAGTTGTGCAGTCAAGGAAGTCCTGAAGTTGTGGCTATCATGTAGGATGTTCTGAAGACCCTAAAGCTGAACACGGGGATGTAACGAAGGCATATTTCAGGCAAGATAACGCCGGTTGCTATCATTTATCATGCACGATCCTAGCGTGTCCAGCCATTGCAGAATCTACTGGTGTCTAGGTTACAGAAATCGACTTTTCTGACCCGCAGGCCTAGGGGGGTAAAGGTGCCGCAGACAGACTTGCGGCAAAATGTAAAGGCCACGTAAGGGTCTACATAAACGATGGCAACGACAGGAAGTCAGTTCCAAGAAGCTCTTCTTTCCCACGGAGGCATCGAAGGAGTGAGAGTAGTTGCAATTGACAGCATGGAGGATTTCGTCAATGATGACGCAAGGAAGATTCCCGGTATCAGCAAGCTCAAAAATTTTAAGTCAACCCCGAAAGCATATAGAAATTATAGCTTAGCGTGCCTATGGAATCGGGAGTGGGAAAGATATCAGATTAGACAAGCAATCTTCCGTTAAGTGCTAGTGAGCTACATATAGTGTTGACAAGTAACATATTTTTCATATTTTGCAATCTCCTTTGCCACCTGTCCGCGCGCAGGTCCTCCGTCCATACTCGACCACACCCGTGTTCGTGGGTGTGTCCACCCGACCGTCTGACAGTGCATCCATCGATTTTTCTTTCTCTTGTCGAGCATGTGTTTGTTATTTGATCGCTTCCTTCCCGCTTACAGTTCCTCCTTTTTTCCCTGTCGGTCAGATCCGTTGGCCAGTCTCACTTTAGTCAATTTACAATTGACATAGCAATATTTTTTTTACATGCATGGTCTTTGTCGTACCGAATTTTCTTTGCAAAATCGCATATAAAGAATACCACAATTTAACATTGTCTTCTTTACGAAATCTTTTGATGACCACAAACACATTCTATTTTCAGAGTGTAGTTATCGCTGAATGGGGTCAACATTTTCCACAGGTGGTTTTAAATCGTTCAGCAAAAAGCAACCCACGCAGACGGAGTCGGAGATTATAGAGAAACCTGAAGTCTCTAAGACGCATGAAGTGATTGCTGGTGATGAAACAGCAGCATTTGCCTGCCCTCAAGACGGGTGTGTGAGAGTTTTTCAAAGGCATTCTGCCTTAGAGAAACACCTGTCCTCAGAAAAATGCACAAAGTCTTTAGAGGAGAGATCTTTGCTAGACCTGGCCAAGATCGCATATAAATCTGCATTGGAAGAAGACGTGGGAACTATACCAACTCTGCAACCAGTTCCAGGAAGTGAACGTCGAACTGATTGCTGTAATAAGGAAGACTGGGCTCTTAAGTCAACCAAGAAGGCCTACAGGCTTAGTGAGAAGCAAAAGGCATACCTTGATGCCAAATTCAATATTGGCCAAACGTCAGGTGGAAAATTAGATGGGGAAGTAGATGCAAGAGAGATGAGACGTGCCCAAGGACCTGATGGTGCTCGAATTTTCAACGTTGCAGAGTCCTGAACCCACAGCAGATCTCTTCCTACTTCTCCCGCCTTGCTGCCAAGGTTCGGAAACAACCACCGGATGATTGCGATGTTCAGGCCAGCGAAGAGGAAATCAACTTCACGATGGCAAGGAATTTGGCCCTAGAAACCATCTCTCTTTAGCACCCAATAGTGTTCGATTAGTTCGATATCTGTACCATAGTGAAGGACGACACGTTGAAGAAGCATCATACCTTGCCTTGCTTGGTGAAGCTGTTTCCCTGTACACATGCCAGATCTGCCAGTAACCGATCTTAATCAGTTCTGATCAGTTATCTCGTT